>NW_026652280.1:33921009-34180954 GCF_009828535.3 Hylobates moloch
GCATGAGTCTAGCCCCTCCTTCTTTTTCAGAGGAGAAACTGGTGTGTGCACCTACAATTCTCCTCCTGATCCTAATAAACACTGTCCTTGACCTTTCTAATTGCTCTGCCGGGTGAGTGGCATGGGCTATGGGTGAGAGAGGGGCGTAGGCAGCTTGCGATGCAAGGCCCCTGCCAAGGAATGACCTGTATGTGCTTGTGGTGAGTCCCTCTGCACCTGCCTTAGTTCTATGAGGGCTGAGGTGTGTCTGTGTGTCCGTTGCTGTGGCCCAGTAACCCAGCAATGTCAAGAGTATCTGTGCATGGAGGGTGCTCAGCTAGTATTTGTTGAATGAACATGTGGGCATGCTAAACCTTACCATGTGTTGGCTGTTCTTGCATGGCAGAAGCTTCTGGAAGCTTAGGGATCCTTGAGATTCAAGAAGGGAATTCTGGCTAGAGGGGAGCTCCAACCCAGCAGGGGCTGTGGCTTAGGTCTGGAAGGGGGAAGACCTTTCACCTCTGTAGTGACCAGGAGGTCTAGTGATCTAGATAAGAGGAGAACAGGAGGATGGGAAAGGGGCAGGAGAGAGCCTATCTAGACAGCTTCCTGCAAGAAAGCTGCAGCACAAGGCACATGTGTGGACACTTGTACTGGACACAGGACAAGCTGTGTGGTCAGCTGCTCTTGAGGCCAGGAAGTTATGGGGGCAGCTGGAGACAGGCAGCAGGTGGGATAGAGGGAAGTGGCAGAGAAGACCACTGGGGAGCACTTCAGGAGCAGAAATCCATGTTTTGGGAAAATCATTATTTTTAGTGTGTTTGCATTTTCTCTACATTTTCCCGTTTGTGTTTGGTGATATAATTTGGAGCTTTTTTTGTTTTAATACCAATAGCTGTCCCACCCTGTGGAGAGTGTCCCTCCAGAACTCTTGTTTTTACTAAAACTTTGGTGCAGTTTCTGGATTTCCCTCCCTGACTATAAAATATTACAAAATTGGGTTCAACTCCAATGCCAAAAAGGTCTCCATTAAGACCACATTCCATCAGGACACTGCAGCATTGGTGGTGTTGACCTTCAGTTACCATCTGTAAAGTATAGTCTTAGGCTAGTGGGGAATTGGGGGTGGGGACAGCGGGGGTGATTAAAGGGTAGTGGGGGTGGTGGAGGTCATGCTTAGAATATGCAGCTGTGTCAGTGGTTCATTGTGGACAGCAGTGAGCTCGTGGCTCCTTAGAAGACATGTGTATGGATGTTGTGTCCAGTGGCTAGAGCTTTGAGCCTATGGCATAGAACAAGGCACTGACCTGTCAGCAACAAAGCCTAGATCTTTTCTAGGCACTGTGGGAGTATATGGCACATTGGAAACCAACTTCTTCTCCTGAACATGCTTAGAATACAGCCAGAGAAAGGAGAATCAAAAAAATTACAGAACAATTCAATCTAGTACTGGGATGTGTTCTGTGGTTGTTCAGAGAGAAAGAAAAGTTCAGAGAGCATAGAGGGATTCAGGAGTGGCTCCCTGGGGGAGGAAGGATTCCAGGGAATGGTAGAATTAGATAGACAGAGGTACAGCTGGTGTCAGGGATCACAGAAGCAAAAGTACCAAACTAGGGACAAGTGTGATGTTGATTGAGCACTAGGTAGTATAAGACCCATCAAATGACACTTGGGGAGCCAAGCTGAGGGGCTGGGTTTTTATCTGATGCATATTTGTCTTAAATTCTTAATCGGGGTGTTTGTGAGGATTAGGCATGCCTGGTATGTGTCCCCCGCTTGTAAAACTGAAGTCTGTGAAGTGACTCTGAATGGCTTGGCACGTTTACCAGTAGATTAATGGTGGGGAGGATAATCAAGGAATCAGAGTGTTGGTGCAGGGAGGGTCTTGGGCTCATCTCAGCTGGACAGTAGATTATACAGATGAGGATAATGGGGCTGGAGGGGGAAGTGCTCGCCTGAGTCACACAGCTAAGAAGGAAGTGGGCTGGACAGAGTTCACCCCAGGTAAATTTCAGCACACAGTGATGAAGCAGTGAGGCATGGGCTGATCTGCCAGGGGCTCAGTTCTGTGCCAGCTGTACATGGGAACAAGGAATAGGAGGCCTACTAACCGAAGCAGACACAAAATCCCGGCTGGAGCCCATTTTTAATCTCACCCACCAGATCTGCACTCAGAAGAATTCAGCCTCTCATCCATCTGACTTTGAATGGCCTCCTAGCATGCTAGAATCCGAATGGTCCTCCAAGGCCACCCTAGAGGTGCATGAGCAACTTCTCACCAGGGCCAGGCTGACTCACGCATTTCCCTCGGTGGAATGAGGAATGTCAGCTGGGCCTGACGTTGGTTACAACGCTTCCAGCTCTGATTACTTTGGGTTCACCAATGGGCCTCTGACCATGTTGTCCTCACAGGTGCCATGATGGGGACAGCATGACCTTGAGCCCAGAAGATGCAGGTCATGCCTCCAAGCCTAAGTCCTGCCACCCACTGGCTGTGGCACCTTTGGTAGGTAGCTCTCTCCTTCTAGTCTCCTTTCCCTCACTTGCAAGATGTGGACTCTGTTGCCTTCACTGTGCCTTGTGAAGTGGTGGTAAGAGTCACAGTTAACAAGATATGACAGTGCTTCCCATTTTTTTTTTTTTTGAGAGAAACCCACTGTAAGAAATGCATTTTATATTATGACTTAGCTTTCACTTTCTTTCTCTCTCTCTCTCCCACGCACACATCCTCAACATAAATGAAACAAAAATTCCACTAAATAATATTTACCTTTACCACATATAGATTACTCTCATCAGTTTTATTTTATGCTATTAACTTTAAAAAATACTGCTGACAATTAATTCATGATCTGGAAATGGGTTGGTGATCCCCAAATTGAAAAACACTAAGATAGGGGATAATCCAGTGTTTCCCAAACTTCTCAGACCATCAGAAGCATCTAGGAGGACCTTGTTAAAAGTACCCACTCCCAGATCCACTGAGTTTTCACAGCTATGAGAGGAAGGGGGAGGAGTGGGCTGAAACGATTTCTTTCTTTTTTTTTTTTGAGACAGAGTCTTGCTCTGTCGCCAGGCTGGAGTGTAGTGGCACGATCTTGGCTAACTGCAACCTCCGCCTCCCGGGTTCAAGCAATTCTCCTGCCTCAGCCTCCCAAGTAGCTGGGACTACAGGCAAGCGCCACCATCCCCAGCTAATTTTTGTACTTTTAGTAGAGACGGGGTTTCACCATATTGGCCAGAATGGTCTCGATCTCTTGACTTCGTGATCCACTCGCCCCGGCCTCCTGAAGTACTGAGATTACAGGCGTGAACCACCATGCCCGGCCTGAAACTATTTCTTAACAACCACCTTAAGTGATTCTGACCATCAGGAAAGTTTGGGAACCACTGGAAAAATATACGGCAAAGTCTGAGGAAGTGGTCAAGTTCTACAAAATGCAAGTTGTTATTATTCTTTTATTTTTTATTTTTCTTTTCTTTTCTTTTCTTTTTTTTTTTTTTTTTGAGAAAGTCTTGCTCTGTCACCCTGGCTGGAGTGCAGTGGCACGATCTTGGCTCACTGCAATCTCCACCTCCCAGGTTTAAGAGATCCTCAGCCTTCTGAATAGCTGGGATTATAGGCATGCACCACCATGCACAGCTAATTTTTGTATTTGTAGTAGAGATGGGGTTTCACCATGTTGGCCAGACTGGCCTCAAACTCCTGGCCTCAAGTGATCTGCCTGTCTTAAGCCTCCCAAAATGCTAAGATTATAGGCGTGAGCCACCGTGCCTGGCCCTTGTTATTGTTACTTGACTGTGCACCAGCGAGTGCGAGGCCAACTTCTCCTTCCACATCTGTATCTATGCCTCTTGCCGGCCCTGTTTGCTCCCCTTCCTCAGTGCCCCTTCCCACACTGTCCTCCTCTCTCTTCTCGCCTTCTCTCCGATCTCCCATATCCAACCTTTATAGCTCAGAGGTAGCCTCTCTAATCTTCCCAACCCTTGGTAATGTCTGTCTTCTCTGAACTCGATTATATACTGTCCTGTATTATTCTGAGACATTCATTGCCTATTAATCTTGTCTCCTTCAACTAGATGGTAGGCTCTGTGAGGGAAGAATAGCTTAGCTGTTCCTCTGCACCTCCTTCTGAGGCAGTGTTTGCAGAGGTCTCCCCAGTCAAATGAATGTTGACACTGCCACACGCCGTGAGCAGGAGCACTGTAATTCTGCAAGGACCGTCAGTGACCTGCTTAAAGTTGATACTCAGGAGACTTTGGCTGGCTGGGAGGGTAAGGTTGGCTGATTACTCAAGTAAACACCTCTCTACTTTCTGTTCCACACATCTTGCTAAAATCCCTATAGGGAGGGACCCACCTGTCTTGGCCCAAGGCGAGAGCTGTTAAGGTCGAGACCACTGTCCCCAGGGCCCCAGTGATTGTCCACCAGGGATTCTGGATCAGTAGCCCTATGAAGATGATGAGGCCGCTGAGAGGATTGTTGACGAACATCACCTGAGCGGTCCCTCTCAGGACCCAGTCTGTGAACTGGAGGGCAAGGTGCTTGTCTGAAAGAGACAGAGAGCGAGCCATCAGCAGGTCCAGCTTGGGCTGCTCTGCTGAACTGCTGGTTGGCATGGCAACCAAGGCAAACAGGAATGTGTAAGCCAGGACCCTTCCCATTCAGCCAGGCCAGGGGTGGGGGTGGAGGGGTGGGGGTAGAGGGGAGGCTGGTGCCCAGCCCAAATCTCTCAGTGGCCCAGCAATCATTCTGCAGTGGGTGGTAGTGTTTGCCATATAGACAGAAGCACCGTGCTGAGACCAATTTAACGCTGTTCCAGCCATTGGCTTGGTTGGAAAAGAAGCCCCGGGAGCATTCCAAGGGAAATTTATTGGTCCAAAAGAAAGGGTGGGGAAGGTGGGGGGGGGGTGGTGGTGGCAGGAAATTCTTTCTTCTGTAGTGCTGGATGACTCAGTTAAGGGCTGGTATCTGAGCAGCAAAGAAAGTAGCCTGAAGAAAAGACACTGGGGGAGAAATTGTTGTAGCCCAGCTGTGAAAACCAGTACTGAGTCAGCGCCTGGAGGAAGCCAGGTGTAGGAGAGGGGCATACATTCTGTCTCGTTTGCTGGTTTTGTTTTCCACGACAACTCGTGCAGGTGTCGGGGCTAGTGGGAGCGGAAGGGTGTGGCGTTCCTTTCAGTGTTTAGTTCAAGAAGTTAAAAGGAAAGACTCCTGAAGCTTTGGGAAGGATGATACCAATATTTTCTTGGCACATAGTAGGCACATAATAAATGGCTGTGCAACGAGTGAATCGAGTGAAGGAATGATCATTCAGCTAGCTTGGGAAATGGCTTATATGTTGCTAATATGGTTGTCCTGTATCTATATTTCACATAGGAACGAGCAATTTGCAAAGAACTAAGATCAATGCATTTAATTCCGAAACCGTGAGAATTCCAGGCCAGTAGGGTATCTCATATCCCCTTGGAGTCAGCTTAGGGCTGAAGTTCCCCCAGGTGTGGACTCCAGCCCTGGGTGAGGTCCAGTCCTGGGTGGATCCACCCAGGGTGAGGGTGAATGAGTGAGGGAGCAGCTTTGGACCAAACCGGAGAGAGGGTTGTCTCTCTGGCCTGGCCTGGTCTGGCTGTCTCTCCCCAGGGTATTTTCCTACCTTTCAGCCAGATCCTGTACTCCTTCATGTCGCCCGTGAGGTAGCCCACTGCTTTGGAGAGGCTGATGCACCTTTGGCCTGCTGAGTCCCGATGGGCCACCCTGTCGTCTTTCCTTTTACTCCCTTCATTGAGCTTTTCAATCTTCACAATGTGACTGTCTTCATTGGAAGACCGGAGATCCTTTTAGGAGAAACCAACCAGACATCAAATGATACAGCTTTCTGAGAGCAGGGACATTTGGGGATAGAGGAGGGTGGCAGGTTTTTTGATAAAAATAGAGGATCATGAGACAAAGGGTGAAACACATGCCCATTGTCTGCGGCTGCGTAGAGTGCCCCGTACAAGCCGGCTCTTCCCAGGACCATGCACCTTCTTCATAGCAGGATTTCTTCACCTTCGTGCCATGGATCTCTTTTGGCAGTTTAATGAAGCCCATGAGCTTCTTTTCAGAATAATGTTTGTAAATGCAAAGATCAGATAAATTGGATGGCAGCAGATCCAATACCTTCTGTAATTTCAAAGTAGTGATGAGTAAAGATATGGGACCTCCTCATCGCAAGTCAGGACAGCTCTGGAAGGCCATCCCAGCAGTCTTGAGTCCCTCTCTGCTGCAGCAGTGGCCAGCCAGTCTACCTCTGTGCTACCACCAAGGATGCTAATGGCCTGCGTTTCAACAAAGGCCTTCCTTTTGGAGACAGTAGGGTAGTTCAAGGGAGCAGGTTTAAGGGGAAAGATTTTGGAGACTGATTGGAAGACTGGTGAGTGAGTGCCTGTATTCTGTACTTGTCCTTAAAATCATGTCTCACAAAGAGCCACATTATCTAAGGCCAGGTAGGACCCAGCATGGGTGTCACCATGTACTGACAGTGGCACTTCCTCAGTGTGCTAAGTTCACTGGGAAGGCGGGAAAGCAGCATCTTTTACCCCGCCTTTTCCCGTCCCCTCCCTCCCAGGAAACATCCTAGGAGGGACACTCCTCACCTTTTCTTCAGGCATTTCCAGGAGGGGCAGAGCTGGGTGAGTATCCGGGGATGTTGAGGGCCAGCTCGGGCTGGTAAACTCTGCCTCGTAGAGTTTGTATCTGCTGGAAAGTGGCTCCGGCAGGAGAGGACTGCTGTGGGGGTCAGACATTCCTTCAGGGCACAGCCACTCTTCTATCGATGGACTAGACAGAAGGAAAGGGAAAGAGCTAATGAGTCAGGACGGGGCCCAAAGGGACTTGGCTGAGGCTGGACTCAGACCTCAGGTCTGTCCGGGGGGTTGGACAGTGACACACGTGGGATCTACAGCTTGTGCTGTAGAGTTGAGGCCATTTCTCTACCTCATTACCTTTCAAAATCCTCCCATTCTTCCGAGTCCAGAAGAATGTCCATTTGGTCAATGAAGATATCCCTGACCACTGAGTCAGAATGGAAGTCTCTCTTTTTCTCTCGATCACTGAGTGTTTTTTCTCTGCCTTTCATATTGCCTGCTGTGCCATCCTATTGTGGTAGTTAGTGGTACATGTATTTTCCCCTTGATATGTACACACAGATCCAGTACTGATTGGAGGTGGGGGATGTCTAAGAGAAACTCTTTCTGAATTTCCATGGAGGCTACATTGCTTACAATTGATCTCCAGTCTTCCTTCTCTTCCCTCTACCATTTCCAGCCCCTTCCCTCTTTCCCTTCCCCAGGAACAGTAGGAAGCACTGGTCTATTCTTCTGTGAGCTATGTGCATCCCAGCTGAAGGAGCTTCCCTTCCACATGGGGCTCCTGTCCCTGTACTACCAGGGTCAGGGCTTATGCCATGACTTGTTTTTGGAACATCCTTTGCCTGAGATCCTCAGTTTCCTGGTTTTGTCTGGCTTCCCCTTTGTAGTGCTGTACTCTCTCCTTCCCATCCAGCCATTTGTGCCATTCTTCCTTAGCCTCCTCCAGCTTAGTTATATCTTTTTATTTGAGAGGTGGTTTTGGACCTGCATGCAGTCTCCCCTCAGTATGACCTAGAGCTTTCCCCATTGCTCCGTGTTCCATGCTGCATCCCTTCAGTGTAGGACAGTCTCTCTCAGGACAGGGATCACAGATCCCTAACATGGGTACTACCATTCCGTATAGTCATCATTCTAGACACCGCTCAAGGATTGCAGGGTTCCCTTCAAAAGGGGATAAAGTCCCCTTTCTAATTTTGCATTAGTTCCATTTCGCTAGGCTATTACCTCTCCTGCTCCTAATGAGAGGAATTCTTACTCTCCACGATTTCTTCTGAGCACCACTCACCTTGCTTGGGCAGAAACCCTTCTTCTTTGAGGCTTATCCCAAATGGCCATACCATCCTCTCCAACTGCCCACTGCTGTGTTACTGACTCTCTGGTCACTCTATCATTCAGGGAAGACTTGAAGTGCTCCTACTAATCATCTTCATCCCCCTCCAGTAACTTTAAGCAGCTTCAATGTCCAGGCAGATAACTCATCATCCTATTCTCTGGCTTCTCAGATCCTTGTCCTTCTCATCTCCAGTGGACCTTTTCGTCTCCCCTTTTCAGCAACCGATTTCCACAGTCCCAGCATGGGCTTAATATCACAAACACTGGAAATCTCAAAAGTCAGATCTCTCCTCTGGCCACTTCCTCTTGTACGTTTGGCTTACCTGCTCAGGTGACCCCTCTGACAGCCCTTCAGCTCCCACAACCACCTGTCTTCCCTTCTCTCCTTGACCAACTTAACTTCATGGCCCCTTATGTTACTTCCTCCAACTCTCTTGCTCCTATCTCCCTCCCTCATGCTTGTATGGTGAAATTCCAGCCAGGATAAACCCAAATGCCTAACTTTTCCATGATTTCACCAAACAACTGAACATGGCTAGAGAACAGGGGTAATAACCGAGTAGACTGCTTTCACTGTAAGTTGGATTGCTGTCCTCAGGTGAACACTGGGTACTTCCCTTTTCTCTCTTTAGTCCAGCTCAGTCTGCTTTCTGCTACGGCTGCCTTTGCTGTGGTCTCTAAGGCCTCCATGGCAAGTCCACTTTCAGTCCCCATCCCACCAGGCTGCTCAGTGGTGTTTTGAGAGTTGATCACCCTCTTTGACACACTCTTTGGCCTTTATACCTTATCCCCTCTCTGGTTGCTCCTTCACACTGTCTTTCAGTGGCTCTTCTTCGTGTAACAGGAGCATTTTGCAGACCCCTGTTCTGGGCCCTCTTCTCAGCCCTGGTGCTCCTACCCAGGTGACATCAGCCCTCAGCATGGCTTCGTATTCCATCTCCATGCCAATGACCCTCAAATCTCACATTTCCAGCCCAGTTTTGAGCACTGGATTAATAGATTTAGTTGTCTACTTTACACTCACATATAGACGTTCCAAGTACCTTAATTTGCCAAAACAACTCATAATGTTTCCTTCCCAAATCCTATCCTCCCTCACAGGTGACCACCCAAGGAAAAGTTGTCTTCCCCTTCCAAGCCGTTCCTTCAGAAAACTCAGGAGTCACATTTAGTGCTCCCTTCTCCTTACTCTTTAAATTCAACAATTCTGTCTCTAAAAAATATGCCTTCACGTTCATGGTCACCAGTTAGCCACCATCACCTCTTACCACATCTTCAATGACTTTCATTTGGATATCCCTACTTTTTCCCAGCTTTCTCCTCCAAGCCATGCCCTGCAGGGAAGACTTGCCATATTAATCTCATGTGGGATCCTGCTTAAAGACCATCGATGGTTTCAGATGGAAAACCACCTCTTTGACAAGGTGTGCAAGGCTCTGAGCTGCCACTGTGCTTTAGTGAGTCCCTTGCTTTCTGGCTCCATGACTCTGGGCCCCATGCTGGCCTCCTTTTAGTGCTTGTAAGGTGTTGAACACTTTCCACCTCAGGGCCTCTGCAAGTGCTGGTTCATTGGCGTGAAGACCTTTCCTTCACTCTTCCTGGTCAACCCCTACACTTCTGCCAGGCCTTGTCTCAATGATCACTTGCTAAATAAACCCTCACAGATCCACCCACCATGTTCTCCTGTCACATACTCTCATGGGACCAGGTATTTTTCCTTATAGCAGATTTGTATATTTATTTGTATGGTTTCTATCTCCCCACCAGAAATTAGGTTTCATGAGGACGGTGTCCTCCTCTGTTCTGTCTATTGCTTCATCCCCAGCTCCTGGCACAGTGCGTGGCATGTAGTAAGGGTTCAATAAATAAATGTGGAAGGAAGAGAGGGAGGGGGGAGGCAGAGATTGTGGGCAAGGCTACAGGTGACTGCTAGATAGGGAACACTTCTCTGCATAACTTTACAAATCCCTGTGGATCTCAGGGATCTCTGGTGGTTTCAGAACAGCGTGGGGCCACCCACCAGCCATGCATTTTCTGCAGGCGGAACAGCCTGTCGTGTCTAGCACCATTCTCATTCCCAGGAGGAGCTCATTAGACCACTGAATTTTTGTGTAGGTCTGCAAATGTCATTCAGATCTAACTAACCCTGATGCTGCCATCACTCCGGAATGGAGGCCTTTCCTTGTATTCTGACCCTGTAGGTAGGGTTTCAGTAAGGGGTGGGCACACTGCCATAGAGGGGGCATGCTGGAAACGTTTAGGAGACAGTGAAATCCGACAAGCCCCAGAACCTGTTCCTCTCCAATGCGCTCTCTCCCTCTGGTGGCCAAGAGGTGATACAGCATCCCTGGCCCTTGGTAAAAATTTCCCGCCAAGCCAACCATATGAAAAGTAAGCAGGGGCAATCAGATATCCAGACACAGAATCTGCATGACACTATACAACTGGATGAACTAGAAATGTTCCGGAAAGGCCTTGTGTTAAATTCAGTGGCTGTGAAATCTATTACAAGTCTAGCTGAAAAGTGGTAATGATAAAGGTTTTTCCTAAACATATTTCATGGAATTTAAGATGTTATCAGCTGTAAGATTGATCACTATTTTATGTATCATAAAGAAAGAAGAAAATTCTTCCATTCATAATTGCAAGATGCATCCTGATGTTAGAAATGTTAAAATATGAAAATAATATACATCATATAATCAAGGAAATATAGTGTGCTTTTAAGTGGTGGGGTGGAAGTATACAGGTAGGAGTTGAGAATGGGTATACTCAGAAATTGTTTCCTAACCATAAGAATTTAAAGATTTTTATATTTCTTTTGATGAAAAAAATGTGTCTACTTTATAATCCCCTTAAGAACAGGGGCCATTACCTTGTGAATTTCTGCATTTATACCACCCAGCAGAAAGCCTTACACCTAAAAATCCCTTTGTTATTATTATTGCACAAGGGAAGTTCTTTCTAGGGTACTCTCCGAAAAGGTACTCCACCTTTGAGTCCCTTCTGTATGCAGACAATATGTCCATTTTCAGATAAATCATGTCCTTGAAAAGCAAAATAGGAATTGTTTCTCATGTGTATGTTGCTCTCCGCATTTTCCAGAGCAAGCTCACCTCACTGTGACATTTGCAGGACCCAGAAAATGAGCAGTTTGCTGCAGAGTCAAGGTTAGACCCAGTTCCCCTCTGCGCTCTCCGTTACTCTGACTGCCTGGCTGGGCCATGCACAGCCGAGTGGCTGGCCCTTGAGCGCCTGGGTCCAGGGCCTCAGCCCAGTGTTGTGTTTCTCAAGTCTACGTATCCTCTGCAGGAACAGGGCCTTGCACCTCCTCTAGGGAATACAGCATTCCTTTGCCACGGGAATGTTTATCCTGTTACAATGGGGAATTTTGGCTTTGGGGTAGGGGCGAGACATGCAGCACCAATGGCCCTGTGGAGAGCAGGTCTCCGCATCTGGAAGGAGCACAGGCTGTAAGGTGGGGCTGCTCCTGCCTCCCTGCTCTGCCACTCGGGGCTGCGTGGGCCTCCATGTCTCCGAAGGGCAACGTAGGATTCTCAGGACAGTGAAATTGCTGACTTGGTTCCTGGCACATAGTAGGCGCTTAGTGATCTTACTTTCCCCTCTTCTCATGCTCCGAAATTGAAGGGAGAGAGGGTGAGAGCAGCCAGATGAAGTACAAGCTGGCTGGTCTGAAATGTAACAGCTTTCAAAAGTTTCCATAAGGCGTCGCCACTTGTTAGAACTGGATGTGAAATCCCTGCCCGAGCCACGTCCCGGCTGAGGGCCTCAGCCCGTTCCCAGCTCAGCTCAGCGCCAGTCCATTAAACCTGCTTCCAAGAACACATAATGATCTGCTTGGCGCGCTCAGACTCTCCTTGGCTGCCCACACCTCCTCTTCTCCTTCAGAAATATGGACAGAGAGGGCTGTTTGGATCAGTCCCATGTCTCTCCAAAAACCAGGCCTCAAATGTCAGGCAAGGGGCTCCCAAAACAGACCGGCTCCTCCATCCTTTTTGTAAGAACCCTCCTTGTCGAATATCTACCATATGCCTGTGGGCTACCCTGGAGGGATCAGAGCTGGAAGGTCCAGGCCTTGCCTGCAAAGGGCTCACATTCGAGTGGCCAGGAGGAGCAGTGAGCAGGCACTGTTTCCTGAGCAGGAGGCACAAGGGCAGAGGGCAAGAGGGCGGTGCAGAGAGCACAGAGCAGCTGCCCTGCCCTCCCAGCCCTGGGGAGACTGGGCTCAGCTTCCATGTCAGGACTTGGCTAAGCAGGTGAGAAAGAGGAGCACACTCCAGAGAAATGCCTGAGAAAATACGTGGTTTGGGCAAGCAAGCCCCAGCGTGGACTGTGCTGCAGCATGGGAGAGATGTCAGCAGGCAATCAAAGACAAAACTAGGGTGTGAGAACCAGACTGTGAGGAGTCCTTAGTGTCTAAGTTTGGACCCAAATTCTTCCAGTGGTTAGAAAAAGTGTGGCTCCTGCTCTATTGTACTAATTTTGAAATTCTTCTCCTGATTATTTTCTCCTAAGGATCATCTGTCTCCAGTAGAATTGCAGAAACATGCCCATGCCCAGTGAAGAGGGGCTGTGCCTATTTCGTATGCTCCTGCTGCCCTGGGATGTAAGGGGCCCATGCTCAAAGGGGTTTCTTGAGTTGTTGGTGTGAATTAGTGCAGAGTCAAAGCTCTCTCCCTATCCCTGGTCTCCTGGGTTTAAGTATACCAGTCCCCTGATCATCTGGGGATGAATCTCAAATGGCCCCATTTACTTCTTCTTTTTTTTTTCTGAGACAGAGTTTCGCTGTCACCCAGCCTGGAGTGCAATGGTGCAATCTCGGCTCACTGCAACCTCTTCCTCCTGGGTTCAAGCAATTCTCCTGTCTCAGCCTCCCGAGTAGCTGGGATTACAGGCACCCGCCACCACGCCTGACTAATTTTTGCATTTTTTGTAGAGATGCGGTTTCACTATGTTGGCCAGGCTGGTCCTGAACTCCTGACCTCAGGTAATCCACCAGCCTGGGCCTCCCAAAGTGCTGGGATTACAGGTGTGAGCCATTGTGCCTGGCCTTACTTCATCTTCTCACCAACTCAGTTATTGAGGCCACAGCAGCTCTGGAGAAGTAAAAGTGATTAGCAGGTTCTCCAGAACATTAGTTGGATTGATATATTTTGCCTAAGACCTTGCAATTGATGCAAGGAGAGTTTCCATAAATTTCTACAACCTTAGAACCAAGAGGGATGTCCCCTCTCAAATGATGAAGGAATCCATTCTCTAACACCGCTGGATACCTAGCTTCTCCTGGCTGGGGTCCCTTTCCCATGAGGCAGGTCGTTCTTGTGGAGAACGGCCCTGCTTACTAGAAACCCTGTATCTGTGGAGCTGACATCAAGTCCCTGGGACTTTTTCTCTTTGCTGTTTCCAGTTCTGTCCATTATACCTGCACAGGATACAGGGACTCCTTTTCCCACCTAAGAGCACTTTAGAGGTTGATCCTAAGCCTTCATTTTTCTAGGGCAGTCTGCTTGATTGTCCTTCAGTCTGGTTCACCAAACACAGCCCCCAGACTCTCTGCCATCTTGCTACCAGGATCTCAGTGACAGCATCATTCTGAAAGGACCTCGCTGAGTGAGTCAGGCTGGGTCCCTGGGAGCACTGGCTTCACTCATCCCTGAGTTGGTAGACTGTGAAGGTGAAAAATCAGGTGTGTGGGGCTAGACGGATGTTTGGTCAGGCTGCCAGAATGGGGACAGATGAGGCCCCTGGACTGGTGGATCACATATCAGGGAGATCAGGTGGGGAGGAATCCAGGAGACACCTGGGCACTAAGAAGAGAGGGCAGGTAAACAGTCCAGTAGCTGGGCTGAGAGGTGCCTTGCTCAGGGCTGGGTTGTATAAGAGCCTGGCTGAGTGCCGGCTTTTATTAGGGGTGGCTCAGAGTTTTCTTGGCAGCTCCAACTTGGTAAGTAAGTCTGATCTTGGCTGAGAGGAGACTGACTCACTGGGGCCAGCGGGTCAGGCTGGGTGGGGCAGGAGTCAGAGGCAGCACCACCTCCTCTGGGTCCTCTGAGGACTGGCTGGGGTTAGAGATGGCTGGTGGCCAGTGGGCCAGGGGCTTTATCATCTTTCTGGTTTCTGCTGCAGGGCCAGGGCTGGGGTTCTGCAGCTGAGAATCTAACCAGAGCCTGGCAGGGGAATTCTGGCCTCCAGCAGAAAAGCTCTGAGGAGCCTGCAGTGGCTGTGAGATGAGGTGGGGGAGAGAGCAGACCACTTGACCTCTTTTGATGCTCCTCCTTAGCTTGTGTTTGGAAGAATCTTATAGGAGATCGCCACACCCTTCTTATGTGACACTTTTTTCTTTTTTTTAGATGGAGTCTCCACTGTTGCCCAGGCTACAGTGCAGTGGCGCAATCTCGGCTCCCTGCAACCTCCACCTCCCAGGTTCAAGCAATTCTCCTGCCTCAGCCTCCTGAGTAGCTGGGACTACAGGTGCACACCACCATGCCCAGCTAATTTTTTGTATTTTAGTAGAGACGGGTTTTCACCATGTTGCCCAGACTGGTCTCAAACTCCTGAGCTCAGGCAATCCGCCCACCTTGGCCTTCCAAAGTGCTAGGATTACAGGTGTGAGCCACTGTGCCCAGCCCTTATGTGACACTTCTAAAGTGGGGTGACCCTTCAATGTTCCACATATTGAGCCCTCTCATCCCATAAATAAATGGCAATTTATTTATTGCCTCTTGCATTCCATCAAATTGCAATTATTCAGCCATCGAGTTCTCCTTCAGAGCTCTCAGTCTGGATCAGCCCATTATCTCCCTTTGAGCCAGGCCCTCCCCAGTGCAGGTCACCTTCTAGCTGATTTCCCTCACTTCAGTCTCCGCAGTTTTTCTCCACTTTGCCACTGGTGATGGGTAAATTATCTTAAAACATGACTTGGTCGTGCCACTGCTCAAAAACCTTCTGAGGTGCTCCATGTCTGAGTCCTTCGCTCCTGGAACTGGGCATGAAACTCTGCGCCAGGGTAGTCAATGCCCAGGGCACTGAGAAGCACAGTTTTCTGGAATGCTGATTGGGCTTGATATGAACTAATATAGAATAATAGTTGTATATTTAAGCAAACATGGCTTATAAAAGAGTCAAATGCAACTCTTTATATTATTAAAATAAAATATAAAGGGAAGCAATGTAGAGTCTGCAGGTGCCTGCTTCAGGCTGTGCCCTCCTACTACCTAGGGGTGATGTGTCAATTCTCCCCATCACTTGAGGCTACTTAGGGGGAGAAGTTAAGAAGCTCTGAAGATAGCAACTGTTCTCAGTCTCCCACGGTTCTACCCAGGGGCGCTCCACCTGTGCCCAAGACAATTTTCAGCTTCTCTGCAGCACGTGCCACTGTTCTGGGCAGGCAGCCTCCTCAGGTCCCACAGTTACCTCCAGTTCAGTTCCACATGCATGAATATTGATCTCCTTTACTCACACACATCCTGCTCACACACCCGCCCCTAACATGGCCATGGTGCCTTCCTGGCCTCTTATGAGCATGGTGACCTCTGCTGTGGCTTGTGTGGTGGACTATTTCACAATGCAGTAGTCTCTCTCTCTCTTTCATACACACACACACACACACACACACACACACACCCCTACACAGACACACATGCACACATGCACACATACTTATATACATGAGCTGCCCCGAGGTGGCTCTAGGTAGTTAATTTTAGTGTTATTAGATAGTGGTGGCACAGTGGAGACAGAATACCTGGATTCAAATCCTGGCTCCCCCACTGTAATAGTCCATTCTCATACTGCTATAAAGAACTACCTGAGACTGGGTGATTTATTAAAAAAAAAAAAAGAAATTTAATTGACTCACACTTCCACATTGCTGCAGAGGCCTCAAGAAACTTACGGTCATGGCAGAATGCGAAGGGGAAGCAAACTCGGACCTTCTCAAATGGTGGCAGAAGAGAGAGATGGTGTGGAGCAGGAACTTGCCAAACACTTATAAAACCATCAGGTCTTGTGAGAACTCACTCACTATCACGAGAACAGCATGGGGGGAAACCGCTCCCATGATCCAGTCACCTTGCCCTGGGTCCTGCCCTCAACATGTGGGGATTACCGGGATTACAATTTGAGATGATATTCAGGTGCAGACACAGAGCCAAACCATATCATTCTGCCCCTGGCCCCTCCCAGATATTATGTTCTTTATACATTTCAAAACAAAATTGTGCCTTAGCAACAGTCCCCCAAAGTCTTAACTTATTCCAGCATTAACTTGAAAGTCAAAGTCCAAAGTTTCATCCGAGGCAAGGCAAGTCCCTTCCACCTATGAGCCAGTAAAATCAAAAGCAAATGGCCGGGTGCGGCGGCCCACGCCTGTAATCCCAGCACTTTGAGAGGCTGAGTCGGGTGGATCACTTGACGTCGGAAGTTTGAGACCAAACTGGCCAGTGTGGTGAAACCCTGTCTCTACTAAAAATACAAAAATTAGTAGGGTGTGGTGGCACACACTTGTAGTCCCAGCTACTGGGAGGCTGAGACAGAAGAATCTCTTGAACCCGGGAGGTGGAGGTTGCAGTGAGCCAAGATAGTGCCAGTGTACTCCAGCCTGGGTGACAGAGCAAACTCTGTCTCAAAAAAAAAAAAAAAAAAAAAAAAAAGGCAAGTTAGTTACTTCCAAGATACAGTGGGGGTGCAGGAGGCATTGGATAAATGTGCCCATTTCAGATGGGAGAAATTGGCCAAAACAAAGGGCTACAGGCCCCATGCAAGTACAAAATCCAGTGATGCAGTCATTAAATCTTAAATCTCAAAAATAATCTCCTTTGACTCCATGACTCACATCCAGGTCATGCTGATGCAAGAGGTGGGCTCCCACAGACTCAGGCAGCTCTGCTTCTGTGGCTTTGCAGGGTACAGCTCTCCTCCTGCTGCTTTTGCAGGCCGGTGTTGAGTGTCTGTGGCTCTTCCAGGTGCAGGGTGCAAGCTGTCAGTGGATTTACCATTCTGCGGTCTGGAGTACGGTGGTCCTCTTCTCACAGCTCCACTAGGCAGTGCTCCAGTGGGGACTCTGTGCCGGGGCTCCAACCTCATGTTTCCCTTCTGCACTGCCCTAGCAGAGGTTCTCTATGAGGTCTCTAACCCCGCAGCAAACTTTTGCCTGGACATCCCGGCATTTCATACATCCTCTGAAATCTAAGTGGAGGTTCCCAAACCTCAATCCTTGACTTCTGTGCACCTGCAGGCTCAACACCACATGGAAGCCGCCATGGGTTGGGGCTTGCACCCTCTGAAGCAATGGCCTAAACTGTACACTGGCCCCTTTTAGCCATGGCTAGGATGCAGGGTACCAAGTCCCGAGGCTGCACAGGGCAGCAGTGGGGCCCTGGGCCAGCCCATTTTTTTCTTCCTAGGCCTCTGGGCCCAGGATGGTAGGGGCTGCTGCAAAGGTCTCTGACATGCCTTGGAGTAATCTTCCCCATTGTCTTGGCGATTAACATTTGGCTTCTGGTTAGACAAATTTCTGCAGCCAGCTTGAATTTCTCCCCAGAAAATGAGTTTTTCTTTCCATCACATCGTCAGGCTGCAAATTTTCCCAACTTTTATGCTCTGCTTCTCTTTTAAATGTAAGTTCCAATTTCAAACAATCTCTCTGTTAATGCATAAAATTGAATCCTCTTAGGAGCACCAAGGTCACCTCTTGAATGCTTTGCTGCTTAGAAATTTCTTCTGCCAGATATCCTAAATCATCTCTCTCAAGTTCAAAGTTCCACAGATCTCTAGGGAGGTGGCAAAATGCCACCAGTCTCTTTGCTAAAGCATAGCAAGAGTGACCTTTACTCCAGTTCCCAACAAGTTGCTCATCTCCATTTGAGACCACCTCTGCCTGGACTTCATTGTCCATATCACTATCAGCATTTTGGTCAAAATCATTCAACAAGTCTTTAGGAAGTTCCAAACTTTCCCACATCTTTCTATCTTCTTCTGAGCTCTCCAAACTCTTCCAACCTCTGCCTGTTACCCGGTTCCCAACTTGCTTCCACATTTTCAAGTATCTTTATAGCAGTGTCCCACTATCTTGGTACCAATTTACTGTATTAGTCTGTTTTCATAATGTTATAAAAAAACTGCCGGCCAGGCGCGGTGGCTCACGCCTGTAATCCCAGCACTTTGGGAGGCTGAGGCGAGTGGATCACGAGGTCAGGAGATCAAGACCACGGCAAAACCCCATCTCTACTAAAAATACAAAAAATTAGCTGGGCGTGGTGGCGGGTGCCTGTAGTCCCAGCTACTCAGGAGGCTGAGGCAGGAGAATGGTGTGGACCTGGGAGGCAGAGCTTGCAGTGAGCTGAGATTGCGCCACTGCACTCCAGCCTGGGCGACAGAGTGAGACTCTGTCTCACCAAAAAAAAACTGCCAAAGACTGGGTAATTTATAAAGGAAAGAGGTTTAATTGACACATTTCCACAATGCCAGGGAGACCTGAGGAAACTTACAGTCATGGCAGAAGGAGAAGGGGAAGCAAACTTGGACCTTGTCACATAGCAGCAGGAGAGAGAGAGTGTGTGAGGAGGAACTTGCCAAACACTTATAAAACTATCAGACCTTGTGAAAACTCACTCACTATCATGAGAACAGCATAGGGAAACTGCCCCCATGATCCAGTCACCTCCCACTGGGTCCGACTTTGACATATGGGGAATATGAGGATTAAAATTCCAAATGATATTTGGGTGGGGACACAGAGCCAAACCATACTACCCACCTACTTAGCTGTGCATCCTTGGGGAAGCCCCGTAACCTCTCTGTGTCTTGGTCTTCTCATCCCATCTGTGAGGTGAGGACAATAATAGTGCCTACCTCATAAGATTGTTTCAGAAGAAATAATGCATGCAAGTTGCTTAGTGCAGTCCCTAGCACATTTTAAGTAGCTAATAAACATTAGCGATTTTAATTGTTCATGCTTGTGCTGTGAGTGATGTATTCATGTGGGTGTGGCTGAGCATCTTCAGGGCCATTGTCCAAGAACCCCAATCAAAAGTGGATTCAGGCAGTAGAGAGATGGGTAAGGAGTTTAAATGCTATTCTGCATGGTCTAAGAAGTTAAATTTGCCATGTTGGAATGTCATGGGCACATAATATTCTGACCAGCTGATTTGCTTATCTTGCCAGCCCACAGAGTCTGAGCCATCCTTGCTCTTTCCCACTGAGCTCTGGGCAGTTCTCTCTATTGACCTTAGGCTGGAAGATCTCTGGGTAAACACCTTTAAATGGAAGCTGGGAGCAGCCGCAACTGCTTGAGAGCTCTTCATCTTTCCTTTTCCAGGCCTCAGCTATCTGTCATTGCTGTTTATGTATATGTCTCATCTCTAGGAGACAGATGGGAGCCCCTTATGGGCAATTTCCTTGTTTTCTTGAAGTATAGCTTCTTGCACACAATAGGTGCTCAATAAATATTTGATGAACGAGTGAAGTATTCACTGAAGATTGCAGACTATGAACTTTACAAATTCTGTACTGTTTGAAGTCACCATGCGCATGGTATTTTATATGTTACAAAGCACTTTCCTTCCTCAAACTGAATTTATTTCCTCAATCAATCTCATGATGAGGGGTAAGCTATAGATGGTGCTCTTCTTGTTTTGCAGGGTCAGAGATGCGAGGGTACCTGCCACACGGGCCACACAGTGAGTTGACACAGGAGCTAAGACTGTCTCAGCCTCCTTTGCTCAACAGCATTCCCAACCTCCTTGTGTCGGGCCCTGGACTCTTCCCTAAGGTTCTCTCCCTCATCCAGTGACTGTGGGCATGTGAGTCCTTGATTCTTCTCTCTAGAGCTGGGCCTTATGTAGCTTAAGCTTTTTGTCTTTGGATTCAATGTGTACAAACACACGTCTCCTTTCAGGTGCTGTGCCATGGTGTGAAGCTGGATCTTCTTGTGTGCAAGCTGGGCTGGTATGTAGACCTTCTCCTTCCTTTTGGTGAGGATGCACTTCTCCTGCACTTGACCTCTGTAAGGGCGCAGTGTGGCATGTCCTTTAGGCCCTTGAGCTAACTTCTTCGTTTTCAACAGAACCTTGATCCCCTTTTCCTGCACAGATGTTTATTTTCTAAGAACAACGTGGCTTTGGAGTCAAGAGGAAGGGCTGTCCCTGGGAGGGGGTAGAAATTGGGACAGATCCTATCAGGTGCTGTCCCAAGAGCTTCTTACTCAGGTAAAGCTCAGAGTCAGATGACTATTAAAGGTATTCCTGGTGGGGAAAAGGATAACTTGCAGTCAGAATGGGGGTGTTTGGAATGGGAGGAGGCTGGTGTTTGGTGAGGGTAGGGAAAATGCTTAATGGGCTGGTGTTGAATCTCAGGTCTTCTTAAGCACCAGCTGATGGTCCCTAGTTCTCCTAGTGCAGCACCTGGGTGTGCCAATCCTCTGTGCCTAACATGGTGTTTCTCATCATGGCAAAATGTGTTTTAGGGTCATCGCAGGCAGTAAACCTACAGTGCTTTAAAACTGGCTTTCAGCACACATTTTCTATACAAGAATACCCTAAGTCATGCTTTTATCCTGACTTGGTGAAAGACTGACAGGTAGTAGGTAGTGATGCTCCCACCTCATTGGTGATCTATGGGTGTTGGGGAAGACCAGGGTTAGAGCAAAACAAACCTCTAGATGAAAGAAGACCATCAATGGATGTGTCTGGCCATGCTAGGCCAGTCTGGAATTCCATGGGGTGATGGAATTACAGAGTTTTGCAAAGCCTACCATTCCCAACATATGCCTCCTGCTGGTCTATTGACAAGAGCTGAAACCTACCATGAGACAGGGGTTCCTTTTAGTTCAGTTACAGCCTTGTTTCTAGAATGCCTTCCCCTTCCCTTTCAGCTGGATGTGAACACTCCTTCCTTGAAGCCCTGAGAGCTGAGATCCTCAATCTTGACAGCACACAGTCATCTTTATCTAGGGAGCTTTAAAAAATGCTGATGACTGGGTCCCTTCCTCAGAGATTCTGACTTAATTGGTGTAACCTGGGCACTGGAATTTTTAAAAGCTTCCTAGGTGATGGTAATGTTCAGCCAGGATTGAGAACCCCTGACCTAGATCTTTGTGTCTATGCTCTGTCTGCACACATCTCAGGCCCTTGCTACTCCAGGTGAGTGAGGGTTCAGCATCAGCTTTACCTGGGAGCTTGTTAGAAATGCAGGCTCTCAGCCCCACCCCCATAACAATCTGTATTTTGAATAACACCTTAGGTGATTCCTGTGCTCACTCAGGTCTGCACACAGGCTTCTCAGGGGTGTAATGGGGCAGTGCTGGGGTGCAGACAGCTATAAGAAGGGAGAGGGGATGGTGGGAGAGGGGCTGGAAACTATCTTCATTTATTTTACAATTTTTGCTTAGTGGTCAAAGCATTCAGTAAGCAAGCAAAATCAGATTAGATTTAGCAACAGCAAAACCAACTAAACAAAAACTAGATTTATGACTTTAATTAAATGCCATTTGCATCCTGCATCTCCAGATGAAAGGAAGTGGCAAGCACCTCAGTCTTTTTCAGCTTGTGTCTTGGCCAGTGGAATTTAAATCACTGCTTCCTAAGCAACCTGCTCAGCGTCGAAGCAATGGCATGCTCCTGAGGAATCTAGTTATAGGTGGTATACAATTTCAGAAATAAAAGTGTATCACCTTTGGAAATGGAGTCTTACTCAGTTATTGAAACAACTAAGTGAAATGCTCACCTTTGCTTTGTAAACTCACACAAGAGAGTAGAGAGGAGAGACAGATGGGTTATTGATTTGCCCAACCCTGATGGGAACAGAAGCATGGGTCCTCTGGACTTAGGTTGAGGTGAACCAAACTTAGGAGGCTTTAATTGTAGCACCCTCATGGAGTCTTGCTATAAACTCCAATGAGGAATGCTGGCAGTGGGTGGTGGATGCCTTAATGGAGAGCTCTAGTAAAAACCATAAGTAGTTGAATAATAACTGCACATTACCAAAGAAGAAAAGACATAAAAAGCCGCACCTGGAGTGGAAAGGGACATTTTGTGGAGGTAGTGAGAAGGGAAATGTAGTTGTGATTGGCACAAAGGAAGGAAAGAGTGAAAGGATTGGAAAGTTTTAGATAGATACAAGAAAGAAAGGAAGGAGAATAAGGAGAAAATGGGGTAAAGAAGGAGAGGAGAGAAGAGAAAATGAAGCCAGAGTGTAGGAACAGTAGGCATGATGGCAGGAAGGGATGTGCCAAGAAGGTAGCCAAACAAGCCTAAAGAGGAGATGGGAGCAGGGAGACAGGGAGACAGGTGGATGCTCCTGAGCCATTAAGGAGGCAACAGCCTGCGAGCCTCCAAAGACTCCCTGGTGGGGCTTCTTCCCCTCCTGCCTTCCTTCCTCCAGGAATCCTGCGTAGGATGAAGCAACAATCTTCCCTGAGAAGCAACATTGGGGCTCTTCTTTTCCATTGCCCTGTGGCTCCTGGCAAAGCAGCTGGACTTTGAAGTAGACATCCTCTGGACCAGCTACCCAAGGAGGAAATGCAGAGGGGACCTGGCATGAAGGAAGAACTTTGCAAATTCCAGTTTTATTCCATGCCCCCCCTCACATCTAACCAGATTTACAAAATGAGCTTTCATTACATTCCCAAAGAAGCTACTTCTCAAAGAAGCTACTTAGAGTTGCATTAGTTGAGCATTAAGGGATGTCTGCATGCTGGAAGTGGCTGGAATGCATTTGCCAAGATGCTTGTTGTCTAAATCCTCTGAAACTTGACTGAGGTAATGGCACAGATAAGTTGGTTATATTTAAACAGCCAAAACTCTGAAACGATGGAATTTGTCTGGACATCACTGGAAAGTAAATTGAGCTTGTTGTGAAATCTCTGAAGATAAGTTTTCTAAAAGGAGGTGAGTGTTGATGAGCAAAACCCACTGGGACGGTCATAGCAGTTGGAACAAAAAGAGCATGGACCCAAGAGCCAAATTACAGCTCTTCTACTTACTCCGGAGCCATGTTGGGCACAGAATCCTCCTTATCCATGAGGCAGGGATGGTGAGAACTGCCTTGTAAGGCAACACACAGAGGGCCCAGTGTACTCTATATAGTAGGTATCAACAAGTGTCAGTTTTCACCTTTCATCTTTTCTGGGGTTGTTCACAAGTGCTAAAGACTCCAACCATCAGGGATTTAATGAGAGTGGAACTGCTGAAGTAAATATTTGGAAGGTTCATCTTTCTAAAGCACCAATTTCTCTGTAGCACATCCTGTACCAGATAGTGTTCATTCGACGGTGTTTGGTGAGCACCTATTCTATATCAGTCACAGGGGATTCAACGGTGAACAAAAAAAAATTCATCGTACTCTAACGGAAACCAGAAAGTAACTGTTAATGCCCAGGAATGGGGTCATAGCAGTCCCCACTGTAGGGTAGGAGTAGAGAATGGAGGCATTGGAGAGAATCTTTTGGTTGTTTCAAGGACTGAGAGGCACTCTTGTGTCACTTGCTCTGGGGGAAACTGCTGCCGTGTTATGACAACACACAAGCAGCCTTATGGTGCTCCTTACAGGGGAACTGAGAGCTCTTGTCATCAACTTGCCAGTCATGTAAGTGAGCAACTTTGAGAGTGGATCCTCCAGCCCCAGTCAAGCCTTCAGGTGACAGCAGCCCTGACTGACATCTTGACTGCAGTCTCATTAGAGAGCCTCAGCCAGAAAAACCCAGTTATGCTCCTCATGGATTCCTGTCCAGAGACATTAAGAAGATAATACATGTTTATCATTTTGTGTTGCTAAGTTTGGGCAATTTGTCACACCTGGGGCAATTTGTCACACCTTGATAGATGATAACTGATACATTAGCCATTAATAGCTCTTTAAGAATCAGATAAGGTGGTCTCCTAGCAGGAACCCAAAAAAGGTATACTTTTTATGGAGGAAAAGGTTCTTGGTGAAAGGAAGTAACTAATATTTGCTGAGTACTTACTATGTGGTAGGTACTGGTACCTATGTTATATCTTATTTAATCCTCCTAGCATTCCATGTAGAATAGTGTAGACGGCACTTGCCTATAAATTTGGAGGTAGTCTGCTGACAAAATGGGATGACAGACCATGTAAGAAAGATCTGTTGGTTTCACAATTTTGCAGGAAGTTAGTCTCCTATTGGTTGAGTCTTACGGGGCATAAATATCTCTAGGGGAAAAAACCCTGACTGGGGATTGGTTTTGAAGACACAACCCACTAATTGAAGAACGTACAAACCAAACCCTCTGGCCACCCCTTGGGGACATACCCAAGAAGTACTTAACCAACATTGCCTTCAGAGAGATTGAATGCAGAGACAACACTTAAATGCATGAAAAAAAAATCAGAAAGCAAAGTAAGAAAATATTAAAACAGTCGAAGTTCTCCATCATTTAATTATTTGTCTATCCTTAGCAAGAACCTCTCATTTGCAATGTCTGTAGCCTTGAGGATGGGAAATACATGATTCCTGCCCTCCAGGAACTGAGGGATGATCAGACACATAAAAACAGCATAGGATATATTATGTGGAAAATTCCTGCGGTGGAACCTGAGTCTGGCTTGCTCAATCCTCCTTCTAGTGTACCTTACTATACCCGAGAGGCTAGATAACTAAAAATTAGATTTCTTAGCATTCCTTGCAGCCAGTGTTTTTTTTTTTTTGTTTTTTGTTTTTTTTTTTAATTAGACTTTGTCAGTTATAGGCATTTAGGTAAAATTTAGAAGGTGAGAGTGAAACAAAAGATTTTTTCCTGCTCTTTTTGGCTATTTTCTGTTGAAAGTAAGGTCATGGGCATATGATGTTTTCTTGCCATTCAGTGCTCAGCCACCAGCTTTACAGGGTTTGAGAAGCAGTAGCTACAGTGGCGTCATGATTGTGGCTGACTGATTCCTAGAATACAGTGGTGGATTCTTGAATGCAATAGTTTCAGTGGTGGCCTTGGAGGTAGTGGCTCCTATGGTAGATCAGTTTTGCAGAGTTCCAGGAGTAATTTCCAACCCACCTCTAGAGCTCCCTCCTGCAACCCTGCCCCAAATTTTGTAAGCCCTTATATCTCTCTATTAAATCTTTTTCTGCTTAAAATACCTGCAGTGATTTCTGTTTCCTATGCTGAACTCTGATAGATGCCATAAGAAAGGAACCAGATAGTGTTACATGAGATTGGGGCAGGGGAGAGGAGGGGAGGGATGGAATAATTAGAAAGGAATTTTTGGAGGAGGTAACTTTTTAGCATAAAGGAGTAAGGATTTCAAACAGCCTGGGAGAGATGAGGGTTCCCTAGTGGGAGTGATTAAAAGGAGCTGTTTCTCCTTCCCCCAACTTGATACTTCCTCATCACCTCCCCCCCCCCTCCAGCTGGATGGGTTATGGTTTTATTAAAGTCTGGACTTGAATAGTTACTTGGAGTTTCTGTTTGTTGTCGGTGGGAAATGTGTTATTTCAATATGGAACTCAATACCCCGAAAACAGATTTTCATGTAGTGGTCTCATGGATCCTGCAAAGATAAATGTATCTGGAAAAGGTGGTGCATTTCCTCTCCTGTAGCCTTCCTTCATCACCCTTCTGAAGACTGCAGGCTGCTGTTCCATGCTAGGCTCCTGATAACCTATCTTTCTGGGAGAGGATAAAATGGAAGGACCAGGTGTTCTCTGACATGGCAAATCAGAAGAAAAATCATTGCACTGGGAATGAGGAGACCTGGGATCTAAATTCAGCTCTGCTGCCTACCAGCTGTTTAACCTTGGCCAAGTTTAATTAATAACCAAATCTTTAATATTTTGTGATTCTGCCCACTTCTCTCCAGTTTCAAGGCTGCAACCTTAACTCAGACCATTATTATTTCTCCTGCTATCTGTGCATCCTCCACAGTCCATTCTTCTTATGGCAACCGGAATAATCATCTAATCATTGAATCGCATCACCTCTCATTTAAGACTGTTTAATGCTTCCTGGTGCCCCCGGGAGGTCAAAACTCCTGGCAGAACATAAAGTCTGATTTGTCTCAGTGGGCATCTTCACCCTCTTCTCCAGAGGTGGTTATATTTTAAGGTGAACTAAAACCAGTGGTCCCCAAAGTGGGGAGTTTGCCCTGAGGGGTACATGAGACGGTCCATCAGTGCATGGGTAGAAAATATTAGAACTTTTATGTATATTTTTATTCGAAGGTTAAGAAGGAAATTAAGCTTTACTAGCCTGGCTAGGATTGTCTTTCAAGTTGTTACCTGTCACATGTGGTCCTTGTCTACTGTGCGTGAAGATCAGCATTGCAAAGTTAAGATGTTGGTGGTTGCTCGTGCAGGCTCTGGAGCCAGATTGCCTGGATTAGTGCTTCCTATTGGTTATCAATATTGTATTATGATGATGATCACTGCGGGGAAGAGTGGAAGGCTCATTGTGTGGAAGGATGTACACAAAATTGACACTCAGATTAATCAGACTCTTGCAAAGAAGACTAATAGAAGCCGAAATAATTTATACGAAAGTGGTAGGGCTATAGATTCCTTCATTCTGATTATGAGCTCATCACCATCTACGTTGTAAAGGCAATGATAATCTAATCAGCCACGATAAGAATAGGCCCTCCAAAATGCCAAAACTGTGAAGTCTACTTTAAACAAGGATTTACATTCATTGTCATTAAAGATGACCCTCACCTAAGTGTGTATTGTGCCTTGACATATTAGCTGATGTATGTACACATATGTAATTTATATTTAAACAAACATATTGGGGATGACTGCCCAAAAATATTTTTCTAATGGAATTGCACAGTAAAGAAATTTGGAGACCACTAAAGTAGGCACATGCTTGGTTCTGACTGTGCAGAGTTTCACTAGACCCCATACGTATCCTCTGATGTAACATAAGAATGTGGACCCATTTGTTACTGACGTTCCTGATGCATTTATAAAGCAGGGTTGTTTCTCTGAGCTATATTTTCAATGGGCTTTAAAGGAGTAGACTGCATGATTTGGAGTATTTTAACTGCTAAATCATTTGATCTCGATATTGTCAGATATTTACTTAGAATTTTAAAATGGTAAATATTATATACCATACAAAGTTATGCTGCTGATGGGATGGGCTATGGTAACATGATGGTGAATGGCTTCCTGACATTAGGATTAATTGGCCCTCACACCAGTTTCATCATTTAGAAGGCAGTGAGAAATGACCTTTTTGCATCATATTCATTCTTGAAGTAATTTGTTTACCCCAGCCATCAAAACTCAGTCAATAAACCATGGGGATTGACAAAATGGCACTATATAGGCAACAGAGAAAAATTGGAAAAGTGAATTATAGGTGTGAGTGACTAGTAATAAATAATCAGCTTATTCCTGTTGCAGAAGTGTCTGTGACCAGGAGAAAATCTGACCAATGGAAAATTTGAATCCAACAAAAGTGAGCCACTTAATTATATATGAAGACATTTGAAAGTAAATATGTTCTGGTTCTCTAAGTAAGATTGTTCTTCAAATACATGGTTTTGTTAAAAGCATGTCTTCTGACTCTTAGACCCTCTCCAGTTACCTGGCATCTGAAATTATACCATTAGTGACTCACTCCTTTGGGGTAAGCATAGACCACTTCAGCTATCTTCTGTTGAAAAACAAGCACCCCTGGTAAGAGGTAGCACATCAAGTCAATGACTCTTTAGGGTGACTTAGTCTATTAGATGATTCCTCCACCAGGAGAGCTCTGGCACAGTGTCAGGATTCTGGGCATCCTGGGAGGGGCTGTATGAGAGGGGATGAGAGCCGAGGGTTTAAAAAGAGTAAAGGCAGAGGGAACAGAATAGAAAAGGCCAGTTATAATGGTTTCAGTTTTGACAAAGAAATACCCCGATTGTAACCCTAGAGACTACATCAACCACTGAATTTATCATAACTCTGTGGTCTTGGGTAGAACTCACATCTTTCAGAATTAATTCAATGTAATACACTATTCAAGAGACCCCAGTATATGCAGCGAACTCCCAGTTTTCAGTGACTCTGTCATCTGCTTGTTGATTGTCA
The DNA here is from genome assembly GCF_009828535.3 of Hylobates moloch. Lineage (NCBI taxonomy): Eukaryota > Metazoa > Chordata > Mammalia > Primates > Hylobatidae > Hylobates > Hylobates moloch. The sequence goes on from NW_026652280.1 coordinate 33,948,994, forward strand.
ATGGTTAATCTAGGACAAAGATCAGACCACTCTCTGGGAAACCACACCCATGTTCTTATCAATTATGGACCAACAAGAGACAGGAAGAGCAAATTTCTAGAAAGAATAGAAAAATGCTCTTCAAAGCACAAAATTGCTGTGATTGGGGATCACCTGTTGTACGCTTATCAGGATTCCATTTCTCACTGTTGTGAATGATTGAGCAGTGGCCATTCTGATGGAATCTTTGTGATGATTCATTTGTGATGTTCCCCTCCCTGCTTGTTCAGCAAGCTGACACATCTGCTCAATACCACCCCATCCCAACAACTGATTGATTCAGTAGATTCAGTGAAAAAAAAGCAAAATTGTTTGACAAAATGTACTTTTTTGATAGAATCTATCAGTCAGTTGCTAACTAAATTGATGGGTTATTTTTATCTTGATTTTTTATTTTTGTTTTTGGAAATAACAAGTTAGCTAACTAAAAAGACCAGGTGTCTAATCGACTTGGCTGGTTGTGCTGACAGATATTTGAGATGACATCAATTGGCTAAACTGATGGGAATTTGAATGAGTTCAGTCAGAATGTTTGAATCCATCAGCGGGGAGTGTTTGCTTTGAAGAAAGCACACAAGTGTCTGCATTTTACCATGATGAAGCAGAAGGCTTTTGGCCTTAAGATACAAAGAGAGGAGAATTCTTTGAAAGAGCCTGAGTGAAATTTTGTATCTTCTGATCTCTTGCAAGGGTCTGAGTTTCTCAAGGAAAGACCAACTTCTCTGCCCCATCACAGTCATGTTTCAAGTCTCTGCAGAGGGTAGAGCAGCTGAAGTGAGTATGGGAGTGAAAGTGTTTTTCACATCACACCAAAGACCCCTATGCTAACTCCATCGTTGGGGTGAGGCCAGAGCTCATGCATGGAAAAGCCACACAGTAGGTGAAGTGGCTTTTCAGTTTTCTGTAATCTTTGCCCCTGCCTCCTTGCCCTGCTTCAAATTCCTTTTTAGATCATCTTCCACCTTCATCAGGGTATCCAATGCCCTCATACTATCCCTATCCAGGGCACATATCCTCCAGTCTCCATAAGGAATGAGTGACAAATCACTCTGCTCACTAACCCTCTCCAAGAGAGATGACATTTTCATTAAGGACTGACATTAGTTGAACACCTATTGTGTATTAGACACTGTGCTGGGCACTTCACACACACTATCTCCTTTAATGTTCATATCTATTTACCATTGTATGGCTTATCCATGGCCTTTTGATATTTTATGAAATAAGCTTCTTTGAGGTTTGGAACTGAAGGTCTGGTGGAGTTTGCATATTTTTGGCTTAATCTGGGAAGTGAATGAGGACTCCTAGAGTGGGACTTAGATCCCAGAAAGAAGGAGACCTCTGGGCATCATGCACAACCATACATGCCCTCACCCGACAGAATGGCCAATGCCAAAGGCTCTGACCATTCAGATCTTTCAGCCAGTCCTGCCTAAGCAGATGCTTCCTGGATAAGACCAAAGAAAATGCTTGAAATCTTGTCCAAGGAAGTGTAAGTCACCATAGTTCAGCTGAAAAGACTTAAAGATTGAGGATCACCACGGTGTTGCTTCATCGTGCTACAGACTTGGAGTCCCTTCAAGTCAATGCTTATTAATGGGCCAGTCTGATCAATTGATTTCAGAAAAAAGCATTGTCAGAATTTTCCTCAATGATATTCATTTAGAAAACATTGGTTAGGCTCAATTGGGAGATTCCTTCTGGATCATGAATGGAGAGCATGAGCCAGTTGGACTGAAAAGATAGAGGGGAAAGAAAAACCCCATTGGAATTAAGATGACAAAGTCAAAGTAGTTGTACACAGACCCAGAAAATATTATAGCTCTGAGTGGTGAATGGATCCAACCTTGTCCCTTTCTTACTATGTGGCCATAGAACAATTTGATGGTAGAGCATGCACACTGTCCTCTTGGACATTCAGTCAGTTGCCCAGAGGGGTGGGGAAAAGCCTGGGAAAGGAGGAGATGGCAGAGAGATCTGGGATCTCCTTAGTAAGGCTCTCCCACTAGACACTAAAGGCTTTGCTAGAATTGTACCTTTATGACCCCATGGGTTTTTCTCTGTAGCACCTCCATGTGGTAAGTTAGGATAAAGCTTAGAAAAGTAGTGACTTGCCAAGGTCATGAAGCCAGTTGGTAGCCAGTTAGCATGAAGCTGTAGGTTGGGCCGTGTATTCTCTTTTGTTTTTCCACCATACCATGTGGTGCAGCACTGATCATCCTGAGGGGAGGCAGTCAGGTTTGGTGGAATAAGGGACAGCCTAGGGAAGTGGTAAAGATGAGGCTCTGGAGGCAGATGACTGAGTTTGAGTCTTGGTCCTCCCTCCCATCCCACCCTACTTCATTGCATTATGACCTTGGGCAGAATACAGAGCATGAGTTCCCTCAAATGAGGATGGTCATAAAATTGACTCAGGGTTGGCTTCATGGACCTGCAACCAGTGCAATTTGCATATGGTCCTGTATAAAAAGGGCTCTACAGTCACCATCTTGAAATTCTCAATAATTCAAATATTTTCAATTATTTAAAAGCTTGAATCTGCGTTTTGTAAGGGAAGTCCATTGGGACAATGGAGCATGAGCCATTAGATCTTCTGCTCACACTCAGTCCTACCTCCTGCTGCCTCCCTTGGTTCATGGTTCTCGAGTGCCTATTCCCCATCTCTTGGAGCCCAAGGACCTGCCCACTCTCTTCCTCCTTGCCCCCTACCCAGTGACTGCTGCTGCTCTCCATGCAGAGGTGTGCACAGGTGAGGGTCAGAGTTGAGTGCATGTACCCTGCAGCATCTTAGCCCAATCCTGGTGCCAAGTGTATCCTGGCATCGAGATTACCATACCCTGAGGCTGCCTGTTCACTGTGTGTTGTGGTGGAGGTGGAAGGCCTGTGAGAAGAAGGGATGCCTGACTCAATTTCTCCACTCCTGATTGGGTACAGCAGGTCAGTCTGATGGCTGGTGTGTGTGTTGGGGGGACCTGGCAGCCAGTGGGCCATTTGGGAGTACACTGAATTGCAGGATGGAACCCCTGGGTTCCTGTGATGGTCTTCACTCATCTAGCAAGTATTTTTATGTCTCAAGCAGTATGACAATAAGTAGCAAATAAAAACACCATCAGAGGGAGGGAGAGAGAAAAAGAGCACTCACGGAAGAAAGAAACAAGTTTTATATTTTGGTATCTTTAACTGCCTCTTATTTTCTCTGCTTTTTAACAAGCACCCTACATTTTCATTTTGCACCCATAAATCCTGTAGCTGGGTCTATATCTACCTCATGGGCTGTTGTGGGGATTAGATGAGCAAGTACCTGAGAAGGGCTCTGATATTGTTTGTCTGTGTCCCCACCCAAATCTCATCCTGAATTCCCATGTGTTGTGGGAGGGACCTGGTGACTCATGGAGGCAAGTCTTTCCCATGCTGTTCTTGTGATAGTGAATGAGTCTCACGAGATCTGATGGTTTTATAAGGGGGAGTTTCCCTGCATGAGTTCTCTCTTTGCCTGCTGACATCCATGTAAGATGTGTCTTGCTCCTCCTTGTCTTCTGCCATGATTGTGAGACTTCCCCAGCCACATGGAACTGTAAGTCCATTAAACCTCTTTCTTTTGTAAATTGCCCAGTCTCAGGTATATCTTTATCAGTAGTGTGAGAACAGACTAATACAGGCTCGGAACAGTGCCTGTTGCTCAGACACTGCTCAGTGTCCTCTTCACCCGTGTCCCTGCTGGAGGTGCAGAGTGGCTGGGTCATGCTCCCTGCACTCTGGAGAGGGACGGACACAATCATGTTCCATGGTAGGGTGTCCCTCCATTCAACAAGCCCATCACAAAACAGAATTGTCTGCTCACTTCCTAAGTCCTGACTTACTTCTTTAATTTGGGCCAGGTAACAGAAAGGTAACTACTTTTGCAAGAGTCAGAGCAGATCAGGGCCAGGACTGTGTGAGGCATCTCGCTGAACCTAACTGGAAGAAGAGCAAGGGGGATTGTCATATGGCCACATCCTCTGTGATTCAACTCATTGCCAGCACGATAATGAATTCAAGAATGAGTTTCTGAAATGAACCCTTGATCAGGAGGGAGGCAGTAATTGTGCTGGTTATTAGCGATTACTCCTGGATGGGGATTTAGGGGTGTGAGCAATAGAATTAAATGAAATTCCTTTGAAAGTTCTGCTGTGCAAAGTAAGAGATATAAACACTACATTATGTGTTTAAAATGCCTCCAGGGTTTGGTTTATAGACTTGTTTATATTTATATATTTATTTGAATGTTTATGACTTTCTCTCTGTCATTTTCACATTGGTATCTTCATACTCATTATGGTTTTATGGCCTCTTTTTGGAAACCAGTGGCTGCATATACCAGCACATGATTTAATGAGAGAAGAAGATCCAGAAAGAGAAAACGAGTTAAATATTATACTTGGGAGGAAGAGCCTTCCCTTGGGGTAAGAAAGTTAAAAATGAAGCAAGCAGTCTGCATGCTTTAGTTAGAATATTGAGGAATTATTGCCTTAAGGCAGCTGAGGGACGCTCCTTAGAAAGATAAGGAAAGAGGAGCCTTCAGTGGTCGAGGGACTGATCGGAGGTCTCAGAGCGAATTGTTAGAAAGTCAGGACAAGAGCCCAGGTCCCTGATGCCCACCGCCAATGCAGACCCACCTCTCTTCCTTCCTAGACAGAAGGCCAACTTATCCACTGGGTACAGGAGGCACAATGCCTATAGCCCATGATATTTTTAGGGGCGCATAAAAATGCCTTAAGTTTTAAAATCAGGAGAAAAAAATGCATACTATCTTGCTTGCATTATACTTATCTCAACACCAACACAGTCATAAAATATAATTTTTGTTTTTATTTTTATGGAGGAAGGGAATTACAAAGGAAAGGGCCTAGGACCCCCGCCAGTCATAATGCAGTGCCGTCCATGTAGCCCAACTAAGAGATTTGTAGGAGGAATGCTGGGGCCAGTCTCCTGAGCAGACCCAAGCTACAGCGCCGCGTCATTGCTCCCTCTCCTTCTCTACTGCTTTGAAGCCTTCGGGTCTTGAACGTCCTTTTGTCTCTACAGAGAGATCATTTCAAACAGGGAACTGGAGCTTCTGGGTAATCTATTCTGATGGGTAAAATGAGACAGAGATAACCTACATGGGCACAGACACTCTAACAGTAGGGGCTGGCTGACTCCATTTTGACTAGAATGCCCTTGAGGAGGTATTGGGCCTCAGGTCTCTACAGTACAGGACGTGTGAGCCGTAACTGTTGTGTGAATGTGTGGGTTGCCCATTTGTAGAGAGTCCCATTTAGCAAAATGCAAAATGTGTTGGGAACCTCAGATTGGGTGTGTATGACTGGCCTGCACCTCCCCACAACCCATCCTCCCATGAGGCTCCCTAGTCTCAGTACAAGGGACTGTCACTTGCCTGGTGGCTCAGGCCTCTCTTTCTCACACCACACCTCAATACACCAGCAATTCCTATTAATGCCACCTCTAAATTATATCTGGAATGTACTTTTTTCATCATCTTTACTGCTAAGTGACTGAATCTAAGGCACCACCATCCCTCTCCTGGATTAGGTGAACAGGCTCCAGACCAGTCTCTCTGCGTCCTCCTGTGCCTGCTCTCAGTCCATTTTCCACACAGCAGCCTGAGCGTTCCTTTGAATATGTAGCAGAGTCCCTCTCCTGCTCAGAACCTCTGCAGGGACCTCCCAGCTCACTCAGACACAAGCCAAAGTCCTTCCATGGCCCACTGGTCTCCATGACCTGGCTTCTGGCCACTTCTCTGACATCATCTTTTCCCTCCTACCTTCATCCCCCCAACTTTCCAACCCTTTTAGCAACCATTTTCCCCCAAACACTCACCACTACCTGACATTCTTGGGGAACTACCAGGTAGTCACTGGGATGAGGCCTTCCCTAGAGCAGAGTCTATAACAAATGCCATAATCAAATAATATTTACTGAATGGATGAATAAAAGACTGTCACTGTAAACTCCATTTCTTTTCTTTTTTTTTTTTTTTTGAGATGGAGTTTCACTCTTGTGGCCCAGGCTGGAGTGCAGTGGCAGAATCTCAGCTCACTGCAACCTTTTCCTCCTGGGTTCAAGCAATTCTCCTGCCTCAGCTTCCCAAGTAGCTGGGACTACAGGCACACACCACCACGCCTGGTTAATTTTTGTATTTTTGGTAGAGATGGTGTTTACCATGTTTTACCATGTTGGCCAGGCTGGTCTCGAACTCCTGACCTCAAGTAATCCACCCACCTCGGCCTCCCAAAGTGCTGGCATGAGCCACTGTGCCTGGCTGCAACCAATCTTCTTTGGAGACTTGTCTGAGGTTTTGATGGGATTGGTTAATAGATGGCCCAAAGGCCATTTCTAGGAATGGGACATCATAGAGGCACAGAGGCAGTAAAAGGGTCCAATGGTAGAGGAGGTAGGTGGGGGCTGAGTGGTGAGGAGTACAGAGCAGCTGTGAAGGCAGTTTTTGTGTCATCTTGGTGAGGCCACAGTCCCCAGCTGATCAATTAAACACTGATCCAGGTGTTGGTATGAGAAGGTACTTTGTAGCTGTATTAAGTTTCATAATCTGTTGACTTTAAGAGTGATTACCTTCGATGATCTGGATGGGCCTGATATAATCAATCAGTTGAAAAGCCTGAAAAGTAGCACTGAAGCTTTCTTGAGAAAATAGAAATTCTGCATGTGAACAATAGCTTCAGCTTTTGCCCAAGAGTTCCAGCCGCCCTTCCTGATGGGAACACGCACACATGCCATGGTAGGAAGACTCCTGTCTCCCAGAGACACCCAAACCAACATAGCCCTACAGACCTCACTTTGTAAGTTATCCCCTTCTCTTGTTCTACTCCTGGGTAATTCCCGTTGGGTTTCATATATCACAGGAAATGTCCATTCTGGCCATCTTCCTTTCCTTTTAATTGTAATATCTCCCTGTTCCCCAATAAGAGTTTGAAATATACCCGCAGTGTTTTGAATGAAGATCGTGTTCTAGCTGCACATGCCTCCATTAACCAAAATCAAGCTCAGGAGTCCTGGGGGTGAGATTAATTTTGTTCTAGGTAGCTGTGCCAATTTCCACTGCTTCCAATACTATTTCAAACTTACTGAGAGCACTTGGCAAGCCAGGTCTTTCCACATGGTTTACCCACATTAATTAATTTAGCCTTATGCCACTGTGGCAAGATAGGAGAGGGCAACTGGGGTGCACAGGCAGAGTTTACAGGGAGACTAGAGAGGAGAGGTGCCTTGTGAACAGAGGGAGGGGAGGGTCTTTATGGAACAGATGCTTTCCTCCCGTCCGTACTGGGTGGTTTTCTTTTTCTTGGATGAAGTCCGTACCACTCAGCAGGAGGGCTCCAGGAAGCATGAGCAACGTGGGCTCCATGACCTCATTTCTGCACTGCATCTTCATGATTTGAGAGGGGGACCCTCCTCAATGAACACCCTGGGGGCAGCCAGCTCAGTCTGATGTTGGCTCCAAACATCAGAGTTTGAGTTGAACAAGGACGTTCAAGGCTTTGGAGTGTGTGGAAGGGAGGAAGCCGGGGAGCAGGGAAGAGGTCAAAGGCTGCCACTAACTGAGTACCTAGCACCTGCCTGGGCATGGTGCTCAGGCACCATGTCTGAGAGCATTTCTTGGTCCTAATCCTCACAGCAACCCTGCTAGGAAATAGAGGCTCTGCCTGGCATTACAGTCTTTGCTGTTTCAGGCACACATGGAAAGGAGAATCTAATTGCAAAGCTTGAAAGAGGCCACTAGACCTGGTGGAGAGTACACAATTTCTAGCCCCAACTATGTGACTTCAAGTAATTCACTTAATGCCTGGGTACCCCAGTTTACTTAATGGTTAAGTGGAAAGACAGTCTAAATGCAGTGGCAAAAGTGTGGGGTTTGAAGTAAGATTGCCTATGTTTTAGCATCTTCGATGCTTCAGCTTAAAAAACCCCAGCAAAATGGGGAATACAAATCATGCCTACCTTACAGGGTTATTGATGAAATGAGATACTGCATATAAAGTGCTTAGCACAGGAGTGCAAAATAAATGTTAACTATCATTAATTCCTCACAGAGATGTTGTGAAGATCATTTTTCTAGCCCATTTTTACTGAGACCCTGCTTTTTGCTTAACATTAAGCTTAGTACTCTAACATGTATGCAAACACACAGAAAGGGTGTAAAGCATACTATTATTTTTATAATACAAGAAAATGGTTTTAAAAGGCAGTTGTGCAAGCAGGTGAAAATGCTGAGATGAGTAAATGAGATGGTTGGATTTCTGGGTGGTTAACGTGGAAAGGTTTCACGGCAGAGTGAATGTCTGGGTAGGGTTTGGAAAGAGGAAAGGATTACATTCTGGAGAAGGAAGCAGTTATTTCTGAAGGGGATGAAGTCTCACAGGGGTTGGGGGTTGGTGGGGACGTTGTGCAGGTGTGGCATGCGTAGTTGCCTGGTGGGATTCTGTTCTGACCAGGGCGTGATGGCTGCTGGGGGTGGTGAAGCCAGGATAGCGATGAACCATGAAGTCTGTGTGGGAGAATCTCACTTTGGTGACAAGACTTAGGCTCTAGAGTTCTGACTTGTTTCCAAGAGTTCCAGAGTTCAGAGCTAGAAGACATCTGGTTCAGCCTCCCATCTATCAGGCTAGAAAATAGTATCCCAATTTTTACAAGGAAGAGGCAAGTAAGGTGCCATGAGCTGTGATGGGTCTAGTTTCTGGATGGTTGGAAGGCTGTGCCCACTCTGCCTGGGTCCGCCCTGCTGTTCAGATGCCTTTTGTTCACAGAGGCAATGACCAGTCCAGGAGAGAAAGGAGAGGAGGGGATCGGAGAGGGAGGGACAAGCTGAACCTTTCAATACTAACAGTCAAATGAAGATCAAAGAAAGCTTGGCAGGTGATCATTGAAGTTCATGGAGAAAACCTGCAGTGCCATTTTCTGACCAGATGAGTCTATGGGTTGTTCAAATTCTGCTTTCCCCAGACTCCATGCCCTGATTCCCTTGAACCTCATATCTACTGTCCAAGCATTCTTTGATGTGTCTTACACTTAAACATCCCATTGCTGTAGTGCATTTCCTAATACTCTGCATCCTGGTACTGCGTGCTTGTGGTCCTTCTCAAATCCTCTGCTGTAGCAGTGACTAGTGTGTGCCATACAAATGAACCCTTCCGTCTTGTCCCCCAGTGACCTATTTCCCAAACCTTGCACTCTGTATCCTCCCAGCACCCTGTGCTCTAGTAATCAAGGTCCTCTCCTCATTCAAATCAAATGTTTAAAAAGTAAACAGCACTAAACACCTCACTGGTTGAGAAACTGGCAGGTGCTATTTTGGGTTACCCACTGGCCTCTCCACTGGTCAGTTATAGTTACGGAAATTTTTACTGAAGGAGCTTAGGGGCGACGGTCTGGCCAGAAGTGGGGGAACATGCTAATGTCTTAAGAGTTGTATAGTTTTTACTTAACTCGAATACTAAAGATCAATAAAAATAGCATAGTTTTCTAAAAATCCTTTTATTCACCCTTTGCATAAGATTAAGGAAATGCGGCAGGGCACGGTGGCTCACACTGGTGGTTCCAGCACTTTGGGAGGCCGAGGCAGGCGGATCACGAGGTCAGGAGATTGAGACCATTCTGGCTAACACGGTGAAACCCCGTTTCTACTAAAAATACAAAAAATTAGCCGGGCGTGGTGGCAGGTGCCTGTAGTCCCAGCAATTTGGGAGGCTGAGGCAGGAGAACGGCATGAACCCGGGAGGCGGAGTTTGCAGTGAGCCGAGATCATGCCACTGCACTCCAGCCTGGACGACAGAGCAAGACTCCATCTCAAAAAAAAAAAAAAAAAAAAAATATTAAGGAAATGCTTAGTTATCATATCTCAGAATGTCATTCTTGGGATTTCACTATTACTAATATTATTATTGTTTGGCGGGTTGTAGGAGATGATGGCAGAGCTCTAGCCTACATCCCTTTGCACCAGCTTACACTGCCTCGCATTGACGGCTCACATGTTATTTCTATTGGACAGCTCTGGTCTAGAACTTTGGATCTTTAGTTGTTTGACAACGCAGGTTCCAAGGGATCCCCTTGGATTCCATCAGGTTGGAGAGCAAATCCAGAGAGTGTCTGATTTATTGCCAACAGTCACTCAGAGGAATAGCTTCACATTATTGCTCACCTACTCTTTGCCTTAAGACTTAACAGAGGTTACAAGTACATAACCCAGACATGGGAGAGCAAGGATTTGGGCTCAGCTCTGCTGGACTTGAACTGTCTACTGGGCCTCCCAGGCCCTCATTAGGCCATGGTGCTTGGCTTCCCATTGCCGGAGACAGTCAGACAGAACAGGCCAGGGATCAAGTGCCGTCCCTTGCTGCTCTCAAATGCCTGTATCATTTGGCTGTGCAAGGCATTCAGAACTGGTAGGAATATAATACAGTGTGTTTTGGCTGTGAAGCAGTGCTCTGGGGACTAGACCACTGCCTTCTAGTCTTGAGTCTCAGGCAGCATGCTTGGCCACTATGGAAACCAACTCTCCTGCATCTGCTTCCTAAGATGGGACTGGGAATGGGGCGCTTAGGGCTGTGTGGAAGATATGCTTTTATGGCACTCAACCTCCAGGTGGAAATGAAACTGGTTCCATCTGATATCCTGATCCATGGTATTGGCAACAATGACATCAGAATACTGAGACATCCAGAGAGTTGGTGGATTTTTATTTATTATATAGGCTTCTATAGACTCATAGATTGGGGGTGAGGAGGGAAGAGAGGTTGAAAAATCATCTAGTATAATTTTCTCATTTTACATTTCAAAAAAAAAAAATGAAACCAGAAAGGTTAAATATCTGCCCTAACTCTCCCAGCAAGGAGGTGGAAACTGCCATCTCTGGGCCAATTCCTCTTGGTAAGCAACCTTTCCCCCAGGATGGAAGGGAGGGATTTGGTGCTGACTGTTCTTGACCCCAGTGATTACTATACATTTATTACTGCCCTGCCAAGGGTATAGAGGTATTGGACTCTCTGTTCCTGTGTCATCTGGCTGTTGCATGCTGCTGAAGAGGTTAAAATCAAAGGGCTTCTTGGGGCTCCAAAGACTCTGCACGCTTCCCCATGTCTACCAGTGTCTGGCACTTGAAGCTTGGAAATCTAGTGGCTCTACTGATGGGTGGCAAACGGGCTAGCCTGGACCACAGCTGTGAAACTGATGAAATGTCTTTGGCCCTCCCAGGTACCTTTTTCTGCATGTGTCTTCATTCCATGTACCCACAACTCTTAGTGTATAGTGGGGTCTCTTTTGGTGGAGAGAAGCAATCAGGTAAATAGCCTAGAGCCTTGCTACTCAAAAGTGTGCTCTATGACCCAGCAGCAGCACTGGGGGCTTGTTAGAAATATTGTTATCTCGGCCGGGCATGGTGGCTTATGCCTGTAATCTCAGCACTTTGGGAGGCCGAGGCGGGTGGGTCACGAGGTCAGGAGTTCAAGACCAGCCTGGCCAAGATGGTGAAACCCCCATCTCTACTAAAAATACAAAAACATTAGCTGGGCGTGGTGGTGGGCACCTGTAATCCCAGCTACTTGGGAGGCTGAGGCAGAGAACTGCTTGAACCCAGGAGGCAGAAGTTGCAGTGAGCTGAGATCACACCACTGCACTCCAGCCTGGGCAACAGAGCAAGACTCTGTCTCAAAAAACAAAACAAAACAAAACAAGAAATATTGTTATCTCAGATTCCTCCACAGACCTACTGAATGAGAATCTGCATTTGAACAGGACTGCTGGGGGTATGCGTATGCCCATTACAGTTGGAGAAGCATTGGCTTAGATTATTAGTGACTTAGGCTATTACAACCCTCAGGGATATTTGCATATCAGAAGAGTAAGGAGAGGGTAGGAAAAGTTTAACTAAAAAAATATACCTCCAGTGGGGGTGAGAAGGGGGGGAGAGTTAAGACCTCAGTGACTGACATGTGATATTTAGGTCTGTGTGTTGGGGTGGGATTGGGAGTGGGGAGGGTGGTGGCAATTTGAGAGCTCAGACTCTGCAGCACACATGCTGAGGTTCAAATACTGGCTCAGTCACTTATGTTGGTTATGTGATCTTTGTTAGACGTTGGGCGACTTGCCTCGATTTTGTCATCTGCAAGATGGGGATAATATCATTACATTGTAGGGTTGTTAGGATGAAGTGATTTAATCCACTTCTAGAGCAGTGCCTTAGAACAGTGCCTTAGCACACTGTAAGCACTCAATCAACGTCAGCTTTTACTTTGATAATTTTCTAGGCATGAAGCTGTCCCTGGCAGCTGGGTCAGAGATGCTGCCAACTGCAGGGTGTGACATTCCTACTTCAGGGCCTTTGCATGAATGGCAGGAGGGTCCTGAAGTTCCCATCTGCCCTTACATTCCAGGGGTCTGGACTTTAGATCCCTAGGGTGCCAAGACCTGGGAAAGGAGAGCCCCGCATGGCTTTCTGCAAGACAAACTCTGTACACACACGTGAGCTCCTGTAATTGCCCATGTCCTGTGGCGGTTTCCAGAAAACAAAACCAATTCACCTCCAGAGACTCCTCACCCTGTTCTGTTTGAAAATAAACATGCAATAGTTTTACGATGTGAATTATAGTCCAATGGGAAATGAACTAAGACTGTCCAACTTCTTTAGGATGGACCATTTCATAGCTGGGGGGAGTATAGGCCTGTGAGTTTATGCAAAAAACAATGTTGTCAGCAGCTCTGATCTGAGGCAAGGAGAGCCAGCACCGGCAGTGAAGCTCTCCATCTCATTTATCCAGGGAAGTTTCATGCTTTGATGGAAAGAACCAAATTGGGATTCAGGAACTCTGGGTTTTCAAACTGTTGGACCCTGGGCAAGTTACTCCCTCTTTCTCTCTCTGCCTTTGGCCCCTCAGCTGGAAGACAAGGGGGGCGCAGAACCTAAATGTCTGCCAAGGAATTGCTGGAGTCTCATGTGCTCTGAAACAAATCATCCCAGCAGCTAAACTGGTCAAAATGAGATATTCACCTACTTGGGAGACGAATCATGGCGACCACCTCATTTTCTGAGAAAAGCCAAACCTCAAGAAAGCCCAGTTCTGCTGGGGTCCTAAGGAACTCTCACACTCAGACAGAAATTTGCAAGCTAATCCCCTACCTTTCTTTGCATTCTTTCTTCAATAGCGCCTCCCTCCTCTCCTCCCTGCCCCAGGCTTGCCACTTCCCTCTTCTTCAGTAAGTTAACCAAATTCTCTCTTCATGGACAGTTCAATGGAAAGTTAGTCTGAAACGACAGTATATCATATTTCATGAATTTAATAGGGTTTTCATGATTTTACAAAGTGCCTCCACCAGACACTCGCAGCTGGAGGCAGCTCAGCGGGAGGCTGAAGCCCTGCATCTGGGTTTTTCAACTCTTGCCAAAATCCATTGAATTTGATCCGGAATGACTATGAATCTTTGGAATGTACAGTCCCTTTTCTCTTGCCTTATCCAAATAAAAAAAGGGGAGTGGGGAGGGTGGTGCGGGGAAATGTCCTATGAGTATTCCATATGGAAACACTAAATGTGCATTATAAAGGATTTCCTATAAACAAAATCACAGTCAGAGATGTTGGCCCCTCACCACGTTGAAAACAAAGGGCCCTTGTGTGTGTGTTTGTGTGCAGTTTAAGACATACACGTATATTCATCTGGGGTACCTTGCAGCCCCCCTTTCTCTCTCTAGCTTTTTTTCCTTTCCAGCTCCCCACCCCCAAAACTAGCCCCCAACTCTTAACAAGAACAAACTTTAATCGTTCTGTGCAGTAAATCCCCTACAAATAAATATCCAGGGCGACTTCAAACAGGCTTAATTGGAAGCACATGGGAAGAACTCCACAGTCCTGGCCGAGGCTGCGGAGTTGTAATTTAATGTTATGATCTGCCATAAATATGCGCCATAATGAGTGGAGTTTGGGTTTCCCTTCTGTGTATCAGAAAACTGCAGGTTTGAGTTTTTTCACATTCTTTTTTCTCCTTTGCTCTCTTTGTTCAGTCATCAAACTTCACATTGAACACCCCCCACCCACCAACCCCAAACAAAAAGACAACCACAATCTAAACAAACTTTCCTCTCCCTTTCACCTCTCCCTGTAACTCCCTTGCTTCAAACTGTGTATGACTGTACTGTCTTTCCCTTTGCTGTGAAAGAATTATGGTTTAGGGTTTATAGGGTTTTAGAAAAAATGTCTTCAATCACCAGAATGAGAGAAGTGAGGCTAAACCACCTCTGGGCCCTCTAATGGTTTGATCGTAGAATTGTAGCTGGAACAGGCTGGAGGAAATTGGGAAAGGTCACAAAATCCATCCCCCTGCCTGCACACTGCTTTATCCAAAGCCCCGAGGACCATGGGTATCCCCATTCTCCTCAGAGATCACCAGAGAGGAGTTTTAGTAACACCCTCTGGCAGCTGCTGCCTACCTCTAAACTCACAACATAGAAAGGCTTTCACAGGGCCAATGGATGTCACATGACTTAAGGCCATTTCTCCTCATCCCATCCTTAGGGGTTGGAAGACATTCAGCTGTAATCCTTTGGGATGACTTCATTAGGGAGAATGCCTCCAGCCATGTGGGTGGGAGAAACTCTTTTGAGACCGAATCCAGTGCCAAGTCTCCTGTAAACAGAATTGTTAAATATCAGGCCTGAAGGAGACTTCAGAGGCCATTCAGTCCAATTGTCCCTGAAGCCGGAGTCCTCTCGGCAGTGCCCCTGACTCACTGACCTCCTGCCTCGGCCCAGGACATCTCAGAAATTGGGAGCCCACCATTTCCCCAGCCAGTTCCTTCTATTTTCAGAGAGCCCTAGTGATCAGACAGCTCTCTTTCCTGTTGGGCCCAGGTCCTCATTCTTGCTCCTTGCTTCTGCTGGTCCTCATTCTGCCTCTGGAGCTACACAGAAGAATTTAAATTCTTCTCTGAATGACTGTCTTTCCATGATCATACTCACCTCAGCATTCTCCTTTTCAAGGATTAAAAAAAGGATCAATCCAGCATTTTCAATCATCTCCCTGCTGCCCCAGCCCCGCCTGCAACATATGGTCCAAACCACTAGGCAGAATCTTGGGCTTTGTTTGTTCTAGTTATGAAACGGGGATAGTGGTGGCATCTGTTCCTGACTTCTAGGATGGCTATAGGGATTGCAATGAGATGAAGAGGTTTGTGCCCTCTGCATTTTTTTCAGCCCCGACACAGCAGACCATGAACTGGTGAGGGTGGGAGCTTCCACACATAGCTTCTCGGCCTCACTATCTTCACTTGCCTTTCCTAGCTGGGTGGTCCTAGGCCAGTCACTTCACCTTCCTGGGCATCAGTTTCTTTCTCTGGGAAATCAGAGAGCTGGATTAAATGACTTCCGAGATCCCTTCTGGCTCAACAGCCTCATAAGGGCAGGTTTTGATGCCAACTCGTGCCTTGAAAGGTTCTGTATCTCAGATCCTGCTACCCTCTGCTCATCTATCTGCTGGTGCTGACAGTGAACTAGACCAGAGGAGGAGAAGGTGTGGTTCTTGCCTCCTGGGAACCTACCTTTAGGTTCATGGGATAAAAAATAGACGAGAAGACAGAATCGAAGGGCTGAATAAGACATTTTATAACCATATGCCCCAAAAGGTATCCTGGAATGGGATTCTCAACCTTGGTGTTGATGTACTGGTGAAAGCAACTGAGTGTGTGTTGGTACCTTGCAAGCCATTACCGTGTTATTAGTATAGTTAAGATGCTGAGTTTGTGAGTGCATAATTTAAAAATTAAAGAATGTGGCTCATGTCTGTAATCGCAGCACTGTGGGAGGCCGAGGCAGGCGGATCACTTGAAGCCAGGAGTTCAAAACCAGCCTGGCCAATATGGTAAAACCGTGTCTCTACTAAAAATACAAAAATTAGCCGGGTGTGGTGGTACGTGCCTGTAATCCCAGCTAGTCAGTAGGCCGAGGCAGGAGAATCGCTTGAACCTGAGAGTGAGCTGAGATCACACAACTACACTCCAGCCTGGCCAACTGAGTGAGACTCTGTCTCAAAAAAATAAAAATAAAAAATATAAAAAATAAAGAAGAATAAACTTTTTTTTTCTAGTAAGGACAGTTATTCTTACTCCTGCATATTCTATAAGTTCTTAAATTGATAGGGAAAGGGGCAAAATTATAGTTGGCACTTTATCTCCACTGCTTCTCATACCCCCAAGGCTCCCCATCCAATCCCTGCCAGTGTCCCTTGCCTGGGAGGGTGTGGTCTGTGGGATCCTCATTCAGCTTGAAGGTGGGAGTAAGCAAAGGCTGCAAACCACTGACACACCGGATTGTAGATTGGGAGATGGAGGAAAGGGACCTGTGGACTCTGATGGAAGAGCAGGGCCTCAAAATGTGGACAAGCTTACAGTACGCTGGGGCACGGGGAAGGGCAAGCAGTCATGGCCTGGGCAGGTCACCACTGTGTGTCACCTGGACTGGTGCAATGACCTGTCATTCTGCCTCCACTCTTGTTCCCCTACAGAATATTCTCCATTCAGCAGCCAGAAGTATCCTTTGCAAACCTAAGTCAAATCACGGCACTTCCCTGCTCTGGATCCTTTAATCCTTTTCTAGCACACTATGAACAATATCCCAATCAGTGCCAAGGCCTTCAAAGTTTATGAGCATCAGCTTCTAGCGATTTCTCCCACTTCCTCTCCTCACTACACTGACATCTGAGGCTCCTTGGACAAGGCAGGCGCTCTCCTGCCTCAGGACCTTTGCACTGATTGTTTCCAGGTGTGGAACTTGCCCCCTCAATTCACTGAGGTCTCCTCAGGGAAGCCTTCTCTGACCACCTCACCTAGAGTGGCACTCCCTGCCATTCTCTTGCCTAACCCACCTCACTTTAAAAATACAGAAAGCAATGGCAAAACCGCAATTACTTTTGCACCAACCTAATAGTATTTATCACTAGCTGACGGTGTATTACATAGGTATTAACATATTTATTACTTGTCGGTGTCACAGGAGGGCAGAGGACAATTTGTCTTGTCTGCTTCCATATTCCCCAACACACCCAATTAATCCATGTTGACTGAATAAGTAAGTGAATAAAGCCTTACTTTTCCCAGTGAGAAGTGGCATCACAGGAACCCTAAAACCTGCTCTAAGTGCAAGATAGGGTGTAACGAGTCCTGCTCAGGAACAGGGACGCAAGGACTCTTGTGGAGCCATTGCTCAGAACAGGCCATCAGAGCATCTCTGAGAATGGCTCATGCAGAGGGAGAAGGCAGCAGGTGGGCACTATCTGCAGTAGGGAGGGAGTGGAATCGAGGACCAGAAGAGCAGGTAGCGTGAATGGGAGGCTGTGGGTCATCAGACAAAGGAAGCCACCCTGTTAGTTTCACTTCTCTGGGCTCAGGGCTCCAGGGGAACTAAGCTGGATCTGCCTTGCAGGGTGGGTAATTCAGGTATGCCTATGATAAATTTCTAGAATTTTGGCTTTCAACTTCTCTGGTAGAATGCTAATTTTTCTTAATAGGAAACCATAATCTTAGAATGTGAGAGCCAGAATGGTTCCCATTTATTCATTTATTCATTCAACTAATATTTGTTGAGGACCTATTGTGTGCTGTTTTAGATACTGGAAATATACCAGGTTAAAAAACTGACAACAATTTCTGACTTTATGAAGATTATATTCTAGAGAGGGGAGGCAATAATCAAAATATATCACTAAATGATATGCTAGGAAGGTGATAATTGCTATGAAGGAAATATGATAGGGGAAGGAGTTACAATTTAAAATAGAGCAGTCAGGGAACACCTCACTGAAAGGTGTCCTGTGAATGAGATGTGAGGGTCAAATGAACAGCAAGAAGGCCAGAATGTCTGAAGCCCAGGCAGAAGGAGGAGGAGGAGGAGGACATGGTGTTAAAGAGGTGAGGTGTGGGAATCTGATGCTGAGGGAGATGGGAAGTCACTGGAAGGTGTTAGGAGAGGGTGTCATGATCTAATTTCCACTGGTCACCTAGACTGGCCCTTTCCTTCTAGTGATCAGGAAAAGGCCCAGAGAGATTAATTGACTTGCCCACAGACTATTTTTGATGGAGCCAAGAAAAGAACTGGAGTTTTCCTATTCATATTCCATGAATCTCCCACTAAGATCTGCTGCATTTTATCTCAAGATTCCATTACTTAACATTTTTTTCAGAGCATTTTCATAAACATCACTTTGTTCTATATTCAGAAACCTGCTACCAGAGTCTTAAAGTCAGATTACAGAAGCATAGGCCAAATGACAGAGACGAAGGAATTTTCTAGCTCACACAGAGCTAGAGCTGGGTTCCACGACTTCTGATGCCTGGGCCTCTGCTTCAAAGTTGCTAACTCTCTTTTCAAAAAACAAGGCCCTACATTCGCCCCTTGAGGCTCCTAAGGGGCAGCTCAGCTCCTTGGCTAATCCACAGGTTCATTTCTGAACACTGTGCATTCATATCTAGCTTCTGAAAAATCAAACCTCGTTCTGTGATGGAAGGAGCAGTCCTAGAAGGAGGGCCATTTCTGATGCTGAATTGCCACATGGTGCAGAGAAAAAAACTGCTACAGGTTGTTCATTAGCTGCCTTCAACCCCACATACAAAGCCGGCAAGAATATGTGGTAATTAGTAAGTGTAGGCATGTGGTGTAGGATCCTGATGGAGCAGGCATATGGCTGAGATGAGGCATGAGTTTCTGTTAAAGTGTAACAGATCTGGGATCCTCCTAAATTAGTCTAGCCCACAAGATAAGTACAGTTTCTGCCTGAAGTTGTAAAAATGCAACACCATCTGAAAAATCACCCTGTATACAAAATCTTAAAAAAACATGGTGGCCAGGTTATTCTGTCACTGTGTGGCTCTGATTCTGTGATTCTAGCCCTGCACTGTTTTAATACAGTGGCCATTAGCCAAATACGGCAAGTTCAAGTTGAGATATACTGCAGTATAAATACATACAGAATTCAAAGACTTTATGTGAAACCAAGAATGTAAACTCAGTAATAATTTTAAAAATATTTTGGGTCTATTGGGCTAAATAAACATGTTATTAAATTTTTCTTTTTACAATTTTTAATGTGATTACCAGAAAATTAAAATTACACATATGGCTTGCATGCAATGGTGTACTGGAGTCAGCTCATACCAGTTTATGAGAGCCACTTGTGTGTCTTTCCTCTCAATTTCTGTGTTTAGTGAGGTCAGGATGGTAGTGTGAAATCAACCACAGTGGGTGTTTTTGTACCATGGAAATTGGGGCTTTTTGTTTTTTTTTTCAAGAGCTGGCTTACCAGCACATCACTCCTGACATTATATTTCTCAGTCATTGCTATTCTATATGTTTTATTTCCCAAGATTTCTTATCTGGATGTGCAGGTGGAGTGTGGGAGTTTTGGGTGCTTTCTTTTGTTTCCCCTAGTGCCTGTATTATCTCATTCATTTATTCATTCATCCACAATTATTGAATAAATACCGTGTATACGGAACTGTTTTAGACCATGTAGATTTAAGATGAATAAATCACAGTCCTGCTTTTAGGCACTCAGGAGCTAGTGAGAGTAATGATCCAGAACAGGACAGAAATTGGGACAGATTTCCAAGGCAAAGATAAAAGTGAAACCCAGTGAATAGGACAGACTGTAGTGCTTGGATGAGGGTGAGATGCAGGGGCAGAAAAAGCTTCAGGGAGGAAGGGCTGTTTGAGCTGGATCTTTAAGGATAAATAAGAGTTGTCAAGAGAGAAGCTGGGGAAGATCATTTCAGGTGTAATGGGGTTGCCAAGTGGCTTGGAGTTGCCATGGCCTGGGAGGTAGGAACCGGGCATCCTGTTAAATGGTACTGAAAGAGGATTTAGAGCACAAGGAAGAAGGCTGTGTAGAACATGCTGAAAAGTCACACGTATTTGCTCTACTTCCTGCTTCCCTTCTCCAATGTCTCTTTCCAGCAAAGGATAATCAGAATGTAGAACATCTAACCTTGAAGCCTCATGTCCCAAGGATCAGAATTCCATGCAAGAAACAAAGCTTTGATGCCAGACCCTGGTGAGTGGGTGATGAGGAGATCAGACTGTACCTGGAGATCCCTCTACAAGGGCCAGGAGGAAAATGAGACTCCATGAGTGGTGGTTGGGCAGGGGGTGCTTCCATTTTGTCATCTGGAGTGTTCCTAAAGGGGGTGGGTAACTTTGAAATTCCAAGGGGTGTGTCACATTGGAGATGCCATGTGAAGATGCCCATCGGTGACGTCAGTGTGGGAATGACAGAGAAGAGCCAGCAGGATTAAGTCACAGATAGTGACATTGCAGTAAAGGGTGATCGGAGAGCACATGGTCAGAAAGTTCTCTGTGTGACCCAGGAACATCATCCCCTCACTGGACCTCAGTTTCTTCATCTCTAAAATCAGCAAGTTGGACTAAAGTTTATGTGTTTTAATGTTTATTGTATTTATTGATTATTTTACATTCCCTTTTCCTAACTTTTAAGCATGGGGGTATTTCTCATAAAATAAACTTGAAATGAATTTATTTTTTATTGATATGGTTTTTGTTAGTATCACAAATGGTCAAGAGCACATAATAGAAAAAATCCTTTCTTATCTCTACATGTTATACCACCTGCTCTGGTATGTCTGAATACTGAGTCCTAAAGTGCAAAATTTCTAACCTAGAAGCAGAGGATTTTGCACATTTACTAGCATCTGTAGCCCAATATCACCATCTCAATCCCTTCTGAGGTCAGGAATTTTATACTATTTAAATGCTAGAGGTGGAGGCTTGTCTACGTGGTCCATGTGCCCATGGTGAACCCTTCTTGTGCATCATCTCCCAGTGTCTGATTCTTGCTGCTTTGGAAGTCAGTAGGTCAAGAGCAAAGGTATTCTGAGCTGAATGGTGTCGTGCATGTTCATTTCGACCTTTTCTCTTTTCATCTGTATCTCACTGTTCAGGCCACTCACCAGATGCTGGCACCATGTTCTTGGACTTTCCAGCCTCTAGAGCTGTGAGCTGAATACACTTCCATTCATTACAAATTACCCAGTCTGTGGTATTCTGGTATAGCAATAGAAAATGAACTAAGACAGACAGCTTATTCACCAGGCTGAGCACACAATGGGGAAATGAAGGCAGCTTCTCTGGAGGACTAGAAACAGATCAGGCTGTGATTCTCTTTGGGCATCTTAGAAGTAGTGCTGCTCAGAGACTAGATCAAGTGACTGTCCTCTAGGGTCATTCAGGACTCAGAGTCTGCTGGATAACAATACAGCAACATCACAGCTAACATTGACTGCTTATGTGTCAAGCACTTCTGCCAACAACTGTGTGAGTAGAATTATTATTATATCCATTCTGAGGATGAGAAAACTGAGGCTCAGAGGAGATACACCACTTGAATGGCAGAGGCAGGATTAAAACCCAGTCTGTAAGACTCAGGGCCCTTGATATTGGTGTTGTTTTTGGCCCCACCCAATGCACTTGGTGTGGTGAGTTTCTCTTCTCCATCGACTTCTAGCTTTCCTTAACTCTTAGAAGGACTCTTGAGCTTGCTACTTCTCAACTCTCTCTCCCACTGTTCTGGACTCTCCTGGCTCCACGGCCTCTCTTCTTAGCTTGGATACTGAGCCTGGACATCCCAGAGGGTCGCTATCTAGGACCCTGGGTCCCTTGCTTCTCTGTCTGCCCCATACCTGTCCTTTGTCCCTGCAGCCCTGTGCAAGGCACACGGGTGGCCCATGTCCATGAGATGCTCTCATCGCTGGGCCCACACCCCTCTGCCCTCTGTTCTCATCTCCCTTTCTCATTCCCAAAATACCCACTCTAGACAATCACTGCTCTTTTCATCCCCATATACCCTCACTCCACCCTCCCTTCACAGTGAGAGAAGATGACAATTCCTGGAGAAAGCAGGAAATGCCCTCCACATTCCCTCCCTTCCCCATGGCCCTGGTCTCCCTGCCTTTCTGCCATGTCTCCTCTCAAGGCCTTTCTTCCTTCCAGCTGTCCTGCAGAACAACTGTGCCTCCTGCCTCCTGCTCAGCCTGGCTTTGCCTGAGTATCTCCCTCTTCTGCCTTCAATCCTTCTCTAGCAGCAGTTTCCTCTTCACCTGCAAATGTGCCTGCTTCTCTCATCCTAAAGATCAGTCCCTTGCCCATTGTCTGTCTGCCTTAAATTACAATCTTATCCTCTTTCTGTCACCCCAGCCTCAGTCTGAATCTCAGCTTTGCCCCTTACCCGTTCTGTGACACTGAGCAGGTTATATGACCTCCCTGTGCCTCCATTTTTTCATCTTTAAAATGGGGCTCAGAGCATTACCTGCAATATATGGCTGCTATGATTAAAAAAAGTTTAATACATGCAAAACAGCCAGAATGAGGGCTGGCATATGCTAAGCCATAACTGAGAACTAGCTACAATTATTCTCCTCCCATGCTCCCTAGACTGTCTTCTTCTGTGACGGCTAGGCACCATTTTCCTTCAGGCTTCCCTGTCTCCTAAGACTGAGACTTCTAAGGCTCCTCTGAAGTAACCACCTCCTCCCCACACTCTCTCTAAAGGCTGGTGCTCCTCAAGACTGTCCTCTCCTAACCTTCCTTGCCTCAGCCTTGCTGTATGTCCTTCCCCAGTGATCCCGTCCACTCCTGCGACTTTAGCTAAGACAGATCTTCTGACGATGACCACATTTCTTTTTTTCAAATTCTGACACTTTTATTGTACATGCAATCATGTTCGTCATAAAAAAATGCAAAATGTAGATAAGTGCTACCTCCTTCCTGTCCCCACTGGCCCAGCTATGGTTCTGGTTTACTTTGTCTCATTTCCTACACGATTAAAACCTTGCCTGCTGTCCACAGACTTCTTCCTAAACACAAAGTCTGATCTCGTGGCTTTGTGTAAGGATTGAGGTATTGTGGCTCTTATAATCTGCCCCAATTTATTTCCCCAACATCAATATCCCATCTCTCCCTCCTATGTCCCATACTTGTTTCAAGGCAACCTCAAGCCTTCCCGAGTCCCCCATTCCCTTTCACAACTCCATGCTTTTGCACTAGGTGTTTCTCCCACGAGGTATTCTTTCTTCTTAACTCTCTGCATGGTTCACACTCCCTCTCTTTCTTTTGAACCCAGTTTACTTTTGCTGCAGAGACTTTCCCGACACCCCCAAGTAAAATTTGCTGCCCCTCTTTCTGTTTTCTACAAGTTTTGGTTCATACTTCCAATACTTTGCACTAATCTATGAGCATCTTGAGGTCAGGGATGAAGTTTTATTTGTCACTGTAGCTCTAGTGCCTGTTGTGGGCCTGGTGCAGCTGGTGTCTGGCCCATGCCTAGTGAACGAATGAGTGAACTCTTGATTTCATGCTGCTGGCATGAAAGCTTAGGAAGGCATGACATTAACATATACCTAAAAAAGACAGAGGTTTGAACCATAAATGCAGATTTCTTTTTCTTTAGAAGAAAATATAATTTTGAAACATTTGAAAATAACTAGCTTATAAAGCCACTTAAAGGGGGAAAAGCAAGTTCCCCATTTACACAAATGTATCTGAGAGCATCACTACCATCCCCAACCCTATTGATGAGAAAAAAATCTTCCATGATAATATTTATCCCTTACATGAAGTTGTGTGTTTCTTCAAAGATCTCTACATTTGTAATCTCATTTGATCTTCATAACCTCCCTGTGACAGACTGCAAAAATGGTCTCAATTCTCCATGCCCCCTTGCATCCAAGCCCATACAAAGAGCCTTGTAGCATTTCTCATCAAGAGGTGTAATCTATTTTCCCATCCCTTGGATCTGGGCTGACCTTGTGATTTGTTGTGACCAGTAGAATATGGCAGAAGTGACATTTTCTTTTCTAGTCCTGTGTCTAGTCCCCCAAAGGCCTTGCAGCTTCTGCTTTCTCTGTTGGACACCTGTAACTAACTACCATGTAAATAAGTTTGGGCCAGCCAACTGAAGAATGAAAGACCACATGGAGCAGAGCTGAGTCAGCTGATTCATCACAGCCAAGACCTCTGATCCTTGAGCAAGCTGAGCAAAGCCAACTGGTAGCTGACCTTCTAGCTGCCCACAGACACATAAGCAAGGCCATCCTAGACCAGCCAGCCCCCAGAAACCTTCAGTTCCTAAGCTAAATAAATTGTAGTTTTAAGCCAATATGTTTGAGGTGATTTGTTACACAGCTCTAGCTAACTGATACATTCTGTGAGAGAAAAGGACAGGAGTAACAATTGTCTCCATTGTTGGAAGGAGGAATCAGAGGCTTGAGGAGGCAAAGCTTCAGTTTCTAATTCAATGCTGTGTCTATAAAGTTGGTGGTTTTCAATAATTGGTTGGACACAGAATTCTACCTTCAGGCAAAATTGTATGTATTCCAATATGGAAAGCCAGTCAAAAGAGTACCTATTCTGTTGAAGCTGGCATAGGGCCCTAGAACCCTATACCTTTCTTACTCCTTGGCTCTTTTCTGCAGGGTGGTCCCTGGGGGGCCCTGGATCAACACAGTTCGACAACACTACATTTATACCACCAGTCAACCACTCCCAAAATATACATGGAGTAGCTACTGTGTGCTTAGGCTTGGCCTTGAGACAGTGGGTGGCACTAAGGGCAAGAAGAATGTGTGGTTTATGGTCTGCAATAATCAAAATCAAGATGGAGAAAAACAAGTCAACAATTATGAAGTCATAACGAACCACATGAAAATGGTGACATGTAAGTGAGTGACGAAATTTGTGGTAGAAGATCTAGGCCCTAAAGGTGTGGTAGAGAGGCTGACAGTTGTTTGGGAGATGTCAGAAAGGGGCTCATGGAGAAAGTGAGCTCCAAAGCAGGACAGGACTTGAATGGTTAAAGGAGAAAGAGGAGAGCCTTTCAGACAGGGAAATGGTAGGGTCTAGGGGAAAGGGGTACATATTTTGTTTGTGGGACAGACCAGGAAATATGGCCCACAGGGCTAAAGAAATTTCAGGGCCTTGGAATGGAGTGAGTTATCCATGGACGTGGATTGTGAGCTGCCTCTATGTCCTTTAAGGTCCACGTTTTCCATGGAGCCTTCTCTCATTACTCCTCAAAGAATAATTTGTTATTTTTCTGAATGCCATGTCCTTCATTAAGTAATTAATGACTTTTCCCCTCCACCAGAGTGCAAATTCCTGTAGGGCAGAGCTAGTTTTCTCCTTTCTTTATATTATTCATGGAGTTGACTTGGGAGATTTTGGCCTGTGTACTTTGACTAATGATAAACTTCACTATGGACATGTTGCTGTACTTCACAGCAATGGGATCACAACTTCTCAGTCTCAACCCCTGTCATTTTACAGTCAGAACAGTGTCACCCTGTCTAGCATTTTGGCCTGGGAAATGGGGTGCTAACAGATGGGCAATTGGATTTAGCACCTTTTGAGTCAAAGGCTTCTGGCTTCTAAGGGATGGGGAAAGGGGCCCATTAATCACAAATGACGTTTTGTGAATACTCTATTATGAAAGATTGCTGGTTTTAAAACAGGTTCACAAATTATTTGATGCTTCTTCTATCAACAGGTGAAGTCCAATTCTCTTGATTATGGGCTGGCCTTAGTGACTCTCCTCTTACAAACAGAAAGCAGCAGAAGTGATACTGTATGACTTTGAAGCTAGCTCATAAAAGGCAAGATAGCTCCTGCCTGGGTCTCTGTAGCCTTGGAGAAGCTTTTGAATCCCTGATCTACCATGTGTATTAAGTATGTTTTTATTCTCGGTATTTTGATGCTTTGATGTCTGAGGCCTTGCTGACCCTGGAGGGCTCAATTAGCTAATTAACCCTCCCAGGGTTAGCTAATTCCTAGAGATAAGAAACAACTCCCTTGGGAGGGTGCCCTTCATATGCAAACCAAATAACCAGAGTCTGTGCCCCAACCACCTCTTTTGTGGAGTTCTCTCACTCCAGACCTCTCTGTTTCAGGTCTAATCACCCCAGGGCCATGTACCAGACAACTAAGAACAGCTGCTATGCCCTAGAGCCTGCTGAAATTATTCAAACTAGACAATCCTAAACCTACTTGCCCTGCCTCCCTTGCCCATTCCTTTCCACAGGAATACAATAAAGGCTCTTGACCAAATTCCAGCCCTGCAGCCCTGGTGCTTGTGTTTCCCATGTGGCTCCCCTCGGCATGCCATGCCCATCCCCTTGGCATCTCTGAGTATAACAAACTGTCCTTGCAATGGCAGTTGTCTCTTGATCCATTGGCTTCACCACATCTGAATAATGCGGGCTAAATTTTAAAACACAGTGTAGGAAGTCTGCCAAGCTGGAGGGACCACATGGAGAGACCACAGAGACAGGGAGGGAGAGGCAAGGAGCCCCTGCTGTTCCAGCCTTCTCAACCCAGGTGCCAGACACTGAAGAAGCTTTTAAGAAGACCCCTGCTCCAGTGGCTCATTCCTGTAATCCCAGCACTTTGGGAGGCCAAGGCAGGTGGATCATGAGGTCAGGAGTTCGAGACCAGCCTGGCCAATATGGTGAAACCCTTCTCTGCTAAAAACACAAACAAATTAGTCGGGCGTGGTGGCGTGTGCCTGTAGTTCCAGCTACTCAGGAGGCCGAGGCAGGAGGTTACAGTGAGCCAAGATTGCTTAAACCTGGGAGGCGGAGGTTACAGTGAGCCGAGATTGTGCCACTGCACTCCAGCCTGGGCAACAGAGTGAGACTCCATCTCAGAAAAAATAAAGACCCCTGCTCCAGCCATCTTCTGACTGAAACTGCCTGGGTGTTTCCAAGCAGGAAGTGCCAATCAGCTCCTAGAACCAGGAGAGACAATCATACTACATGACTATTGTTGTTTTATAACGCTAAGCTGGGACAGTTTGTTACAGTCATAAGTATCTGAAACAGGAGAGATGATTAGAGTTACAGTTCTGCAGATTTCATTTTTATTCCCTTTGACTGCCAAATCACTACTTATGACTCTTCAAGATCATTTAATTCTTAAAATTTGAAATCCTTCAAGTTAGAGCAAGATGCTGTAGATGGCTTCTACTCCCCAGCTAGGGCACCAGGAATATCTCTCTTGTATTGCTTTGTACAGTGTCTCAAAGAAAACATCGAAAACTACTCAGAAATATTTCTAGGGGCACCAGGAGGAAATTTAGAGCTCAGCATGGCCAATAAGAAAAAAAAAAAGTGGGAAGAAAAAAAAAAGAATAAGACAAACTAGGCTTTCAAAGAAAATTCAGGATCTGGAGAGCCTTCAACTATTTTGATTTATATTTAAACGTTTCTTGAGATTGAAGTCTTGATTAGCCCAGTTCTCTCAAGTTCTGCTTCAGCCCTGATTTATGGGAAGGCCAGGCCAGAGCAAAATGAAAGCAAAATGCGGTGTTCTTTAAAATTACCTTGCAGCACTTGAAGGAGAGCACAAGTGCTCACATGGGGATTGAAAAGGAAGTGATGAGATGAGCTTCTGAAGCCCTAGATCTGCAGGTGCCTAGTGTGTGTGGGGGGAAGACTGTGAAGGATGAACTACAATCTCTGCAGGTGAAACCCCTGTAGGACGCTTTGTTTGGCTTGGTTCCCCATAGACTGAGTTCTCCATCAAAGTGGGGATCTGAGAGCCCAGGCTGGCAGCTTTGATTTAGTGACCCTTCCATCACCAGCTAGAAGGGAGAAACTTATAACATGGGGAGAATGACAGGGGCATGGAGGGAGGGGGCTACCTGGCAGTGGGTTGTGGTAGTGGAATCCAGACTCACTGTAGCTCAGGGACTGAATCACCCTCCGTCTCAGGCAAGAGAGCTCCCTGATTCAGATTCCCCACTCTGACCTTGCTTTTACCATGTCTTTTCATGGTCAAGAAACCCACAGGGCCCAGAAGACGTGCTCACATGGAGCTCACTGCCCTCTTTTTGACCTCACTAGGGGTACCTGGGATCCGCAAATTTCCTGAAGAAATGGATCCAGAACCACTTCCATGGTTGGTGTGGACAGAGCTCCTCCTTGCTTCATCTTTCTGAGGATAGATATCACTGGTGATGTGTACATTTCAGGACTTGAAGGTGGCCAAGTGGTGGCTATTTATAGGAGGCTGTAGAAAAGCTTGGACACACGGCCTAGGATGTTCATATGCATATGCCCAGGTCTCATAAAATGTAGGATGGAGCCAAGGGTGGGAAGAGAGGAGAGGTATAGGCCAGAGGCCTCCAGCTTTGCTACAGAAAGCTGAGAATTCTGAGAATTTGAAATTCAAACAACTTTGCTTTTCAGGTTGATGAAAAGGTATATTTGTCAATGAAGGAGGAAGAAACATATTGTATTTGACATTTGTTGTCTTGATTTATAACTCTTGCATATTTAGCCATATGGTATATGTGAGCTTCCATATGTACTTGTGCCCTAGGCATGCAGATGTTAGGAGAGGATCTGTGCAAAGGGCAGAGGCAGTGTGTGTCGTTGGTCTATTGTGTCAACCTGCGGAAAGCTGAGTCTTTCTCCAGCCCTCTCCCTTGAGGGTGGGATGGTTTTTGTGGGGTGATATTGCTTTCAACTTTCACTCCACTCCCAAACCACCTCAGCTCAAGAGTCGGCAATGGCTGCTCCCGTCTATAGGAAGAACCCTGAAGACCTATGGGATATTCTGGACCTAATCTACTGTCTTTAACCTACCTCTCACCACTATCCTCTTCTCCTCCATGAACCTTCTGTCTGGTAGCACAAGCCTCTTCACTACTTCTCCATGCTCCTCTCCCCATAACTCCCCTACATTACACACACTTGCATACACAAGCACACATGCATATAGGTGCACATACACACATGCACGTGCAGGCAAGCAGGTTCCTTCCTGTCAATTAACTCATGACCCTAATTCTGTCTCAAATACCATTCGCTCTGTTCTCCATCCCATCCAAATCCTACCCATTTAAAAAGATCGTTTAACTTCCTAAACTTTGTTTATTCATTAATTCATACGATGACTAGTAATTGACACTGTACTAAGCCCTAGCTTACAGCCATGTGAATACATATTTTTTTCTAATCCAGTTTGCCTTGATCTCTATTTTCTGAATATCTATATCATATGCCATTTCTACTAAATTTTAATAAGGTTTCAACACTGTTGTCTAAATTTTCCCAGTTGTAGATTTTGTCTTAAACTAGATGATATATTTTTGATGAGCAGGAACTCTGTGCTGGGCCATGTTTACATTTTACTTGTTGGCCTACATAATTTAATGGCATAAAGTTGATATGTAGAAAAGGGCCATTGATTAAGTGATAGGCAGATTGATGGAGGGATCAATTGATTTGCTGCCAAGCCACATCCCATGTAAGGGAATTTTCAGAGTATGGGTGGTCTGGCTTCCATTCTTTCTCTGCCATTTTTAATGAATTGTTTCTAACGTATTATGGATGTATAATGCCTGAATTCATTTCAGCCCCTTTGAACATATTGATATTATGGCCTGAAGTCTTCATAAGAATGATTTCTGTATTAAGACTTTGAGTTTTTATTTGTAACTTATAACAAATTACTCTTGTAGAAAATCTTTTGTTGAAATAAATTCAGTTATTTATTATTTCTTATTATTTCCATATGACATTTGGTTTGCTTTTCTAACATCTCTTCTGGTGGGGCTGGAATCCCTGTTTCTATCTGTCTTCTTTTAAGAAAGAAGCTTATATTGAAGCAGTATTTCTCAAAAGTGTGGAGCCTGGGTCAGTGCCATAAGCATCATCTAGAAACCTGCTAGAAATGCAGTTATCAGGACCCGGTCCAGACCTATCATTTGAACAAGCCTTCTAGGTGATTCTGATGCATGCTAAAATTTGTGAATCACTCTATTAGTTGAAAGAACACTGAGCTGGCAGTGTAGACCCTGAATTTTGGCTCTGGCTATGTTATTAAAGGCTGTGTGACTCACTCTGAGTCTTGGTTTCCTTGTGCCCATTTTTCTGTCTGTCTTGGTGTCTTGGGGGATAATGGTGGACTATTGTCCTCTTAGTTTTTTAACTGCCGACCTGGTGACAATAACAGTGATGCTTCATAAGGTCATCTTAAAGATCCAATAATTTATTACATACTCATCCTTATGGAATTTTTTTTAAACCTCTCAGAATAAAGGGAGCCCAGGCTTTCATTATTTTACATTGGGTTGCACAATCTAGAAATCTTGATTTCCACCATTTGTAAGTGTTACAGCCCAGTGGGGAATGCACACACACTTGCCCATAGAATAAGTATACCTGAAGTGCCCCAATAAGTGGTATATATGATGACAATAACCTCAGAAGAGGAAGCAGCTTCTGAGAGCTGGAGTGGTCACACTGAGAAGGTTGCATCTCAAAGATGAGTTCTGGATTGAGACTTAAAGATAGGTTACAGATAGATGAATAGTGACGAGGGGCACTCCTGTTCAGCTCAGGCAGGTGAATGCCAGGGTTAAACATGGCAGTCTAAAATGGGGGTGTAAAGTGGAGACAATGAGTAGATCAATTGCCAGGAATGGGGTGTGTGTTGAGAGATTTAGTGGAAGACAACTTGGAAAAGATGTTGGGACCAGTTGTTGAGGGTCTTGATAGAAGGCAAAAGAACCTGGAAACTCCAAGAGAGAACACTAGCATAAGAGGTCACTGGTTATGTTTTAGATATCTTCGGGGTCAGTAGGATATTTACTTGGTGATTTGTTGGGGGCATCTTATCACATGCTTTTAGGAAAGAAGACAGAAGGTAGTTCTGAACCCTTGAATTCTATTTTGGGAATTGCCTTGGCTGGCTCAATGGAGCTAGTCTAAATGCATACGTGTTAATTAACTCTGAACAGCTTTAAAGACTGACCTAACCACAAAGTTTCAGATACCCCAGAGGAAAGGAAGCAAGTTCATCACAGCGGTAGCTCTCAGTTCTGGCTATATATTAGAATCACTGGGGAGCTTTAAAAAAATCCATATCTGGACCCTACCCCAGAGATTTTGGTTTAATTGGTCCAGGATGGGGTCTATGCACTGTTTTAAAAGCTCCCCAGGTGGATCTAATGTGCAGCCAGGGAGTGAACCACTGCCCCTGGAGGAGCAAGCAGGTATAACTGTAGGTACAGATAATGTTCAACCAATCCTATCAACCCATATCCTATTCTGCTCAATGAGAAAATGTTTCTGTTGTTTCAGACATCAGTTGTCTCTGATTTTTGGTGGCTCTTCAAGTAATGGGTCAGACTGCCATTGTCTTGACAACCTGGGGAGTCTGGCAGATATGAGTGATCTTGGCTGGCATAATAAAAAAAATGGACCCAGAGAAGAAAACATAAGGCGCGGGCTCCATTGAGTGGAGCAGTGGAAAGGCCATCTTAAGCCTTCTGTGTAATGCTCAGCAAGGAGTCAGGAGCTACAGACTAGGACCATTACTGTAAAGACATTGTCTGATTCCTTAGAATTTGATAATGATCACATGTTTATTTTTAATACTCCCTTCTGTAGCTTCAAAGCATCTACCAGTAAATCCTTGAAACTGAAAAAGGCCGGCCGGCTCATTGTCAGGAGAGGAGAGCTGGAGGGCTTTGTGGCATAGCATCTTGGAGGGAAGAATCCCCAAGCAGAGCCTGGATGTGGACAGCTTTCCAGAGAAAAGAGCAGGCTGCCAGAAAGAAAGCCAGCTGGGAGCAACAGTCCCTCATGGCTCCATTGTGTTTAAAAGTACAACTAACCCAATACTCAGCACAAAGAATTTATTAAATAAATGTTTGTCAAATAATTGACATGTGTCCTGTCCTGGCCTCCATTATTTATGGATTGTGTGTCCTTCAGTGTGTTATTTATTCATCTACAGCACTGGCTTCCTCCTCCTTAAAGGGGAGTTAATCAGTCTTCAGGAAGTGCCCCAAAGGCACAGGAGAATCAACCAATAAACTCCGAGGAGTCTAGAGTTAGAGCCTAAAGTGACACACCTTTAATGACATGTCATTTCTCCAAAGTCTCAAGTTTTACCTTAACAACTCATATACAGTGTTCTTTCATCCATTCATCATAATTTTACTGAGTGCCTACTACACGCATGGCACTTGGGACTCAACACAGAGCAACAGTAAAAAAGACCCTAGTTTTATGTTGTTCTATTCTAGTGGAGAGAGATACAATAAATTTCATGATTTATCTGTGTTTGTTGAAAGTAGAAACAAAGAAACATTATTTACAGCTTCTAATTTCTAAACACTCTCCTTGTTTCATTTCACAATCTTGGTATCAAATGATGCTCCAGGAGGAGGTACATGGTCCTGGTGCCTGGCCTCCTGCCATGTATTAACAAAGGCATGTGGCCCCGGATGGGAGGACAGAGGATAAGGGGTTTGTTAGGATCAAGTAAAAGGATAGAAGTTATATTGCTTGATCAACATCCTATGTAAATTTTAAGGGATGGCTACAATTTTTAGGAATTTTATAATTCCAAGTGACTAATATACCATGCGCCAGAATGCAATGAACTCAGTGCCTGCAGCTATGCTTTCTCTAAAGTGCTCTTATTCTCTTCTCACTCTCAGATTGTGGTATTTGGGTACATATAGGTGTGGTTGGACTTAGAGGAGGGTGCTTTAAGATCTACCATCTGAGCTAAATGCCAGCCATATAATCCAAGAGGAGCTTCATTTCAAGGTGAGATAGGTGAGGGTGTAGGGAGTCTGGAGCCTGGGTCTTAAAGAACATATCAGATGTCATAGAATTCTGGAGCCAAAGGGTAGCCAAGGGTGGTTAAGTGACAGGTTTAAAGTCACATGGAAAATTAGGGATGGAGCTAAGATGAGGATAGAGGGCTGTGTTCTTTCGTCCTTCTTCGCTGTTAAGAGATGCTGACCACATATGAGTCCACATCACTCCCTCTCCAGCTGGTGCGCCTCAATGCCACACACTTGCTATAGGATGAAAGACACTTTTTCCTGCTTATCTGGAACCATTTGATATAGTTCCAATTTTTTCTTCATTTTTGATGACTCTATAATTTAGCATAGAAAATAATGATGAGAGTCAAGGAATTTTGCAGTTTTAAAGGCCATTGCAGGGCTTTTAGTCAAACTCTCTTGATTAAGAGTGAAGGAGGGTAGGCTGCAAACTGAAGCCTGAAGAAAGAATGTGACTAGCCCAAGGTCACACAGCTGGTTGGTCAATGGCTGGAAAGGGGCCCAAGGACTCCTGGCTCTCTTCCCAGGGCTGTGTCTCCCACTGTCATTTGGAGTGGTTATCGGTGTGGACTCACACACTTGGTAGACAGATTATTTAATGAGCCAGCTAACTTTGCCATAATGGCATGAGCATTTGGTAGTAAATCAGGTCCATTGTCACTACAGCTTACCTAATTACCCACATGTAGTCAGCTAGGGTGAACTTTCTCCTTGAAATCCTTATTTCAAAGAATATTGATTTCCCAGATATATTATTGTGAGATGGCTAATGCTGGCCAGGGATGAGATATGAAGTCTGAATTAAATACACCTTGAGTTGCTTTTTATGGCATTGGATCTCTAAATCTCGAATTTTATTTTGTAAGGAGGAAGCTCATAGTAGATTCTAAGGGAGTAAGAAAGTGTAGCACTGGTATATTAATGAATCATTTAGAATAGAGTAAAGGGGTTAGTTCAAGGTTAAGAGATGAGTTTTATTTCAAATAGGGAGATAGTTGAGAGCATTTATAGGTTATTGGTGAGAAACTAGTAGAGAGAGAGAACTGGGTTTAGACAGGAGGAGGGCAACAGATTTTTTCAGACTGGAGGTAAGGATGGGTGAAGATAGAAATAAATAGAAGATTGAAGCTGTGTGTTGAGAAGCAGTTGGGATAAAGACAGTGGGGCATGGGGGGTGAAATTGAAGGCCCATGCCCTCCTAACTAGTGAAATGTTGGAAGTGCAACTTAGGCTAGAATCAGTACCTAATGTTTAGAGAGAAATGGGAGAGGTGGGCACTTCCTCCTACTTCCATCAAGCTAAGTGAAATCCTACTCAGTCTCCTGGAAATGCTCTCAGTCCATACCAGCTTACAATACATTCCTCTTCTTTTACTGCATCCAGAATTTACCATCAATTCCATAGTGTCCAAAACATAACTATTCCACAGCCCTGTATTACTCTTGTTTTATTCCAGATTGATATGCCACACATTTCTGTATCAGTCAGGATAGGTTAGGTTATGCTGCAGTCATGACCCCTCAAGTCTCTGTGGATTAAGACAACCAAGGGTTAGCTCTTGCTTATACTACAATACATAGGTGGGTGCTGGCCTCTACTAAGTATTGTCATTCAGGAACTTGGGCTGACAAAGGGCTGCTCACCAGGCAGTCTAGGTGACAAAGGATCTGCCTTCTTGAATGTTGCTGGTACCTCATGCCAAGGATAAAAGAATGCTTTCTGAAGTCTTGCCTCAGCAATTAATTCTGTGGCTCAGAAATGACATGACATTTTTGCTTACAACTCATTCTTCAGAACCATTCTCATGGCTCTGCCCATCACAATGAGGAGGAAGTACAGTCTTACCATGTGCCTCAAATGGGGAGGGATCATAACATATTCAGCCAGCAGTACTCCTCCAGCTAGACAGCTCGTCTCCTGAAGGCAAGGAGAGAGCAGCCCCCTGCTTCTCTGGTGGAGATGCTATATGGGGCAGCCATGGCTCCAAACATGAGGTAGGGACACACTGGCTGTGCCCATAGAGCTCATCAGTTAGCCTGGTCCTGCAGGCCATAGGCCATGAAGCTCATTAGGTGGGTGAGGTGAGGCAGGGGCAAGGCACAAGCCTGCTAGGGATGGCAGTGGGAGTGAAGGATCCCTCAGGAAGACACAGGAGGGAGGCTGCTCATGATGACTGGGACCTTGATGCTGCCATTTTGAGGGGTCTGGTGCCCCCACCATCTCTCAGGATTGGGAGCAGGGCACTTTCATGAATGTTTGAATGAGGGGATCAGGACAGCTGAACACCCATGTTGGTCTGATTGCAGTGAACTGAGTATACGAGCACTGGAAAGAACCGCCCGGGTCAAGCCTGTGACACCTCCCCTGCCCCAGGAACTGTAGAACAGGTTGTGAGGGATGCAGCTGCCCTTCTGCACATCTTCACCATCTTCTCCTGAAAGATCCTGGGGTGGGTCTGTTATTCTTGGATCACTTGCACTTGCCTGTTAAAAAGGTTTTAACATCTTTTTATAGGCCCTCCTCTTGAATACTGACCATTTTGACTTTGAACCCAGTAATTGTCCAATGAAGTGATCAGGAAAGGTAGAGGCTGAGAGAGGTGGAAAGGTAGAGGCCGAGAGAAGTGGGCGGCTTGCTTGAGGCAGGACAGCTAAAGGCCAGGAGTTCTGTCTTCCTCACACTCCCTAGGGTGGTCACACTCACCGGGCTAACCGCTGGACACAGGTTAGCTTTTTCAGAAATAGATTAAAATAACCTCCACTCTTCTGAATTTAAAGGACACTCTGACTCCTTCCCAGTTTTTAAGATATCCTAGGTATTGAATAAAACAGAGAAGCTTCCTTTTGTGCAAGGATAACAGCCTGAAATCAGCAGACAGATCTGGGCTGTCCAGCCAGCTTGCTCTCTATCAGTCGGGGTCCCTTTAAGATGCAAAACTTGGAGGTAGGGAGGTCAAATGCAGGCCAGTGGAAGTTTCCACACTCTGTCTGGGCCAGCGCCTCTGTCTATCTCAGCTTGGGAAGGGTGGGCCCTCTTCCCACAGGCTTGAGATTTATGACTTTAGTCTGGGATGGGGGGCGGGCATTGGCCATCCCTACAGGAGCAAGTGGGTCTCTTCAATGGTAAACAGAGTTACAAAGAAAATTCCAAATGGGTACCCCTCAATCTGTGTCAGGCTTTCTCCCTGGTCCTTTTTCTCCTTGTGAGTTACACACACACACACACACACACATACACACACACACACACACACTATGTGCACATGTCGTCAGCTATAGAATGAGGCAGAGTGATAGCGGTTTGTGTCTATATGTCCTCAAGTCCTCAGCTCAAATAAATCACCAGATTCCCATTGACCACATAAGGCAGAAACTTTTAGTTGTTACTTGAAAATACATTAAACACATACAAGCACATGTGCACACCCCCATTCTGAAAGCTTCTCACCTTGCCTTCTAGCCCTCACCAGTACTTCTGATAAATCTGTCCTTCTGAGCAAAGCTGGAAGTATTCTCTGTACCACCCTGCAGTTATCTGTTCATGGAGATGTCATCTTCCTGCCCCCAAGATTCTTCCTTTAATACACTGAAATATTGAGAGGCAAGAGCTGTAAGTATTGAAAGTCCTTGTGGAGATTAAATGGAAGTCAGAAATCAGCAACTAGCTGGCTGAAGCCTTAATTGTCAGTGGAGGGACAGTCACAAGGAAGGAATTCGGGCTGAGTTGGGAAGGCTGGGGTGAGCAGTGACGTGGACACTGTGTGTGTGTGTGTGTGCACGCGCAAGTGCATGTACATGCATTTTGAGGGTGATGACAGGGAGAGGCCTGCCATCAGCTTTTTATTGAGAGAGTTTTTAAATGGTCCTATGTTTTAGGAAATCTGAATAAAGTTCTGTGCTTATGGGAGAATTCTCTCTACTTTCTTCCATTGAAGGCAGTATATCCTAATGAGAACACAGGCCCTGAAATCAGACTATCTGAATCTAAATCCCAGCCCCATGATTTCTAGCTGTGTGACTTGGGCAAACTCCTAAACTTCTTTAAGCCTCAGTTTCCTTGTCTGTAAAATGGGCATGATCAGATAATTGACATTATAGAGTTGGGAGTGCTGAACGCCTAGCCCAGGGAGGGAAATCTGACTATTCCTTGATTTTCTATCCGAATTGACATTTGGGTTATTCCACATTTTTATTTCGTTACCTGTAACAACTCATAAACCAACCAGAGTTTTTACTTCCACAACAGAAATGCTTTGTTTCTTTAAGGAAGCTGTGCACAAACTGCCCACTACTCTGCCACTGAAACAAAACACGTATGTCCCCACCTGACACTCTAGTGCCTTGTGACTTTATCTGGGGACAGAGCTGGAGCTGAGGTGTCAGGGTAAAAGGGCAAGGCAACTTTCTTCTCTCCTGAGTCAGGGCTGCCTGGGATGATTTATTGGAGTGAAGTGACCCCTGAGGCAGAGGGAGGAGGACAGCCATCACAGGATGGAACTGGCATTCCTTCCTGTGCCTAGAAGGGCACTCTGCCCGTGGAGAAGCGGGTCAGGGTGCACTGATTCAGCCCTGGTTGTATGTGGGTAGGAACTGATGCGTGTGGTGGGAACATCCTGCACGTGCTGTCAGGAGGCCTGGGGATAACTTGAGTTCTGCCACCAACCAGATGTGCAGTCTTGAGCAAGCTGCCTCACTTTCCTGAGCCTCACTGTCCTCATGTGTCAGGCTGATATCCACCATGACACCAGCCCATTTCTCCTGCAGACTTCAAGACAATCCCTTCATTCCCACCCTACACATGTTCACACATGCACAAATGCACACAACATATGCACATGCATGCTCACGTAGAAGCACATGCATGCGGCTGGGCGTGGTGGCTCACGCCTGTAATCCCAGCACTTTGGGATCCCACAAGGTGGGCAGATCATGAGGTCAGGAGATCAAGACCATCCTGGCTAACATGGTGAAACCCCATCTCTGCTAAAAATAGAAAAAAGTTAGCTGGACTTGGTGGTGGGTGCCTGTAGTCCCAGCTACTTGGGAGGCTGAGGCAAGGGAATGGTATGAACCTGGGAGGCGGAGATTGCAGTGAGCCAAGATCATGCCACTGCCCTCCAGCCTGGGCGACAGAGCAAGACTCTGTCTCAAAAAAAAAAAAAAAAAAAGCACATGCATGCATGCTCACAGTACACCACAGGTGCAGGCACTCATGTCCATAAACACATGCATGCACGAATGCACACACATGCACCCACATGTGCTCTTCCACAGCCATCTGAATTGTATCCAGTTCAAGTTCTACCTCCTGACTTCCTGGGCCTTCCCATCCTACCTTCATCACTTGCTTGTCTCAACTTCAAAGCCTCCCCATACAAAGTCTCACTTTAGTTACCTTGTCATGTTTGAATTGTTACACTTCTGAGCTGTTTTTGTCTCTCCAAATGCAGTTAATTCCCTGACAGCCTCAGGTTCAAAGATCTCTCCCTGAGAACTTCCATAGCGTGCACAAGTGAATTTCCTGTCATGCTAACGATGCTTAAACTCCAGAGTCCTTCATTGGCACAATGCATGTACATGGTCACGTTTTTATGTAGCTGGCAAAAGTGAGATATTTCAACTATAATCTCTTAAAAACATTGTTTCTCCCTGGTATGTTTCCCCCTGGCACCCCCTTCCTTATTTTGGGGGGCATTGATGCTGCCACTTTGAAAACTAGCTAAGGGGCAGTTGAGTTGGGGCTGTGTTTGGTTTAGGTTCAGTGGGAGGTGTTTGTGTAGTTTTAGTCACCTCTCTGTGTAACTCACTCATCAGTAGCTGTCACCATGTGGAAAAAGCTGCCAGGAACACTCGTGTTGCCCACTGTGCAGACATCCTCTGTCTTGCGCCATGGAGGGGATGCAGTTGTACAGAGACCTGAGTATCTGTGTCCTGCAGAGTCCAGCACTGGAAGCATATACATGGTGAAAGAGAAACAAGTTTTTAAATGCCCAGAGCCAGAAGCTACTTGGTGGGATGTTCCTCCAATCATTAGGTATATAAAAATCACAAGAGCATTCTCATCACTGCCTCATCAAAATAAAAGTTCTCTCTTGTCAAGAATACACTCGATCATGCAAAGTAATGCAATTATACATGCACCATTCATCTTGTTTCTTTTTTGATGGGAATTACTGACTTAGAATTTATCAGAATCCCCATGTTTAAATGTCTTGCTGATTTGACAGGAAATACTGACATTGATGGAGATAACATAAAACTCATTATACGCCACTACAATGAGGGCATCGATGACAATCTGGTTAGTAAGTTTCATAAATTCAAAGAGCATTTTAGATTTGTTGCTGTGAAAGAAAAGTTAAAATGCCCTGAAATTCATAGCTCATATGTGAAAAATACTTGACAGAGGTTTTCCCAAAGTTGATAACAATCCTGAAAATTCACATGGCATTACCAGTGACGAATTGTGAGACTGAAAGAAACCTTTCCAAACTGTGAATAATAAAGTACAAAATTTGATCAACTTGTTAGAAGATAGACGGAATTATCTTTGTATTCCCTCTATAAAGTCATATTGAAAAATTATAGTCATTTAAAGAGATGATCAAAGAGTTTGCAGTTTGGTAAAAGATAGACTGAATTATCTTTGTATTCTCTCTAAAAAAATGATATTGAAAAATTATAGTCATTTAAAGAGATGATCAAAGAGTTTGTAGCCAAAAAAAATGTAGGAAGAAAAGTATTACGGATGTGTCAGACAGTTATTTTAGATTTTGTGGTGCCTGTAGAATTTGTCAGCTTTTTAAAATGTGTAATTTGTTGTGACTTCATTCTTTCTCAGTAAAATTACACTTTCGAATGTAATTTTGCATTTGGGATTTTGAATTCTTTTTCTTCAAGAGGGCCTTCTAAATTGTGAAAGCTTCTGGCCCCACAACCTTGGTCTGCCCTTATGTTCCCCCCAGTTCCTACAGAGAGCTCCCCGTCACACC
Source organism: Hylobates moloch (assembly GCF_009828535.3). Lineage (NCBI taxonomy): Eukaryota > Metazoa > Chordata > Mammalia > Primates > Hylobatidae > Hylobates > Hylobates moloch. Next base: position 33,988,705 of record NW_026652280.1, read on the forward strand.
ACTCTTTGGCCTGCGGCTGCCAGCACAGACTTTGGCCATGAGGACGGGGTCTGGGGTGGCACTGACAAGGCACCCATCCTGAGCCAGTGGGGGATGCAGGTCTGGCTGACCTCACACATCTTTAGAGACCACCTGCCTCTCATTCTACAAGGGGCAAAACTTTTGTCGCACTGCCTCAGAGGGCCCAAACCTTCCCACCAACCATCTTGTCAGGGCCTAGGGCCTGGCTGGGCCCTGCCAGCCCCCCTGCGTTTCCTTTTAATAAAATTTAATGTTTTCATTTTCAAAGACCTAGAAAATCCAAACACTTTTTAAAAGCCCCGAGGAACTATAAAAATTAATAGCACAGGGATAATTTCTTTTTCAGTGGCGACTCAATTAAACCTGCCAAAGTCAGACAGTGTGATTTAAATGCACCACTTGCAGAGGGACCAGAGCAGAGCAGGCAAACATGGAATGAAACAATAATATTTACCAATTACCCTCTTGGTTGTTTCCCACCCGGCCCCTTCCCCCCAGGGAGAATTTTTTCCTTCCCTCCCTCCTCTCCGGGGACCAGAGCTCAGCATCCCTAATTGTTTTCTCCTTGAATGGTCATATTGCTATCAACAAGTGACTGAACTTCTTCTCTGCTCAGAGTAATGGAAAAATACCACCCGGGCCGGCTGCCCGGGGCAACAAGCCACATGGACATCATCCCGAATGTGGGGCTAAGCTCAACTTTGAAAACAGAAGAATGGCTCCAAGTTCAATCCAGCCAGACACTCCAGCCAGACAAGACATCTAACATTCCATGCTTAGTCCTGCCCCAGGGCACTTGCTCCTGCTGTCCCCCTGCCAGGAATGCCCTCTCTCCTATTCATCTCTCCTACTTACTACTGAGCACCTAAAGCTTGTATTTTCTTCAAGACCCCTATCAAGATCAAGTTCTTTTAGGAAAGCTTTCCTGATAAGACCCATATCCATGTAGATTTCACCCTTACTTTGTCTACCTTCAGCTCTTCTGTATCAGGTCAACTCACATTATCTTTTAATTACGTATGGACTAGGCACTGTCCTAGAGCTTTTAACATGTAGATTTACAACATGCTTATCCGTTCTGCTAGACTGTAAGCTCCTTAAAGCGAGGAACTCTTCTGAATGCATCTCTTAGAATGATTTAGTGTATTTAGTTTGGTGTTGTGCCCCCGATGGAGGTGTACTAATTGCATTTGAACTGGAACGGGGAGGCTCAACATTTTCTGTACAACAGGAGAGAGAGCTGGGTGCCTCAGGAAATAGGCACGAGAATTTCAATGCAGCATTGTTTGCTTAAAAAAAATATATACCTGAGCTAAATGTCCATCAATGAAGGCATGGATAAAGAAATTAGGGAATACGATGACTTGCCATAGAGCAGTTAAATAAAGAAAATGGAGTCAAATCATCAATCTATATAGATCCCCAAATAGAAATGTTGAGTGAAAAAGACAAGTTGCAGAATAATGTTAAGATACAATTATGTAAATTCAGTGCCATATCGACAAATACTATATAGTGTTTTAGAGATCCATATGAATATACCCATTTGAGAACACATGGATGAAAAAGAAACATATACAGTTCATAGTAGGGTTGTTGCTGGAGAGGGAGGTAGGGGAGGGGGAGTGGGACCTAAGAGTTTTTAATTCCTTCTGAATATTTTTCATTTTTATTAAAAAATATGAAGCAAATAAGAGAAGGTTAACATTCACTATTTCTGGTTGGTGAGTACATAGGTGTTTGTGAAGTAGAGACAGGCATGATAGCCACCCAACAGGCTGCCCCTCCTCCTGGCACAAGACTGGACACCCTTTCCCAGCCTCATTTGCAGTGAGCTGCAGCCAGGCCAGGAATGTGGCCTCTGGAACACCTGGCCTGGGGTCTGCAGCCCTAGCAGCAGACAAACTGCTTGTTTTGCTGTCGCTGTCTTGCAGAGAGCTTCCCCAGACTAAGTGGGACTATAGGAAACAGGAAGAGGGAAGCACAACCACTGAGCAAAGTCCCAAGGCCTTCTTCTGCCTGCAGGATGGATTTTCAGCTGGCTCCCCGACAGGCACGTTGCCTTTCATTCACCCTCCTACCCAGAACATCCTCCCTATAGCTGTTATGGCACGTACTCAACCATAAGACTCTTCTGCCTGGTCCAGGCCACTGTGGCTGGTGACAGTGGCCTCCCGGTGGCTCATCCCTCACTCCTTACATCCTCCCTCCAGTCCTCAGAAATCTTATCTGTACTGCTTATTTTGTGTTTCACCATGCACTATCCTGTGCTGTTGCTTATATCTTGGTGACAGGGACAATGCCTTATCTTTGTATCTCTCTGTCAGGGAATGACCTAAGTTGACTTTTTCCATGTTAAGCACAAGAGAAGAGAATAGCAGTGTTTAATTTGGTCTTCCTCTAGAAGCCCAATGAGGATAGCACATCGGCCTCTTCAGAGGCTAGAATTTCTAGAGTTGGGGTAAAAGGGACCCTTCCTGGAGAGAGGTGGGGACAAGCAGGAAGGCAACCCCAGGACATGAAAGAGCTGTTGGGGAAGGGGCTGAATTTTATTTTCATTTCAGAGAAGATCAAGTCTAACTCTAGCCAGGGTTTCTTGCATTGCTTTAAACTTTATGGCTTCTTGTGTTTCTTATTTTTGTTATCACTTTTCATTCCTCCATAGGGGCTTCATATAAGTTCCCTTAGAATGCAAGGGGATTGTTTGTCTCAGAGGCAGCTGGGCAGGTAGGGGAGATATCTGGAATCAACTTCCTATTCCTCAGCCTATCCTAGAGGAGTAGAAGGCTCTGTTGAAAGGGTTGGAGACGATGGCTGAGAAGGAGGGCCAAAAAGGGGCTAAATCCCTGAGGTATATGGATAAAAAGGAGGTGGCAGTGGGAAAGTCCAGGATGGAGAGGAGATTCTGGGGGCAGAGATGGGGTCTTCATCTGTGGTGGAGCAATGGTCAGTTACTGACCTTTTGGCCTTGGACAAAGCTATTTAGCCTCTCTAAGACTCAGGTTCCTTATTTTTAGAAAAGAGATGATACGCCTTGGCTGGTCTGCTAAGGTTTTAATGAATAAAATAGGTACAAGTGTTTAACAACCATTGAGTGCTATCCAAATATATGCTATTGCCCTGGCTAATGCAGTAGATGCCAGACAAATGCAGGCCAGTCAGAATGAATAGGCAGATGACAATAAAGCAATGAGCTCCCTGGGAAGGGGCATATGTTCATAAGTGGGTCCAGAGGTCCAGGGCAATGTGTAGGCAGATGCAGCATCCAGGCAAGGACATTTAATAGGGACTTGGGCCACACCCAGGGAGCCTCTGCTCCATGACCTTGATGTGGTGGTCCCTTATCTCCTGAAGGCCAGACAGCTTGGATCAAACATTCTCTTCCCTAGGGAAGAGCCTTTGGGCTGAAACTTGGTACTTTCAGCTAATGGTGGATCCTGTGGGTTCTAGCATTACAGCTGGAGGCCACAGTAGAGTGCACCCCAAAGAGGACAGGGAAGACAAAGCAGTCTCTTGGATGTTAGTAATACAATCTCTACTGAGTTTAGCCAATGGCAGCAGAGCACCATAACCACATGTTTAGAAAATAAGGTGACAACAATGAAGGTGATTAGAGAAGGCTTTGGTACAAATCCAAGTTGGAAATGTTTTGGAGGAGAGTGGGAGGACCATATGGATTTTATACCACAGGGCTTTGTCCACCTGAGACACCTAATTTCCCATTTTTTCTGGGAGATGAAGTCTGAACATCCTATTTGGACACTGGAACCTCCCACAAAGTGGCCAGATGGTCTTTCTGGTGATCTCTCCTACTTCGGCTGTCTTGCACAAGCCTCCTCTCTGCTGAGTGAGCAGAACACACTAACCCATTTTAATGTGCCATCTTGTTCCTTTCTTCCTAGCCAACTCTACTATCTCATCAGAGCCCAACTCAAATCTCACCTTCTTCCCACAGGATTAAGGGGTTCAACTTCAATGACACCCCTTGGTCTTCACCACTCTTCCATTTCTAACCTCCCCAAATGCTCAGTGCCTCTTTCCTTCATTTGACTTTTTAGCATTCTCTGCCTAACATTGTGGCTGCTTACGTATCTCATCTTTATACTATGAGCCCCCTGAGAGAACTGATTAAGTTTGGCCTATAACCCCCTCTAATCCACCTAGCACAATGCTGGACACATAAGAAACTCAAAGGGGCCAGGTGTGATGGCTCATGCTTGTAATCCCAGCACTTTAGAAGGCTGAGGCGGGCGGACCACGAGGCCAGGAAATCGAGACCATCCTGGCCAACATGGTGAAACCCCGTCTCTATTAAAATACAAAAAATAAGCCAGGCATGGTGGCACATGCCTGTAGCCCCAGCTACTCTGGAGGCTGAGGCAGGGGAATTGCTTGAACCCAGGAGGCAGAGATTGCAGTGAGCCGAGATCATGTCACTGCACTCCAGCCTGGCGACAGAGTGAGACTCCATCTCAAAAAAAAAAAAAAAAAAAAAAAAAAAAAAAAAAAAAGAAACTCAAAGGATTCTATCTCTATCTCTTGGAAATATAGAACCCTAGTGACCAAATAATCCTTTGTTCCTTGGTATCCATGGTCAAATGGACACTTGTGGGGAATTCAAACTCATGCTCTCCAAGGTGCAAGCACTAACAGGTGACCCACACCTGGCTTTGGCTCCCACTTCCATAGTTTCCAATCCACCCCAGTGAGGCTAAAACTCATGATTATTTCCCACAGAAAACACAACACCTGTGGCGATGCTGCTTTTGTGGTTTCTTCTCTGCTCTACACTCAGTTTCTGACCACTTCCCTTCCACTCCTGGGACACAAACTCATAGCCCAGTATGAGCTCCCACATGGCCCTCTTTACCAGTGCCATTCCTCTCTCATTTCTATCTTCTCTGTGCAGTGTCTACTGCTCCAGTGCTTACTATTTAGCTGGGGTGAGTGTGATGAGCCAGACTCACAGATTAATACTGTATGAGGCAGGGTCATACTAATGACATAAGTGATGCTTTCCGGAAAGACTGAACTGGCTTCAAGTGGGTGTCCTCAGGGGTCTACAATAAGGAGACAGCATTTGAACCGAGCTTTAGAGGACAGATGGGATTTGGAAGGGCAAAGGAGAGAGAAAGGTACCAAACCAAGAGCCAAGGGTGTTAGAAGAAAGTGACTTGAGAGAGTTGCTGGAAAGGAGGGAATATAGGAGGTGGAGAAGAAAGGTAGATGAAGGGCCAGGAATGGGAACGATCTGAGAGGCTACCTGGCAGACAGCTTGGCAGTCCCTCAATAATGCCAGGTATTTATACCTGAAGTGGTTTCTGAGTCTTTGAGTGGCCAGCCTGGGTGTGTCACTTATGGAAATGCCCCAGTCCTCAGGCATGGGGTGAATTCATCAGGAGTCAGAGGGAGGATACCCTCATGGGTCTATACTGATGCCAGTCTAGGAAGGGTCTCTCCTAAGTGCCTAACCTGCTTTAGGGTGTGAATGGTCTCTAGGAAGGATTAATTAAACGGGCAAGAAACTATGGCTAGGCTTCTTGCAAGGGCAATGAGAAAGCACTTGCCAGGCAGAACAGGCAAAATAAGGGGGGAAGACCACACTAGGAGGGGATGCCTAACTCACAAACTCCAGGCCCAATATATGGGGCCTCTGACATTGTCTTAGGAAGGGAAAAACTTCTCATGGCCATCATCCAACTCCATAGAAGCTGAGAATAGGGACCCTGAAAGAGGCAGCATTTGGGGACATTTTTGGGAGGTGAGAGGAGAATGTGAGTCAGACCCAGCTGCTCGAGGCTATTTCCAAACGCCTTTTCCTTGGGAAGTTCAAGAGCACATAGCCACAGAGCCTGAGCCTATAGTGTGACAGGATGCCAGGAAAATAAATGCAACTTATACACATCAATGGAGCCTGGCAACCTGGCTTGAGCATGTTAGGCACTGCTTTCAAAGAGAGGCATTGGCGACCGAGGACATCCAGCCCAGCGTGGCAGGGACTAGAGGGAACCTATTGCAGAAACAGAGAATGGGAAACATGTAGCATGGCATAAGATGATAGGGTGAGAATGAGGCAGGTTACAAAGCTGCAGTAGTCAAATGTCTATTGAACTGTCACTGGTCGAGGGTGAACACTGTGGGCAGTGCTTCCATGGCAGCAAAACTAAGGATGCAAAGGATATTGGCTTCCAAATACCTGAGAACTGTACAACAAGCAAAGGTGCTGGCTGCGCTAGCATTGCCTACTCTTTCTTGAACACTTCCCCTATGCAGGGAGTGATGCTATATTTCACTGTAGCATAAACCTGGTTGGACTCAGGTTTGCAGATCTGTTACACTGGGTTTATTTGGGACATGTGGGAATGCTTTCTTTTTGTGGGTGTATTCTAAAGATTTCTTATATGCATAAAGTTTTTGGCAATAACAGTGTCAGAGTGGTGTGTCTCAGGAGTGGGAAAGTCACAACCATGCATCCCTGTGAGTGCTCCATGTTGGCATTGACTGCCTACATCATTTTTGGCAGGCACACTCAACGCATCTGTGGATTTAGCTATATACAGATTGCATACAATGTCATAGGTAGATAAATATAAATTGTATTGCATAAATATAAATACAGAATTTTAAGCAGCTGGGAAATCACAATATATATTGTCTCATTTAATCTTCACGTGAATCCCATGATTTAACTACTATTATCTTCATTTTACAGAAAGGGAAGTCAAGACACAGAGAGATTAAATAAATTGCCCATGCTCAATTAGCTGGTAAGTGTCTGAAGTAGCACCAGAACCTGGATCTGCTTGAAGGCCTTAGTTTCTACGTGCTACTGGAGGTATCTACACAAGGCATAAAGGATGACTTGTCAGGGATGCTGATGAGAGAATTTTTGCCTTAGGGGTAGGGGTTGATAAGATTCCTTCCATGTCTTCAGGTCTGTGGTGTGGCCTCTGGGGTTTTCAGGAGGCCACATCATAGACCTGCAGAGGCAAACACTAAAATATACGATAAGGTGGTTGCTGTGGTCTGGATGTTGTGTTTCCCCAAAATTTATATGTTGAAATCCCAACTCTCAAGGTGATGGTACTAGGAAGTGATTCAGTAATGAAGGAAAGCACTCAGGAATGCAATGACTGTCCTTGTAAGAGGGACTTCAGAAGCGTCTTTGCCCCTTTCACCACATGAGAATGTAATGAGGAGAAAATGGCAGTCTGCAACCCAGAAGAGGGCCCTCACTAGGACCTGACCATGCTGGCACCCCAATTTTGGACTTCCAGCTTTCGGAACTGTGAGAAATAAATGTCTGTTGTTTATAAGCCATCCAGTCTATGGTAATTTGTTACAGTAGCCCAAATGAACTAAGACAATGAGCTGGATCCTGCACACTCCAATGCAATGCCAACGATGCGGAATTGGGCAGGCAGTCTGGCACAAGGGCAAGGTGGGTGAAGTCTGTTTACACCCCCAGAATCCCTGTTTTCTTTGTAATTTGTTCTTTGCTATTTCTTTAATGTTACCCAGGCCTTGGCAACCCAAGTAGCTGATGTGTCTCCACGAGGGAACATTAAGCAGCCAAATGGAGAAAACCCAAACTGGAGGCCTCAAATCCATCCACTCAGAGTTTCTAAGCCTTTTTTGATTCATAATAAAAAAAATTCCCCTCTTTGCCTTGGAGATCCAGAGATGCCCTGATTTCTGGTAGGATGGAAAGTGCCCATTTTGAATTCTAAGATCGGTTTATGTATGAATCCTCATCAGCCATGAAGAGTCAGTTGAGCTTTTTTTCCTGTAGATTGTATTAAGGAAGTCACAGGTAGACTCTTTGGTTTTCAAATGCAGCTGCTCCCCAACTTACATTTTTGACTTATGGTATTTTCAATTTACCATGGGTTTATCCAGATGTATCCCATCTTAAGTCAAATAGTGTACTGAGTATCACTTTTATACCAACAGAATGTTGAAAAATCATAAGCCAAACCATTGTAAGTCAGGGATCATGTGTACAAAACTATATTATACCATTGAATGTTCTTATTAAAACCATGAATGCTCCCTTCTCCCCTCCCCCTGGAATTGCGATATACTCCTTATGAGGGTATGCTACTTGTGCCTCTGCCCTCACAATTGAGAATCACTGGTCTCCTGGAACCCTTATAGCTGAGAAACCAGAGATAGGAATTAATTTGGTCACAGCCACAAAATAACTTATTCAGCTCATTCAATTTGGTTCTAGTCAACAAATATTTATTGAGCAACTACTACATGCCTGGTATCCTAAAGGCAACAGGTACATTTGCAGTTTCAAATCCATCTCAAGGGAAGGAACTCTCTGACCAAAGGACTGAATGGTAGAATTTTGGTACTGATGGGGAATAGTCTTACTAAAATCCCACATTACAGACAAATGTCTGCACAACTAATATAAAAAGGACCAGCCCTGCATGGATGCCCATGTTTGAAGATGGCAAGAAATGAGGGGGTTGAGAGATCTCTACCTAAAGTAGCAGCATATCTGCTGCCCCTTTCTTGTCAACATCCTCTTCTCCTTGGAACTGGTCTTATACCCTGCCTGCTGTTTCCTTTGTTGTCTTTTTATCCCCACCACGTTGGGCAGAAGGGCAGCCCTTCTTATTCCCCCCCACCCCCATCCTTCCCAGCACAAGGTTCCATTCTTTATTAATGCTGTTTTAAAGCCAGCATGGAGCTGTTTTCCAGATGTGGTCATGCGCAGACAGTAATTGTGCTCTGTGATCCCTTCCAGCTGCTCCCGTTGCTTGCCAACAAACTCCCTCCACCCCCACCTTGCAGCCCCAGGAGTCCATGTTTGGGGGCTGCAAATTAGGGCAAACGTTGTAAAATGATCATGTGCTACCCATGGCCTTCCCCACAAGAATTATGGACTTTATAACTGAGCTAATTGGCATTAGGTCTTGCCTGAAAGGTCAACAGAGTGGCAGAGAAACAGGATCTTTGTAAATTGATCAGTTGGTTTCCCCCTTCTTCCCCCCAACTCCCTTTCCAGTTTTGAAATATGGCCTACCTGCCCCGTGGAATTGCTGACTCTTGTAAATTACTGCTTTGACTGTATGGGACTGTGACACATTGTCTCATATCACGTGGAAGCCAGTGGGGATGTTGAAGGGGTGCATAATTATACCCTGCAAATTCTTCTACCATACCACAAGCTTCGGCCTTCATGCACCTCTGTAAAGTGGGGCATTGTAATTCTCTTGACCTTCAAATCAGGCATGATTTATCCAAGAGTAGCATACAGCATTTGACTTTTTTATTTATTTAGTTTTGCTCCAAATACATGAGTTCATTTGGAATGATCTTGCAGCACAGCATACACCAGTGCCTTTCTGTTGTTTCTCAGATGGGAGCCCTTGTATGGTGTTTTTTCATTCCACAAATTCTTATTGACCGTATTATAGGCACGGTCCAAGACTGACTTTAGGAGGGAAAGAAAGCTGTCTTCTGGAGTCAGAAATGTTATGTTCTAGCTATAGATTGTGTGGGTCCCTTTCTGCTTAGGGCCAGTTGAAGCCTTAAGGTTTTGAAATGTCTGTCCTTCCCCCATCTGGCACTCACTGTTTGGGGTTAAGTATTGAAGGTTTTTGCTAAAACACATATAATATTTGGGAGGAATAACTCATTAAACTTGTGGTTCTTGCCCCTCTCCCCTTTTTTTCTTAGTAAGGGGCCCTTGAGAATCTAATAAAAGTTGACCTCATACAGCACACCCTCACCCCACTCACAGGCATTTTGCCTACAATCTCCGGCTGTTCCTGACTCTTCAAATCTCAACTATGGATCAATGCTAAGTTAAGAATCCCTGCTCAGTTGTCATCCTCACCCATCAACACTACTGCCCACTTAAGCTGATTAAGCCCCTTCTAGCAGAAAGGTTGGAGGAATCAGGGCTTAGGCTGGTCAAGGGAATGGGAAAAGTGAGGGAAGCAAAGTTTCAGTGGCCTACTTTGGGGCCACAGTGACATAGGGGGCCTGAAAATCATCTATTTGTATATACAATTCTTTTCCAGATGCATGGAAGCCCTGTTGGGCTATGAACATTGTGGATTTGTTTAAAAATGTGGACATCAAGTGTTTGCCCAATCCACAAATGCCAAAATGGTAACTGTTATTAGGCTGGGAAGTGTTTGTAAGGTTATTAAATGACAAACAGGGTTTTTTGAGCTGGGAAATTTGGGAGCCCCTGATCTACCCTGTCACCTGGGTAGATCTGAAGGCTCAGGTTACCATCATCTCTCACCTCATTGCCACCTTAGCCTGAGCACATTCTCCTTTGTCCTATACCTAGCCAACAATGCAGCCAGGATGATCCTTTTAAAATATTAGGTCCTCCTAAATTGAACCCTCCCATGGCTGCTATCTCACCCTGAGCTAAAGCCAAACCTTTGTCATGGCCTCATGCTCTGGGCTGATTGGCTGTTCTCCCCTTTGCTTGCTTTACCCCAGCTCTGCAGATCCCTGCTGTTCCTCAAGCATGCTAGGCAAGTGCCCATCTCCCGTCTTTTGCACTGACTGCTACCCTCTGCCCATCACACACCTGTCCTATGTCTTCAAATAGCTGCTCTCCTTCCCCCTTTCCAGGTCTCTGCTCCTCTTTGTCTAACCACTGCCTGCCATGGCACTCTTCCTCCCTCATCTGTTTTGTTTTTCCACACACACCCAGCACCACATAACTTCATGGTTATTTGTTTTTGTTTGTATCTTCCCACTAGGACATCAGCTCTGTGAGAACAGGGACTTTGTCCAAGGTGTCTATGGCTGCATTGTAGTGTGGGCTAAGTTGGTATTTGTGAAATAAATGAGTGTCCCAGCTTGAGGACACAGGAGCTGGGGGGTGGGAGAGCAAGAAAGGAGAAGGGAAACTCACACAAAGAAAATGCAGGGGGTGGGGGAGAGAAGGAGCCTGAGGCTGGCAGGGCCCAGCTGAATTCCCCTTCTCCTTGCTGCTATGTGGGCCATAGGAGTCAGTGGACTGAGGCTCAGTCACTCAAACTCATGACACCTCATCTATCACATGGAGCATGTCCCTTGTTGTCCTTTCTGCCCTAATGCAAGCTTCATGGAGAGTTCGCTTGGGCCCATTTCAATCTCCTGTGTCCCTTGTGTCTTTCAACCCCAAGGAAGGGTGGGCTAATAATTAAGGACATATATGGACAAGAGCCCTGTATGGGTCACGGATCTGCTACTAAAAAGTTAGTTACTTCACTTCTCTGGGTCTTATTTTTAATGCTACAAAACAGAAGGGTTTGTTAAGAAAATCTCAAAATCTAAGTGATTCTATTATGAAAAGGGATGTGAGATGCAGATTAACTTTAAACTCTTAAGAATACTATGCAATAGTACTTATGGCAATATCAGCTGAGCATCAGTGTTCCAGAAGGTGGCATTCAGATGGACAAATGGAGTTTCCACATAAGTCTCCACTTCCAACTCTGGGATGTGGTGCAGATGACAGTAAATGTGGAGGAGACCAGCTTTCCACTGTGAAGCCAGTGTGTCAACATTTGTAGCCACTAGACATGCAGAAGTGCTACCTTTCACAGTCACTGCCCTGCCCTCTTCTGGGCCAACCTTCCCTCCCACAGCATGCACTCACCATTCTTCCCTTCTGTACATTTCCTGCTCCCCATGCCTTCATCTTACAGCCTCCCTACTTGATAGCCGCCATGTTGACACATCTCACTTCCCCTTTCTCCCAACATAGAGGAAGACATGCCAGAGAGCCTGGACTGACATCGAGGGGCAGCCCAGACAGAACCCGGTCAGAAGGGAGCCTCCCCAAATGGGTTGGGCTCTGTTGTCCCAACAGTGGTAGCTGTTTTCTTATTGGTGAGCTCCAAGCCCTTGGCCCCCAATCTGCTGCAGCTCTGCGCTTTGAGCATCACACTGCGACTTTTCCTTAAAAGGTTTTCACAAGTTCAGAGCAGTCCTGGGTATTGGGGAGTTGGAATTATTTTTACCCATGTGCAGCTGAAATAGCCATCTGCCATCATACCGCCCAGTTCCCCACTGTGTTTAAAATCCATCTGGAGTTCTTTTTTTTAAAATTCCCCATATTAAAAAAAAAATAGTGTCTTGGTGCAAAGGAAGGTATTTCTTCATGTCTTTCCTGCCTGTAGCAGAACTTGTCTTAGAGTACAGAATGAACTTAGGGCTACTCATTGCTTGTTCTAAGCCATATTGATTAATTATTGGTTCTAGGCCCATGTTTTTCCTTATTCTAGGGACATCTATCTTTCTGTATCTAAATGAAATTCACAGTCCAGCTCATGCCACCTCCTCCATGAAGCCTTCCTGATTATTCTAGCCCTCCCTTCTCTGAAGTCACGACAGCAGAAATAGGCAGTTCCATAGCTCTTAGTCCTTAATTTTCTTCTATATGCTTCACGTGTGTTGGCGTTGTATCTCTCAGCTCTGTGACAACTGGGACTATGTTGATCTTGCAGTCATCACAGAACCCAGCCCAGAAGGAAACCTTCTATAGTGTCCTGGAATGTTCTCTAATCCCTTATTTTCCTTCAAGACTCCTCAGATTCAGCCTTAAACAGCTCAGATTTTCACCACACTGGATTCTTATAATGTCAATGAAATTGCCAGAATTCAGTATAGTGCACAATCTCTGTCAAGAGCCATAAGGAGCTCAATAAATGACTCTGATAAGATTAAGATGGTAATGATGATTGAGTCAATCATTTATCTGTTAGGATCCTAATAAGTGTCAGGCACACGGGCAGGTTCTGGGGTTCGGGGATGAATATGCCACACTCCCTACCTTCAGAGAGCTCACAGTCCAGTGGAGGAGATAGACTGGGCAAAATATGAGCATTTCAAAGTGATTTCAGATGAGGGAGCAATTAACTCAATACGGGATTTCCAAATTTTGATATTTGAACTTGAGGGTTCAGGAAGAGGATGCACAAGGGCATGGAAGTGGGAAGAACCGGGGGGTTCAGGGAGCAGCCATGGTTCTGTGTGTCTAAGGCAAAAGAGACATGGGAGATGCTGAGAGGTCAGCCTGGAAAGCAGGAGGGTGAGGAAGGGAGCCCCAACTTGCTTGGCAAGAGACTCCCACCCCAGGCTTCTTCAGTCATTGTTCAAATTGTAATGGGTACATTTATTAATGAAAACTTTTCTTTGGTAATGAGGTCTATGAGTTTTTCCTCTTCTACATGAAGAAGGACTTCCTTTGATTTATCTTATATTGTTCATTTCCATCTCTCTATGCAGCTTGATGTAGTTGACACCTCTTAAGTTCCTCATTGCCCTTAGTCTAGTTACATGCTCTTAAAAAAAAAAAATAAGATATGGAAAAACATTTGGAAACTAGGAATTGGGAGATATATCCATCTATTACCTTCATGACTTTGGACAATTTTCAAAACTCCTTTAGGCCTCAGTCTTGTCACCTAAAAAATACGGAAAATAATAGTAGAGCCACCTACTGTATTGGATGGTTATGAGGCTCAAAGTATAACAATACATGTAAGAAAACCTCAAAACACAAGAAACTCAGCACAAACACAAGGGCTTATTACTCTGATGGAAGGAGCCAGTCACTCCTTCCTCTTGCAGACACCCCTGCCAGGCTGCAAAACTTCACTGGGTCCCTTGGTCTCCCATGGCAACTCGCCGTAGCATCCCACTGGCATTTTTGCCTCCACATAAGGCGGCATTTGCTCATTAGGCATAACAAATTACCCACACTCCATCAGGGCAGAGATGGAAAGCGGCGAGGTAGAATGGATTTCTTCCCCCCTGCTTCCTTCCCTCTCCCTTTTCACGTTCACAAGTGTGCTTGGAAAAGCAGTCTCCTGTCTGGGGAAGGCAGAGCTGGGGCCGCACTGAGGTGGGGCTCAGGATTTGAGAAGGCAGCTGCTCCATCCTTCCTCTCAAATGCTTTCCACAGCTTGGCTGGCTCTGGCCCTGCCGTGCTGGTAGCACATCTGAATATCAGTTGTTTGCATAAATTGTGAGCCCAGCACATCGTAGTCCTTCTTTTGGGGCACCCAAGTTTATTGGTTCCAGGAATCCACTGAGGGCAGAGCACTGATGGACCAAAAGCCAAATTCCTACTTCATGAACTACTCCTCTCTAGGGAATGGTGAGGCCCCTTGTGGTCACATTTCCAGTCCTTCGTCCATTTTACTTCTATTCGAGCAGCACCACACATCCGTATCTGACTGTGAAGAAAGGGGACTGGCAGCATAGGAAGGAGGATGGAGGAGGGACTAGCCTTCAGCAATATTGTGAGACTAATCCTAAATGCCTCTCTTGGCCCACTCTCTGGGGTCCCTTTTACCTTCATCTAGGTGCACAGGATCTTTACAATACCTGGTGCAGATGCTCCAACATGCCATCCAGTCCTGTCCCCACAGTCCTACACTTGGCTGCATCTAGATTACCATCAAGGGGTCAAAAGATCACCAAAGGCTGGAGATCAGCCTTCCAGCTACAGGTTAAGTGGCATCACCTGTGTAAACTTCAGCTTGTATACAGCAAGGGCAGTGAGTTGGGGAGGGATGAACTCCGATCCCGGGTAGCTGTAAACTATGTGATTCTTATTTTTTTGTTTTCAGGATCTCATTCCATTGCCCAGGCTGGAGTGCAGTGGCACTATGATAGATCACTGCAGACTCAAACACCTGGGCTCAAGCAATCATCCCACATCAGCCCCCCTGAGTAGCTGGGACCACAGGTGCATGTCACCATGCATGGCTAATTTTTTGATTTTTTGTACAGACAGGGTCTCACTTTGTTGCCCAGCCTGGTCTCAAACTCCTGCACTCAAGCAATCCACCTGCTTCAGCCTCCCAAAATGTGGGGATTATAGGTGTGAAGCACCATGCCCTGCCAAATTTGTGATTATTTAATGAAGTTCCTCTACTACTCTTTTCCCCGAATCAAAAATCATTTTTTCCTGTGGTCCCTTCTCCTAGGGTCTTCTTCCTCACTGAAGGAAGTCTTCTTCCTGTGCTAATGGAAAAGCTGATGCCGCAAAGGGTCTTTCTGGTAGCCTCAGGCCCTCACTCCAAACTCCATTCTTAGCCTAAGCCCAGGATGACATCACAGGGCAGGCCTGCTTTTCTGTTTCCTTTTGAAGAACTTCCACTGGACAACAGTCCCTACATTCACTTCACGGCTATCATGGGTCGTTCTCTTGTTTTGACTCCTGCCTCCCACAAACAGATGATCCTGCCTCCCATAACCAGATTCCTGAGTTTCCCGACACCAGAAATCAAGCTGGCACCAGGCTGGGCCCTTGGAATGTTTTGAGTAATTGATTTCTTGGAAAAGACTCCAAGTCCTGGGCTACAAAGTCCTATTTGAACCCATTCTCCTAGCCTACGCTGCCCACATTTCAGTCTTACCCTCCTCTGATCACCCCAGGCCAACCCTTTTGCTCTTTGGGCCCTCACAGACTTTCTCATTATCTGTCTGCTGTGCAGCCCTTCTGTTCTCCAAAGTCTCTTTCTATAAAAAAGTCTTCCTGGGCCAGATCAATACACACTGGGCTTCAACTTCATTTCTTAACTACAATTCCTTACAGTTATGTAAGTATTTTACCAGCCGCCTTCATGAAGATCATCTCATTTTATCATCTCCTAGACATTAGCATCCCCATTTTAAAGGTGAGCAGACCAAGGGTCAAGGAGACTAAATGAGCCCAAGATCACAAGGTGGTCATCAGAGGTCCCACAAGGGGCTGGCTGGGACTCAGATACAGTTCCCAGGTCCCAAGCTAAGAGTTCCGTCAGTTCCAACATAGGCAGTGAAGCTCATGCGTCAGTGGGGCTGTGGGCACTCCTATGCTCTGGCTTAGTTTATTCCAGAGTGGCCTGCTCCCTGTTCTGTGGCTCTCCTGGCTGAAGATACTCTAAGAGTCAGAGGAGGATCTGCTGCAGGGTAAGACAGACTGGAAGGGCATTGGAGGGAAAGGGCTTGGACACAGGGCATTTCAGGGGCACAATGTCAAGCTTTAAATGTCCCTGAAAAAATTTTCCCTGAGAGGCCTTTTAAAGGTGGGAATGAGGTTCTCTGGTGTTCAAAGTAATGGGTTTCTAAACGTCATGATGCCTCTTAATCCAAAATCAATAAAAGTTTTTCTTTATTTTTTTTCCTTTTGTTTAGCTCAGATAGCAAAATTCTTGGTTTCATAACTACAAGAACTGGTTGGTCTGGTAGCTACTGCTACCTGGGACATGAAGGAGCTCTGGACCATCCGATTAGCCCATGCCCTAATCAGAAAGGAGTTTAGAAAGTGCTCCCTACTCAGGTTGGCTCAAGAGGGTCCAGGAACCATAGATTAGTCCCTGGGTTGAGAAGGCTTGATTATAAGGTTTGATTATATGTTTCCTATGCCTTCAAACAGTGGCAACAGTAGCCAGCCCATAGGACGGAATGAAAATCAAGGTGGACCTTGCTTTAGGGACATCTAAAAGCATCCAAGAGAACAAATAAAGTGAATAGCTCCCATGGAGAACTTAGTAACTGCCTGGCAATGTGCAATGTGTGCATATATATATTTTTCTGCATTACAACCTCATGAAGTAGGTCCTATTAGTATACCCATTTTACAGATGAGGAAATTGAGGCACAGAAGTTTAAGTAAAACGCCCAAGGTTAACAACTAGTGAGTGGTAGATTTGAAATCAGTCTGGCTTCGAAACCAATCCTTTGACTATTAAGCTCTTTGACCTTTCAGGGCTAAGATACACTTTTGGTAAAAGAATTGCCCACAGGCTTCCTTTCCATAGCTAGGGCTCTCCTGCTCCAGTAATGCTGACCACTGATTATAGGGTCTGTGTTAGAAACAGAGGCAGCTTAAGACAAAGAGAGGTAAAAGCCTAGCTCAGTGTCTTTAGAGATTAAATTTCATTTGCTTCGATTCAACTCAGTTCCACACTGAATTCAGCATCACTGTGTGTCAGGCAGATTTCTCTGTCTTTAGGATTCTCAAATGAAGCTAAATCAATTCAGAAATAATTTTTGAAAGCCTTAAATGTTTGAATAACTTCTCTCAGCAACTCTTCCAGGAGTTTGTTCTAAGGATATAAAATCTTGAATGTAGGGAATATTAGCTCTGAAGATGCTCCTCTTTGTTTATTAAACAGCAAAAATAATAGGTATGTTGCTGGGATAGGGACAGACTTGTTATAATACATGTATCTAACACAGGCATCATAAGCTGCACTGACAGTGGCCATGTGGGCTGAGACCAGTGAGGCAGGAACGAGGGCAGTCAGCAGTGTCTTTAGTTCCACTGGCAATATACAAAAGGTTCCCAAACTCTCTCAGTAATAGTTTTATAGCATTTCTAGGAAAAAATAAATGCTTCATAGTTAGGTTTGTTAAGTATATGAGTGCAAATAAACTAGGAATACTTATGTCCTAACAACTTAATAGCTGTTTAAAAAATATTACACATAATTTGAAAGAAAAAATAGATAAATTTCATTCTTAAATATATTTACTAATGGGATATGTGTACCTATTGAGCATTGTACAATTAAACTAGAGTCAGAATGGACACCTCTGCCTTTGTTTCCTGTGTGATGATGATTTTCCCATGGTACTTGCTTTTTAACACAGTGACCAATGAAAACCCAGCTTTCCAAAGATGTGATGATACCAAGTGTAGCATGATCTGTTGTTAAAATGCTGAGCTCACTCAAGCTGCTAGTTTGCATGGTGTCTGACAATACTGAATATCATGGCGTGTTTCTTGATAATTATAAAACTCCTAAACTGTCCTTGTGGTTTTCCTGTGGGAGCCTGGGGTTCCTTGGTGTACAGTTTGGGGGCTGCAGAAATATGTTCCCTTCTATTTTGATAGACATATGAGGACAAGAACTATTTCACTTCCATCTTGACTGTAGCAAAAGAAAATCAGCCCAAGAGCATGATAAATAGCAACTGACCCTCAGCCTGAGTTTTACGGAGGCCACAGAGAACGGGAGGGACTACAGCAAAAAGAGAGCACCAGCAGCTTCCATCCAGCTCCACCTATGTGGCCCAATGGGGATGTGCTGTTACCATTTTTAAAATAAAAGCTTAAAATATTGACTTTAATTCTAAAATATTATTTATAACCACGGGGCAGGCTAATGTTATGCTACACAAAGCATGTCTGCAGATGGTGTTTAGCTTGAAAGTTTGGGATATGTAATATAACAGATTATCATGTAACTATTAAAATGACATTATTGGCCAGGCATGGTGGCTCATGCCTATAATCCCAGCACTTTGGGAGGCCAAGGCGGGCAGATCGCCTGAGGTCGGGAGTTCGAGACCAGCCTGACCAACATGGAGAAATCCCATCTGTATGATAAAAACACAAAATTAGCCAGGCATAGTGGTGCATGCCTGTAATCCCAGTTACTTGGGAGCCTGAGGAAGGAGAATCACTTGAACCCAGGGGGCGGAGGTTGCTGTGAGCCGAGATTGTGCCACTGCACTCCAGCCTGGGCAACAAGAATGAAACTCCGTCTCAAAAAAAAAAAAAAAAAAAATAAGAAGACATTATTGATAAATATAATCACATTAATACATATTTATAATATGTTAAATTTAAAAAGGTAACTAGTAAAAATCATAATATCATTTTTATAAAAGCTATTTATGGATACCAAGATGACTAAAAGGATATATAACAAAGGGTAGTGAAGATGGTTATTCCTGGGTAAGGCATCATGGGTGATTTTAATTGTTTTTTTCTTTGGCTTCTTTGTATTTTCTAAATGCTTAAAATAACCACATATTTCATCTAAAAATGTTGATGTTTTTGTGTCTTTTTTTATAAAGAAACAGAATGATTACTATGAACAAGACAACATCAGGAACAAACACAAATGCAATTGAAAGTTGTATAAGAAAAAGTCCCTGGTTTTATAGACACTTCATGAGTGGGAGAGATACTGTATATTACTAGTACTGTATATACACTAATTGACAAAACAAACAGGAGAGTTAAATGATTATATGTATATGTAAGTTGCTGAAGGGATTCAGGATAGAAAGAAAATTGGAGGCTGGGATGATCACAGAAGAAAGCTGTGTGTGGGGTACCCAAGACCATCTGAAGTTCGGTGATTTACTAAAGAACTTACAGGACTCAGTATACTATCATACTCATTGCTAAGATTTATTACAGCTAAAGGATATAAAGCAAAATTAGCTAAGGGGATGGTGCATTGGGTGACTTTCAGAGGAAAGCAGGCACAAGTTTCTAGAATCCTCTCCCAGTGGAGTCACATAAGATGTGCTTAATTCGTCCAACACTGGGTTGTGATAAGTATAAATTGCTATCCACCAGGGAAACCTGTTAGAGACTCAGTGCCCAGCATTTTTACTTGGGGCTGGCCACATAACCACCCTTTGCCTCCACCTGCTAACATTTCAGAACATGGGTGTTTAGCATAAACCACATGGTTTGTACAAACAGTTTAGGCAGAATGAGCCAGCCACACTTATCAGTTAGGCAATGGTGAGAACACTCTTAAAATCCAAGTTCCTTGACACCAGCCAAAGGCCAACACCGCAACAGGCTTTTCTAGGGATAGCAGTCTCATATCTGCCATGTTTCCTTTTTTTCTGTACCAATGCCTTCATGGGCGAGAGATGAGTTTGAGCTGAGCCATGTTTTAGGAAGGTAGAGAGAAAAAGGGAAAGGGTTACAGATGTAGCCAATGCTCACAAAACTGAAGCTCTTTTCAAATATCAGAGAATCTTAATACTGAAAGGAGTTTAGAGGTCATTAGTCCAGTACTTTCCAAAGGACAAACTTATACCACTAGTGGTATGCAAGACGATTTAGGCCATCTATGGATGAACAGTTTGTGTTGTAGTGTTCATATATTTATTTTGATGTGTATTTAAGAGTCTCATGCTCTACCGACTGAGTTAGCTGGCTTCCATTTTGATTTGTATTTAAATATATAAGATAATATAATTTTATATGTATGTGTGTATATTTTTTTTCCTTAAAACCCTGATACCACAGATGTTATCTTGGGTAAGGCTATTATTTTAAAAAATGTGAGTCAATTTAAAGACACAGGCTGGGCGCAGTGGCTCACGCCTGTAATCCCAGCACTTTGGGAGGCTGGGCAGGAAGATCACTTGAGGTCAGGAGTTTGAAACCAGCCTGGCCAACATGGTGAAACCCCATCTCTACTAAAAATACAAAAATTAGCCGGGCATGGTGTGCACCTGTAATCACAGCTACTCGGGAGGCTGAGGCAGGAGGATCACTTTAACCCGGGAAGCGGAGGTTACAGTGAGTCAAGATTGTGCCACTGTACTCCAGCCTGGGCAACAAAGTGAGACTCCATCTCAAAAAAAAGAGATACATATTAAATAATATTAAATACTAAGTAAATAGTTAAAAGTAAAATGATTTAATGTTATATAAAAATATTAAATTATAGTAAATATTAAATAAATAACAGCCCAGGGATAAGAGGCCACATCCAACTCCTTGAGGGCAGTGAGATGAGCAAATGGTGGATACTCATCAGCCTCTGCTCCCTTCCACTGCAGAAACCTCACTGTCATGTTCTCCCTTTTGCTATAGACTCTCCCAGTTTCAGATGCTTCATCTGTGAAGTAAGAGATTTGAGCTAAGCCTCTAGGATACCTTCCAGATCTACTAGACAGTACTTCACTGATTCTCTGAGACTTAGTAATAGAAGTCAGTGGGAAAATGAAATTCAATTTTTATTTAATATTTTTCAGGAATCCTTTTTTTCTTATATAAAACAAGATACATCTTTATGGATGCTATCATTGTTTATCCACTGCAGAAGTTTCATGAAGAAAAGAGAATACACAATTCACCACAAAGCTTTCTGCTGCACACCACTTTCAGTGTCTTAAATCTAACTTCTTCATTTCTCCATTCTTTTGCCAAATTCTACTCGAATACTTTTTATGCTCAAGACACTGGCATTGCTGAGTTAGCCTGATTCTGTCTTCCCCTTGCCCATTCCTTGAGATGCAGTCCTCGGCAGTAATCTTTTGGCCGTGACGTCCACCTTGGTTTCCCCTGGGCCTTCCAAAGGCACTCATAGCAGTTCTCAGCCATGCCCTCTGAGAATTAGAAGCCCATTGAGATCAGAAAGTTATTATTAAGGAGGGAAACCTACCTTTGTGATAGTGCTAGAGGCTATTTCAGGCAAGAGAGCTGAAAACCTAAGCCAGACTTTCTGATTGTTGATGCCAAGGAAACTCAAAAGCAAAAAAAAAAAAATAAATAAATAAAAAATAAAAAACAAAACAAAAAAAACCCTCTCTCTTTCATCTAACAAGCCCCTAGGAAAGATGCTCCTCGTAATGTCTGTCAAAGAAGTTAGTCTGCTATCAGCAAGAGGTCTCTGTCTTTCAACACTACTAATTCCTTCACCACACAAGTACCTATTTTGTGCAAGACCCTGTTTTGTGCATTGGGAACACACAGTAAACAGGGTGTCCATGACACCTGCCCATCTGGAAATTATATCTCATGAAGCCCCAGCCATAGGTGAAAATAGACAATGCAGTGACCTCATAGGCTCTGACCTGCCTCTGTATCTCCTACCAATTCTCTCCCATTTGTTCAGATTTGAACATCTAGATCTTGCCTTATCCATAAGGCTTGAATGTCTAATGTCCAGCAGGCAGGGCTGGGTCTGGCTTTTAGGCCAGTCACTATCTCAGGTCTAGAATGATATCTTCCCAGTTACACTTTAAGTAACTTTTAAGCCTCAACCCAAGTTAAGCCATTTCTGTGAACTACTCTGTACTAGAAGCCCTAAGAAAGCCTGTTCTTCCTCAGTTCCACAGACACAGGTCTGGCCCATGCCTTTTACCTGGACAGCAAAGCTGATGTCTGTAAGCTTGTTCTTTGGAGACAGATGACTGGACTAGGATGGGCACAAGATTCAAGGGCAGCCTGTCTCTAGGCTGGCCAGATGGCTAATGCTATGGTCTTGGTTTGGGAGATTTGTCTAAAGGAGCAAAGGGGCCATGTGATTTCAGTGGGCCAGTCGAATCTTGATAAGGGCTCATCATGCCGTCAGTAGTGGCAGCAGTTATGGGCACAGGTGCACGCACGTGCGCGCACACACACACACACACACACATGCACATATGGCTGAATCATGGGAGTGGCAGAACCACTGGCAAGAAGACAAAGAATCCTGTTGTTGAGGGGCACAAACGATCCCTGACTCCTAAATGGCTTAGTTCCCTAGACTCTGAGCTTCCCATTTGTCATGGTGCCCTGGGAGGAGGCCCTTGTGCTTAAGGCATCCTGAGCTTGTGTTCTTCTCAAAGGGCTGAAATAAGACATTCCTCCTTGTCCTTCAGCTCTACCACTTCCCTCTCATCACCCTCTTTCACAGGCTATTTCTTGCCTCTCTGAGTTGGAACCCAACAGAATCCTTGATTCTTAGCTTCTTAAGGGCAACAGCAAGGCTTCATGGAGTTTTACTGCAGGCCCAGCCCTGTGCCGGTGGCAAGAGGGAAAAGAAAGGAGGGAAGATGTCCCACCCCAGCCCTCAGGGAGCTTCCACCCTGGAAGATTATTATTATTATTGTTATTAATTTGAGATGAAGTCTCACTCTGTTGTCCAGGCTGGAGTGCAGTGGCGTGATCTTGGCTCACTGCAAACTCCACCTCCCGGGTTCAAGCTATTCTCCTGCCTTAGCCTCCTGAGTAGCTGGGATTACAGGCACCCTCCACCATACCTGGCTAATTTTTTTGTATTTTTAGTAGAGATGAGGTTTCACAATGTTGGCCAGGTTGGTCTTGAACTCTTGACTTCAAGTAATCTGCCCGTCTTGGCCTCCCAAAGTGCTGGGATTACAGGTGTGAGCCACTGCACCTGGCCCATGCTGGCAGATGATAAAGCCTGTGAGCAGCAGCTTGCTAACTCCTCAAGCAGTGTGTGACTGCCCACAACAGGGTGAATTTGGAGCAAGGCTCAGCGGCAGCCCCGGGCACTGGGGGTGGGAATGTGGGGCTGGATGGAAAGGAGTGCGAAGGTCCTCTAGTAACTGAGAACAGCAGGAGCAGACCCGAGGAACAGGATGTGGCTGGGCAAGGGGGCCAGGAAGGACAGTCTGAATGGGGTGTGGGGGCTGGGAGGTCCTGCCCACTTCAGTCCTTACCCTGCCATTAAATCTGGGGCAGCAGCAAAATGGGTGTCCCAGCCACTCTGCCCTCTCAGTCACCTCATCAGGCACAAAGTGCCCAGGATTAAAAAAGAAAGAAAGAAAAAAAGAAAGGAAAGGAAAGACCTCATTATACGGTTGGAAATCCTCATACCAGAGATAAAATTTTACGAGTTGCCTATTGCTCAGCACCCCGTATTTTTGACATTCCCTGTTTCACATACAGTATTTTAAACACATGAGACACAGACATTACTGTTTTTTTTAAAATTTTTTTTTTTTTTACTAGTTTCATTTTTTTTCTTTCTGTCATGGCTTAGTGGGTAGCTCTGAAGTTTTTAATACTGAAGGGCCCATTTCATGTTATTTATTACCCTGCTTGCGTGAAAGCTGAGGACCATAAATCGTCAACACAGGCCGTCTAATTCCAGCAACAGCAAAGTTTCGTCACATGTAATTAAAAGATCCCAAAGCCACTGGAATGTAATGGATTTGGAAATGACACCATGGGGGCAAGGGGAACAGGCCCAGGAAGAGGCAGCCGTATTTCAAAGGCTCTCCTGCATGGTCTGGGATCGATGGGGCTGCCTGGCTGGGCTCCAGCAGAGCTGGCTGACATGGGGATAGAGGCAGGGTCTGGATTTGATCTGATCCTCAGCTCTGAGACCAGGCCCTTGTAAGTCCCACCTGCATGGAGGGGCAGACAGCTTTTGAACTCACAAACTCCATTGGCCTGGCCTGCCCAGGCAGCCACCTGTGATGGCAGTGAGCATCCTCTGTCCTGGCAGGCGGGTTTCTAGAAGCACGGAAGTAACACAGTCTTACAGATAGACATAACCTAAGCCCAGGGTAGGGGAGAAGGTCTTGGTGTTCATCTTTCTCACAAGTACAATAATCCTTTTATTCTTGCCCAACTTTCTTCCAGAAGCCATCACTTTAGCGACCTCATGCTCTGTCTGAAGATTCCCACCTGAATCCCTGAATTCCAACCTGAATCCCTGCATCCACCTAGAGTCCATTGCTCTTTCCTGTAGGCTCCCAGAGGACCTTGACTGCCCAGTTTTTGGAACATTATAGTGCTGGGTGTGGTTATTTGTTTACTTGACTGCTTCTCTATCCCCATGGGCTTCTCATGAGCAAGGACTGTGTTTAAGTCTTCTCTGACCTTTATAGACTTTACACAGGCCTGCCACATAGTATGTAATCAGCAAAGCTGTGGCAGGAAGGAAGGGATGCAAGATAAATAGGGGAAGGGAAAGAAAGCAAAAACAGACGAAGGAAGGAAGGAATGAAGGAAAGCAAGCAAACAAAAAAAAAAAAAAGGAAGGGGGAGAAGGACCTTTGGTCATTCTTCTCATCTCATGGCTTTAAATAATATGGTGACCAGAATCAGACTTCAAGATTGCCCTCAGTGGTCCCTGCTGGTATTCAGTTTCCTGTCCTTCCCATATTGTAGCAGGGTTGATGTGTGCAACTAATAGCATATGGCAGAGTGATGGTATGTCAGTTCTGAGATTAGGTTATAAAAAAGACTGTGGCTTCTGTCTTCTTCCCTCTTTCTCGGTTGAGTCACTCACTCTGGAGGAAGCAAGCTGTTATGTTGTGTCAGCAGTCATATGGGGAAGCCCACAGGGGAACTGAAGCCTGGGGCCAGCAGGCAGTCAGGAACTGAGGCCTGCCAACAACCGGGTGATGAGATTAGGAGTGGATTCTCCAGTCCCAGTTGAGCCTTGAAATGACTGTGGCCTTGAATAATAGCTTAACTGAAACCTCATGAAAGACCCTAAGCCAGAGCCAGCAACAGCAAGGTTTTATCCCATGTAATTAAAAGATTCCAAAGCCAGTGGAATGTAATGGGTTTGGAAATGACACCATGGGGGAAAGGGGCAGGCCCAGGAAGAGGCAGCTGTATTTCAAAGGCTCTCCTGCATGGTCTGGGATCAATGGGGCTGCCTGGATTGGTTCCAGCAGGGTTGGCTGACATGGAGATAGAGGCAGGGTCTGGATTTATCTGATCCTCAGCTCTGAGACGAGGCCCTTGCAAGTCCCACCTGCATGGAGGGGCACCAAGCTTTTGAACTCACAAACTCCATTGGCAAACCCAACTAAGCTTCTCCCTCATTCCTGATGTCAGAAACTGTGTGAGCAAATGAGTGTTACTTTAGGTTTCTTAGTCTGAGAGTAGTGTATTATGCAGTGATAAATGACTCCTACAAACACCATCTATATGTTGATGGCACCACATTTTTATTTCCAACCCAGACCTCTCTGCTGAACTCCAGAACTGTATATCCCACTGTCTCCTTTACATCTCCTTCCTTTACTCCAAAACTCAACTCCTGGTCAATCTCTCAACCTGCTGCTCCATAGATTTCCCCATTGCAGCTGGGGGCAGCTCTTATCTGGATGCTTGCTACCAGCTTCCATCTGCTTCTTGCTTCCTTCTGTGGCCAATGTGGTCTATTCTCTACCCAGCAGCCATGATCCCAACCAAATGTAGGTCAAATCATGACACTCCTCTGAACAAAATTCACCAATGGCTTCCTCATTTCACAGAACAAAGGCTACAGTCCTTAAATATCCTAGAAATCTGTCTTCTGTTCCTCTCTGACCTCAACTCCTACCTCTCTCCCCACTTGCTCACTTCCCAGGGGTCACACTGGCCATTTTGCTGCCAGCACACTGCCACTTTAGGGCATTGTGCTGGCTCTGTTCCCTGTCCAGGACTCTCTTCCCCAGTTATCTACATGGCTCACTCCCTCGTCTTCTTCATGTCTTTGTCAAAAGTCAACCTGAAGTCTATCTTGATAGCTCAACCCCCGGAACTCCCAGACTTCATTACTCTGCTTTCTTTTTTGTCTCCTTTTATATAGCACTAAAATCTTCAAAATTATTCTATGATTTATTTATTATGTTTCTTACTTATTTGCCTATCTCTGCCGGTATGTAAGCAGCTCCTGAGAGCAGGTATTGTGTTGTTGTTGTTGCTTTTGTGTCTATTTTATTCATTGGCATATCTTCAGCACCTAGAACAGAATACCTAGGACAATGTGCCTGGCAAATAATGGTGGTCTATAAGTATTTGTTGAAGGAAGGAAGGAAGGAAGGAAGGGAGGGAGGGATGGAGGGAGGGAGGGAGGGGAGAGAGGGGGAAGAACCACCTGATGAGAGCTCTTGCAGTGTGATCTGAATGATTGTTTAGCAAATGCAGTTCTCCTGGCTAGACCACAAGGTCCTCAAAGGCCTGCAAGGATGCCCACCCAGGACACCCAGCATTCAGGACAGGCCCTGCTGAGACTAGCTTCAGGGAATGTCTTTGACTGATTTGCCTTTGGCAGCCCAGGAGGCTCCCAGTTTCATTGCCTTTACAATCTGACAAATCTGGATATTTTTACCTCCTTGGGTTTTTGCTGCCATTCATATGCAGCTTTTTTTGCTTTGTCATGGGTTGAATTGTGCCCCTCAAAAGATATGTTTAAGTCCCAACCCCCAATACCTTAGAATGTGACTTTACTTGGCAATGGATTGCTGTGGATGTCATTATCTAAATTAAGATGAGATCATACTGGAGAAGAGGGGCTCTTAATCTGACACGAATGGTGTCCTCTGGAGAAGAAGAGACATACACAGAGAAGGCCATGTGAAGACAGAGGCAGAGGTTAGAATGATGCATCCACAAGCCAGCAGACACCAAGGACTGCCGGCCATCAGCAGAAGCCAGACAGAGGCATGGAATGGGTTCTCCCACACAGTCCTCAGAAGGAGCCAAATTTGCCAACACCTTGATTTTGGACTTCTAGCTTCCCAAACTCTGAAAGGATAAATTTCTGTTGTTTTAAGCCACCCAGTTTGTGGAACTTTGTTAATGTCAGAGTATCTAGGTATTAGGAAATTAATACACATTTTATGCTTTCTTGTTCAAGCCCACCCCACTCTTGTCTCAGAGCCTTCTCTCAGCATTAACAGATTGCTGGGCACCACCTCAGGGCACCATGACCATGCTCTCCAGAGTGTTTTCTCTCACATATACAATACAATACCTCCTCCAAGAAGCCCTCCTGGACAATAAGAAGGAAAAAGGAAGTCAATGTTCTTCATATCCCTGTATTTTTAGGTTAAAACTCTAGAACCTCTGGCTTTTTTATTCACAGTTGATGTGCATCCTATTGGCTTAAGATGTCGACAGTCCATCTCATCTATTTATCTTTACTTGCTCACTCATTGGCATGTTGTTCCTTTGATTAAATGTCCTTAGGGCAAGAAACAGATCTGTCTCCTTCATTGCCTATAGTTCCAAGTCCAACAATGGCAGAGGAGAGGCACTTGGGCTAGGGGATAAATACTGTTTAGTAAGTAAGGATTTGGTTCACTTCTTTCCTTTTCCTATTTTACAAATGAGTAAACTGAGGCTCAGGCAGAAAAAGTGACCCCGAAAGATTAAGAACCATGAAACTTTTTCATTTTGTGTCCATGCAAGAGTGCGAACATCAGGCTTTTTACTCACTCAAACAGTTGGAAACATACTCCTAGTCATTTGCACAGTCTCTGCTAACTCTGGATTCAGAGCTAGCTTCAATCCCAGCCCCATTATTCCTTCTTTGCACAAACTTGGACAAGTTATTCTACCTCCCTGAGCCTGATTCCTCATCTGTAAGATGAGGATGGAAATATATATCTCACGGGATGGTCGGAACAATTCAATAAGAACACTACGGCGTAACAGAGCCTGTGTACTGCAGAAGCTCAGTGAACCTTCGTTTCTTAACTTTTATTCTGATCACATAAACTCCAGACAGAAAAAGGTAGAAACCAATTACGCTTCCAACAAACTCTTTCTATTTGTCACATTCAGCTCAAGTTGGAAAAGTTGTCTGAAATGATGGAGGTACGTAAAATAATCTCCAGCTTTGTCATTAATAGCAAGTGTTATGTAGTGCTAACAAGCTCCTTCCCTGGCAAACGAAGGGCAGTGATACTCACCAGACTCGACTGACTAGAAAAAGACAATGGGAATCTGACGTTTTGGAAAGATCTCCAAACACCAAAGCACAAACAGAAAGAGCTTTTTGGTTGCCTCTTTGCGAAGGATCAGGTATCATAGCAGATGGGAAAGTGGGCAAGAATTACAGACATGCACCAGACCTTGGGTCTCATTAACCAGCTAATTCATTTAACCAGAATGACTCATTTCCTGAGAATTCCAGTAAATTGAGATTTTACAGTATGTTAATGTTTGCAGGTTGTATTTTTCTTCCCATCAGTGACTACAAAGATGCCCTGTGGTGCAGTCAATGGCACATAGGGCTGAAAATAATCTACCATTAACTGACCCATGAACTAGTTAGTTCTCCTCTGTGATCTCAGGGTCACCTTTCATCTAATGCATGGTTGGAATAATGATCTCTGAGATTCCTAAGTTCATAATTTTATATACTCTTGCTCTATTTTCAACCCTTTGCCTATGTCCCATATCCTCCACGAAGGCTCAACTTGTCCCTTGCTTGACCTTGAGTAAGCATCTGTAAAATGTGAGATTTAGACCAGATGAACTCTAAAGTTTCCGACATGCTATTGTTTCAAGGGTCTACATTGTTATTATTATTATTATTATTATTCATTAGAGGATTAAATTTACGAGGCCTTGATCTCAAGTGTTTGTGGTGAAATAAAATGAAGAAGCTCAGAGGCCTGCTTACATAGTGTAGTAGAAAAACCACTGGGCTGGTTTTAGCTCTTTTTCAGCTGCTAACCAGCTTTGCTGTCCTAGGCATGTCCTGTCTGTACCTCTCTGGGGTTTTTTTTTTCCTTTTGACTATAAATTTAGGTGTTTGAGAGTTAGTCTTTGTGCGCTTCTAGCTCCCTGTTTCTAAGACTTGCCACTCTGCTGTAGAATCATCCCTCCAACTTCAGTGAAGGCCTGTAAGGAAATGCTCTGCAGTGATGAGGAGGGGAAAGTGAAATTTGTGGAGGGAATGCATGTGAAATGAACCCTTTAGGTCTCTCCCACCTCCAAAGTTGCCGCTTTGCTTCCTCACACTCAAAGCATCTTCCCAAGCAAAATCACAATTTTACCATACCTCTCTGTTCCCTAGATGGGAAGCACAAAATCTTAAGAACTGGGACAGCTCAAAAACTGAAACCCTAAACAAGGGTTTTGTTTGTTTGTTTGTTTGTTTATTTTCTTTCTACATTCTTCCTGATTTGGGTTCTTGGGCCTGGAATGTTTAGCTTTATTAAAACTGCTGAGCCAGATTTAGTCATTAGAAAAGGTGGCAGACAGAATTTTTTCAGTACCTAAAGCTCATGTACCTTCTTCTCAGGCTCTCAAGCAGCACTTTATTGGCCATTGTTTGACACACATTTCTAACATATGTAGACATAGATGGTTGCCAAGACTTACAGAAGACTAGATATGGAGAACCTGAATAGCAAGTGGGTTATCAGAGGCACTGGCATTAAGAAGAAATGAAGCTGATAGTATGAGATATAAAAGAAAACCTGTCTAGATTCAACACAAAAACACAGAAATACAAGGACATTTCTATGTTTTTGTATATTAAGTAGTCTATGATATTTTTTTCTTATTTAATAATGAGTTATGGAGAAGGCCTTCATTTCATTTTAGCATTTGCTTTATAGGAAAGTAAGGAGGAAATAATCTCTGTCAGCAGAATTGACAACAAACGTCAGCCAAAATTTTTTAAAAGGTTATTGTTAATGAGATTCGCTTGAGCACAGGAACCTTGATTTGTATTCTATGTCCCAAGTACCTAGCACAATGCTTAGCACACAATGAATATTCAATAAACACTTTATGAATCAATGAAAAGAAGGGCTATTTGAATGGTTGTGTTTTTTAATTTCTAGGAAATTCACTTGTGTACCATATCATGTTTCCTAACGAGTCCTTGAACAAAAATTTGTATGGGACACCTACCAACCAAGCAGGCAAGGTCCTCCTTCTCAGAGAATGATGCTGGTTCATCGAGAGCTTCTTGTAGGAGTAGATGTGAACCATCTTGGTGCCTGGCTTGGAAGCCTGGGAATACGTTAGGACTCTGGCACTATTTTATGCCTATTTTGAGGAATTGAAACTCCTCAAAGTTTCAATTTTGAGGAGTTTCAAAATGGAGTCCATTCCAGACACTTTTACTTTAAATTGTCACGTACAAGATAGCCCCCCACCAAAGG
Source organism: Hylobates moloch (assembly GCF_009828535.3). NCBI lineage: Eukaryota > Metazoa > Chordata > Mammalia > Primates > Hylobatidae > Hylobates > Hylobates moloch. The sequence continues at coordinate 34,019,101 of NW_026652280.1, forward strand.
GCTTCAGAGACAGAATTCCATGCAGGAATGGTGTGCTAAAGAGAACATGCGAAGTGACCACGTCACCCCATTCTCCTAGGCCTTGAGTTCTTAAGTTGAAACTCCTTTTCTCTTGCTGACCGAGATACTCCAATTCAACCCTAAGTCTTGGGCCTCAGTGTAACAGGACTAAAGATCAAAAGGCAGAGGGTGGAACAAACTGGGGATTGAAATTTGAGTTAAACTTTAGAAACTCAATCCATTTCTATTCATTGATGGCCCATATGCGCTCGGCATAATGTGCAGAGCTCTTTAATAGAATAGTGCCAAAGAAATGGAAGACATAATTTTTTTTCTTATGGAAAACCATCTAGGGGTGGAGGAAGTACTACCAGGTTCTAGGAACCACAACTTCTCTCTCTTGGATTCCCTCCAGTCCACATGATTTTTCATACACGGTTTCATTTGCAGTACCTGAGTCAGTATATGGCCAGATAACCAATGAGAAAGTAGACCATCGTGAGATGTCTGCTTTTTAAAACAATATTTTTTCTGCTCAAGGTTAAATAGCTGTTTTGACTGTGTTAATTTTCTCACCAATAATTTTGTTTCAGTTATTGCTGCCTAACCAACAGCCCCAAACTACGTTTTTCTCATGATTCTGCAGGTCATGAATTTGAGCAGGGCTCTTGGCTGGGAGGCTCTTTTGTTCCCTCAGGTCACTTAGCTGCATTCAGCTGATGGTAGGGTTGGAAGGTGTCTTGATTCTCCTCCATGTGGCCTCTCTCTCTCCATATGGTATCTGACCACTCAGAAGTCTAGCCTATGCTTCTTTATAGCCACTAGCTTCCCCAGAAAGCAGAAAAGTGGAAGCTTCTAGTCGAAACTTGAAATTGGCACAGTGCCATGTTTACCATATATAGTTTATTGGTCAAAGAAAGTCATGAGGCCAGCCCCAGAGTGGGTGAACTAGCCTCTGCTTCTTGATGATAGGAGCACATAGGGAAAGGAAGAATTGATAGAAGCCATCCTTGGGTACTATCTAGCACAGATTTGACTTTTTTTCAATTAACTGAATAGATTTTGAGACTCTAAGTAACTTGAGTGCCAGGATCAGGGCTTGTTCATCTGTGTATCTCCACCACCATCTTCCATGGTTCTGGTTCAGATGGAACCTATCAGGGTTTGACTGATCTGAGTGAGAGAGTGTGTGTGTGTGTGTGTGTGTGTGTGTGTGTGTGTGTGTTTTAATGGGGGGGGCGGAAAAATGGGGTTCCTATTGGCTGGATAATTAATTCATGAAGTAAACTGAAATAAAGAACAACTATTTGTGATTTATGACCCTGTGGGGTGAGTGTTCCTGGAGAGCATGGATGTTGGAAGGTCTTCAGTCCAGGTAAAGTGACAGGTAGGATCCTGAGATGTCAGGATGTCAGTGAGTCTTTTTCTACATCAATTTTGAAGTCAGATTTGAAACTACAGGAATGATATTGAAAGATTAATGGCAGCTTTAAATATCCACCTCCCTGTATAAATCTAGAACAATGTTATGCCTTCCAGATAAAAAGGGATACCTCTTGGGAGTAATTTCTGATATGTTTTTGAAATCTGTGCATATAGACACCCCCCCGCCCACACACACACACACGTGTTGTGAACAGTTGTACCCTTGGTTAAAAGAGTAAGTGTGGCCTGAAACCAAACCTGTTCCACAAGTTAGCATGGGGCTGCATCTGCCTGGAGGGAGGAGGAAATAATTCCCACAATGATGTCATAAGAGTCTTTTAGCCTAATGGTGGCCCTATGGGCACACACATGAATTTACACACATGTACCCATACAGAGTTTTCTGCCCTTGATTACAGGACAATGCTCCCAGGAGGGAGTGTCAAGACTTCACATCAACAAGATCTTTTTTCTTGGAAAGAGCTGTTGATTTGGTCACAAGAATAGCTTTCTAGGAGAGAAACTGTGGGTAGTAGAGAAGAGTTATGAACTGTAATCATTCACATTTGTATGTCCATTTACAGGTTTGTAAAGCACTTAAAAATATATCATTGCATTTAATCCTCACAATTCTATGACGTAGATACTGAACTTTACAGTTGAGAAAAATAGACTTAGAACAAAATGATTTGCCTAATGGACGTGGCTGCCATAAGTATCCGGGCTAGAACTTAACCTGAGGCTTTGGACTCCAAATGCCACATCCTTCCCATATCATGAGTCTGTAGAAAAGACTTGAATGTATTTATTTTCTCTAAATGTTGTCTTTCTTCTTGCAAAAAAATTGAATAGATTAAGGCATAAGTTGAGTAATTTATGTAATTCTATTGCTATTGCTAACTTTAAGGGAAACCTGTCTTCTTGCTTTTATCTTAAGCTGTTTTCTCTAACACCATCAACATTCTCTACAATAAATGAGACATCTAAGGGGGTGTGAGTTAGGATTTTTGAGATAAAAAATGGGATCATAAAGGCAACTTTACTCCTAATCATCTCAAGCCTTGGATTTGTTAGTGTCATCTCAGGAGCTGAGAGGTGCCACCTCAGGGCTCAGGATTCTATTGCTCAATAGAACCTTGATAAATCTGCCATCCCAACCCTTCTCATCAGAACAGGAAGCAACTAAATTCTCCAGGACAACAGCCAAACTTCCTTTTCTTGGAAGATTCTTGGGAACAGATACTGGAAGATCTTAGCTCTGTCATTGACCAGCTATGTGACTTTTGGGCAAGTCATGCCCCTCTCTGGGCCTTACTTTTCTGGTCTAAAAAATGAAGGTTTTGGTAGATTACATCTAAGATCCTTATAGGTCTGACATTTTTTGTTTATAACCTTCCATTATTACCCATCCAGTGTCCCTTATTCTGATTTTCAAGAATCTTCCTACTGTCTAATTCCTCCTTCCATGATTAAGTTTTCTCTATTCGTGCTGTATGTGGGGTCACGGTGAATTTCTTAGCAACTCCTTCCTTGTCCATAAACTTCCTGATCCAGACTATTAGAAAAGAACCCACCCTATTTTGCCTGGCTCAGGCCTTACAATCTTGTTCCATTCTGCTTGTCCACAGTGTATTTCCCCTTCCCTTTCCCCACAAACTTTCTGTTCCAGCTAAGTCAGAATTCTACCCATCTTCCCCCTCTATATGACTCAGTTCTCTAATATTATACACCCTATGGTCCCTCACTGACATCTCAAGTTCACTCCAAAATCACTTCTTATCAGCAGCAATAGCTTGGCCCTACTGTTTTCCATTTACTGGATTTTCTGGTTAGTATCTTTATCTTTCCAAGTAAATTACAAGCTACTTGACTCAGATATCCTGTGATTCTTTCTTCTGTATCCATAGTGCCAAGCACACTTAGTCTGGTGTTATTGATTGGTAGGGTATCTGAAAGCACCAACCTATTGGTTAATGCCTTCAGAAAAGCCTGCCTCTCAGGCACCAGAATTAGGAATGAACATTTTGCTGCAGCATCAATGCATCCTGACAATGACTTCTGGCCATATCACACGAGGTTCTCTCAGATCATAGCAGCTAAGAGGATTTTTTGTTACCTTCAGCTGGACAGGGAATTCCAGTGACTAGAAACCATGAGGGGTCACTGTTTGGAAGAGAATGGTTGTGCAGGCTCAGATACGCTGCACTAAAGACTCTCCCTGCATAACCCAGATACTTATAGCCACAGTGTAAATTCATTTTCTCTGAAGCTATCCCTTATGTGGGGAACGTTCCAATACCTTACTGCCTTCTTTATTTATTTAACCAAGTAAAATGATGCTTTTATTTACTATTTAGCACTTTTACATTTTCTTGCCTTTTTGCTTACAAATACCCTTTGAGCTACTGAATTGATTTTGGTGAGATTTGTTACACTATGAAAGAGTCTGAAGATGCACCTGGAATTCCATCATGTCTCAGCAAACACCTAGAAACAAAATGGCCACCACCAACTACTTTAAAAATGGCACATCTCCTGCAAATTTGAATTTGTACAACTGTAAATGGGAAGTTGCTATTGCATTGTGACCCATTGTATGTTCATGGGTCCCAGTTCATAATGGACACAAACAGAAAATACACTCCTGCTTTTAGGAAGCATCATCTAAAATGTGATAATAACTCCTGGGCAGATCTACCAAATGCTAATTGGAATGCATTGCAAATAGTTCTGTTAAGTTTGTGAGCATTTTGAAATAATCATGGGTGATATAAGCATATTTTTATCACTAGTGTTTAATAAAAGCGATTTCTGTGTCTAGGCCAAGGGCTTTGGTACATGTTCAGAACAAGTCAAAGAAGTTAATAACCAGTAATAAAGGGAAATGGAGCCAAGGCATATCTAAGCTACATATATCTAGGGATCTTGAAAGTGGTAGGAGACATTCCTCAAGACATGCGGGGTGGACACACCAGCAGCACTACAGTCATTCACTTCAAGCCTAATCCGCTCAACCTTTCCCAAGAGAGGAATCAGGGAGACAGAAGTCCAGGGATGAGCCCATGAAGTCTTGTTTCATTTGCTTAATTTTATGATTAACTGCAAGATATTGCATTTGATTCATTACCAATAGAAGCCACATTAAAAAAAAAATACCCTAGGTAGGTCAGAAGGAAAATTTTTATAGGATGGACAAGGAGCTGAAGGGAGGACAGCTGTGTGTGTGTGTGTGTGTGTGTGTGTGTGTGTGTGTGTGTGTGTGTCTATATGCAAAGATTTCAAAAACATCTTGGGAATTACCCCAAGAGGTATCCTTTTTATCTGGAAGGCATAAGATTGTTCTAGATTTAAACAGGGAGGTGGATATTAAAAGCTGCCCATAAGCTTTCTATATCATCCCTGTAGTTTCAAATTTGACTTCAATATTTCATCTTGATAATAAGGAGATGCTTTAACTCTCCTGAATTAGTCCTACCAGAAATCTCACCAAAGTTGGGAGAAAACTTTCCTTCAACTCCAAATGCTAGGGTGAGGAGAAAAAGGGGCAGGAAAAAGGGCAGGGGCTGGTGGGGCCATGGTGCCTATATCTCATTTTTCATATGGAGTAGCTGAGGCCAGAGAAGGCAGGTGAGGCATTTAAGGGCTTAGCAGAGTTAGGTCTACACCTGTGTGTTTTCATATCCGGTCCTGTGTTCTTTCCATGAAGATGTCACTTACCCATTTCTCTAAATGAGCCCTGAACTAAGAAGAATGAAATGCCAGAGTTTCATGTGTATGTGTCATCTGTTGGCCTTCTGATGTGGATATATAGGGCTGGATGGGGAACTATGTTCAGGGTACCTTGCCTACCGTAGGTGATCAGGCTGCTCTGGGCTTCCTTGAGGCCAATGTCCAACCCTTCCTCTCACCTCAGGTCCAGCTGGGCTGGTCCCACACCCCATCAGGGGCACATCCCTCTCACTGCCTTTGTCTTTTCTTTCTTGCATTCTATTCACACCCTACTGGGTCTTCAAGTCCCAGCTGAGTTGAATGCAATGCAGTGGGACTGAACAAGCATTTATTGAGGACCTCATCAGTACAAAACACTGGGTAGCCAGACACTTGTTTAGGTGTTGAGGGCCATAAGTGAATAAAATACACTCTCCACTCAAGGTTCAAGAGGAAGACAGGTCTTTAAACAGTCAAGTCTCACAGACTAAGGCTGAGAATAGTAGTAATAAGGATCACTTATTGAGCACCTACTAAGGACCAGGCTCCATCCCAGGTGCTTTATACTTGTTACTGCCAATCCTTACAATAGCCAGGAAAGACAGGTATTAGAGGCAGCCCAGAGTATTCAGGTGAGCTCCAGTTTTGTGTCCAGTCCTGAGGTTCAATTCAACTCCATCCTTTACAAATTATGTGTCTTTGGGGCAACTTTCTTAATTTTTCTGCATCTCTCATTCTCTTATCTGAAAAATGATGACAAAATCTTCTTCAAAGGACAGATGTGAGGGTTACACAGTAAAAGGCACACAAATGGCCTAGTGTAGGGTAAGTTCTTGACAAATGTGGCCAGAGATCTTGATGACCTGGGAAAAGTGAAATAGTGCCCTTAAAGAAAGCCCTCAGTGGAGATCCAGGCAGTTGCTATGTCAGAGCAGAGGCAGGTCTTAGGTGGGGAGGGTTACAGGCAGGATGCATCATTTGCACTGGTCTCTAAAGACATGGGAGATTTCATGGGGTTAAAGAATGATAACTAGTGGCTGGGTGTGGTGGCTCACACCTGTAATCCCAGTACCTTGGGAGGCCGAGGCGGGTGGATCACGAGGTCAGGAGATCAAGACCATCTTGGCCAACATGGTGTAAACCCTGTCTTTACTTAAAAAAAAAAAAAAAAAAAAAAGCTGGGCGTGGTGGTATGTGCCTGGAATCCCAGCAACTTGGGAGGCTGAGGCAAGAGAATTGCTTGAACTAGGGAGCCGGAGGTTGCAGTGAGCCGAGATTGCGCCACTGCACTCCAGCCTGGGCGACAGAGTGAGATTCCATCTCAAAACAAACAAACAAACAAACAAACAAAAAAACCTAGTGATGAGAGTATGCATTGCTGCTGCCCTGGGCGACCTGTCTTTGTGATACTTATCCACATCTCAAGGTGTCTGGCTGGGTTATCCAGACTCAGCAGAGGGGCTGGGGCTGGAGGAACTTTCTTGGCATTTCCCTCCTTTGTTTATTAAATCCTTTTCTCAAATTGAGTGTAAACTACAATTCTCACCAGCTGAGAAAGCGGAGAACCCCCACCCCACACCCCACCAGTGACCAGTGCAGACTACAGCCTGCCGTAGACCACTTATGGGGTCATGGTAGACACTCTGCCCTCTCACTCATGACTTGGAGAGATCAGTTTTCTGGTTGCATGTGTGCCAAGCCATGGTATCCTCTGCATTGGAACTTAGCAGCAATGGGAACCACCGGCAACCCAGATGCTTAAACCAGGTGTCCTCAACAAAATGGCCTCTGACTTCTATTGCCCAAGGCAACAGGGTATAGCTGTTTCGTGATATGATTTTCTAATGATCCACATGTTAATAAGAATTGGGGAATCCAATGAGAGCCGGAGTAAAGTGAGCAAGCAAGCAAACAGAAATCTTCAAACAAACAATAACCACAATAACAAGTACACTGTACAAAATTCATGAATATTTGTGGTCTAGAATAAATGAATGAACATGAATGGAATTTCCTGAAGAAAGTGCTGTTACCAAAACCATCATCTATTTTAGAGGTCGATGGAGAACTAGGCCTGTTTCCCGGGAACTGTCAGTGCAGAATTAAATGTGCTTTGTGGCATTTCCATTCTGGGTAGTGAGTTATCTAGGACTGTTCCCGCCCTGAGCTCAGGGCCGTCTCCAGCAGAATGAGAGGCAGGGACTGAGGGATGGTGCTGGGAAGCTGCTGCTCTGAGGATGGCAGGGCTCAATCTCTCCCAGGTCTGCAATGTCAAGGGTGCACCTTCCGGGGTTAACTTCTCGAGTTTATCATTGCAAGCTGGACATTTTCTCATGGGCTTATAGTGTTTATGCTTCTAGGCTTAGCTGTTTTGGATAGCAAGGCTAAACATAAAAAAATGCCTCCTTTTCACAACACATCATACCCAGAACTTGACACTGCCAACTTTCCTACAGCACTTTCTATTTCTTAAGGTGCTTTAATATGCATGCTCCCATTTGAAATCCACAGTAACCCCACGTGAAGGATAGTGATCTCCACTGATACGATGTGCAAACTGAAGGTCAGAAAGGCACATAACTGCCTTAGACTGCCTTAGATTGCTCAAGGGGCAAATAGTCCAGGCAGGATTAGAACATGAGTCTGCTGACTCCCAGTCCAGCATGCTTTCCTCCATGGCAAGCTGCCCTCAAATGAGACATAGCTCAAAGAGTAATGGTGTCTAAGGCCAGTTACCTCATAGGCCTCTGGGAAAATGCCTCTTACTTTCTGGATGGACATGCCCACTCATAATCAGCCACACCCCCTCCTGCCTCCCTCAGCTTGAGTCCCAGAATCGCTTGGCTGTTTAGAACAAATGCATTTATGAGGGCCAGCTCCAGAGATTCTGATTCTGTAGGAACCTGCATTTTTGACATACTCACCAAGTGATTCTGATGCATATTAAATCTTGCGACTTGCTGGTTTATGGAATACAATGGATTTTAAAGGTCACTTGAGCCAGACATAATCTCATATGTAAATCTGTTTCCTCGAAAGTTAATTTTATTTAAAAAAGAAAGAAAAAGAAAAAAATGAAAAAGGAAACAGGGTTACTTTCTGAAGGTCTTTTCCAAAGTTATTCCTCATATTTAAATGTCCTCTCTCTTCTTTCTGGCTTCTCTCAATTTTCCAAGTCTTTTTTGTACCTTTCTTGTGTTACTATCTCTGGTACCTGAGCTGTATCCTGCTTATGGTACTATCCAGTTACTGAGTGTCTATCTTGTGTGAGTCTCTATCCCTAACCCTGTGCACTCTTTGCGAGTTATGTATTCTGTATTCCCAGTAGTCCTTAGCACAATGCCAGAGACTGCAAATATGATTTTGCTGTAATCTTGGAATGAGTCATTCAACCCTGTTGGACTCAGTGCCTAGCACAACTCTCCATCAGTAAGGATAATCAAGATGATATAGAAGCAAAGCCCATCATCAAACTGGCATTGAGTCCCTATCAGGTTAAAGCCTCAACTAAGCTCTCAAAAATTCCCTTAAAAATTATGGGTATACTAAGTGTGACTGTTGACAGGTCACTTGATGTAGAACTGGGGTGGTGGGAGGGGCAGGTCATGGTTCCAGGCCATAGGTGGGCCTGTTGGATGGTCATAGACACTACTCTTGCCTGGGCCAGCTGTTAAGATTCTAGAGTATCTCAGAGGACCTGGTGGGAGGAGGAAGGCCCACCCATTCCCACTGCTGGGGAAGCACCCAGTCACCAAGGCCCTGTCACCTGTGCAGACTTTCCGTTATAAAAATAATCATGATCCTAACAGCTTGTATATGCCCCGGGCTTTGCCACTTAGTAAGCCTTTCCCTTATCTTCTCACGGTAACCCACAAATTAGATAGATTGTTCTCTCTGGTCTAGAGAGGAAGATGTTCCCAGAAGGTGAGGCAATTGCCCTAGGTCACAGAGCTAGATGTGTGAGAACCCACGTTTTCTGATGCTGAAATTTCATGCTCTTTCCAGGACACCATGTTGCTTCTTGTCCCATGGGCCACACCTCCTTAGGATGGAAACTCCCAGAAAAACACTTCTCTATAAAGATCTAATTCATTTGACATGCAAAGTTTATTCCATACATTTTAATCAAAAAGAATAGAAATAAATGCAACTTTAAATGCATTTAGTCAATCATTTGAAAGGTATTTATTTAGTGCTTAGTACCACGTAAAAGCCCAGTTGCAGGCACTGGTTCAGGGACAGCGGGACATAAGGGTGCATTTAAGGCATGCCCATGGACTCACAGCCTGCACCACCCATTATCCTAGGTCTCCACCAGGTGATCTGCCAACAATCACATGTAGCACACTCATTCCTGAAAGGAATTTTTGAGATTTTAGTTGAGGCTTTATACCTGGTAGGGACTCAATATCTATTTGATGATGGGCTCTGCTTCTGCAAAAACCACATCTTGGTTCTCTACACTGAAGCAGGGAATAATGCTAGGTACTGAGTCCAACAGGGTTGAATGACTCATTCCAAGATTATGGCTAAAGCATCTTTTTACTTTCTAAAGACATACCAAATATGGTTTCCACCCTCTATGTACTTCAACCAAGTGGTACATACAAGACATGCCCATTGGCCCAAAGAGATCTAAGCACATCACAGCTGTGATTTCCGGTGTGTGAAAGTGGCAGTAGCTGCCAGCTCCCATCCATGTATGCAAGGGCCTGCTAACACCCAGAGTAGCCTGATACCACTGCCAGGTAGTTGGTGGCACCAGCCTGTTAATTCCTAGTGCAAGAGTACCATCTGATTCTGGTTTCCTTCAGAGATCTCCCCTTAGTGTAGAACCCAGAGTGATCTCACAAAGGGCTTCTAGACCACAGGCTCCTGGGGATGAACAGATCCCGGAGTAACAGTATGGGTGGAATTTCTCTGAGCCTTTAGCTTAATTTCTTAAAATTATCAGACAGGAGATCTTTGGCTTAGCCCCTTTTCGATTGCCAAGTGCAAAAGTTGGGGTTTATGAGCTCTCTCCTCCTTCTTCGTGCTTACTCTGCCCCCTTATTCCAATTAGTTCTCTGGCAGGGAATCTTCCTCAGCTAGCAGCTAACAGTAAATTATGTGTCTGGGATTCCCCCAGGGGTGAGTGAGTGAGGTGTATGTGCATGTGCTCATGCTCATGCATGGGCATGGGGTTGTTGAAGTGGGAAAGGAGGATCCAAATTCAAAACTAACATTGGAGACTCTGTGAATGAGCAGATAAAGAATAATTTCCCCTGAGGGTCGTGCCTGTCCTTGGAGCATTCCATCTCCTACAAGAAGCAATCAAATGGAACTCTGCTTGATTCAGGGGTAGCTAATCTACCAGGGATATTTTTTTCCTTCCACACCCCACCTTGCCTTCTGTTGCCTTCATGGGTTTCAGTTCATTTATACATGGATTCAATTGCTTGTTAGTGTGCTCTGCAGTGCTTCCCTAAGGATATAACTCTGCAGATGGACGACATTTTTTATTTTATTTTCTTAGTATTACTCTTGGCTTTTTGGAGGATTTTTAAAAATTATTATTCCTCCTGGTATTATTTTAGTTTCCAATTACAATGTGGGTATACTCTAGCACACCGCTATTTTGTAAATGGATGTATATGCTTATTGTTAATTGATTCCCCAAACAGGCCACAAATGCTTGCATTTAGATTGTGTGTTATATTACTTGCATGCCACCAGGCTGGCCCCTTGCCAGCTGGGGCTCTCAGCTTAACCAGAATCACAGTGGACACATCTCGTTTTCCCTGACACCTGTGCAAAACAGCTTGCTTGCCCTGGGCTTTGCTCTCCAGAGAGAAGGCGTTAAGGTGGCCCTCTATTGAAGAGGTATCAAAAAACCTGAGGCCCTCCTGCTCTTTTTTTCTAAGAAAAGAATTAGAAAAAAAATTCAATTTTAGTCACCTAGATTATCCATCTTTTTCTGAAAACACAGAGGAAGGGCCAACTCTGGTCTTTATCCCTGACTATTGGTGGCCAAGTCCAGACACCAGCAGTTTGAGCCATTCCTCTGTAAAGCTTTTCCAGGGACCCCAGGCAAGTTAACAAGTCCCTTCCTCTGGGTTCTCTCTGACATGACTCAACTCCAACAGTTATAGGGCTGTTTTACTTACTAATGTCTATTTCACCTCTGGACTGTGAACTTGGTTTGGGACCTTTGCTTTCCACCAGTGTCTATGCTGTACTTGACAGTAAATACGCTGAATGAATGAATGAATGAAGACAAATGCTATCATAGGGGAGTTAGCTGGGGTTTGACACTGGGTACATGTAAACAATGGATGTGTAATTTTTAAAGAGGATCATTATTCATTCAAAAATCATAGTATTTAATAGTATGAAAGGTGAAGTGTGTCTCACGTGAGGAACAGGGACTCTGTATCAGCTGTGAAATGAGATGGACAATCTCAAAGATGTTTCAGAGGCCTTGGAGCAACCCAGAACTGTGTGATGTAAGCTTTGTTAGGTAACAGTTCTTTTACAGGATAGGATTGTAATTGGGAAATATATATCCTATTCCATTCCATAAAATGAAGTAGAAAACAGACTGAATCCAGATGTTGTGTTATTACTGTTATTATTATTATTATTTTGGAGTTAAGATATCTAATTTAAGATGTCAAAGTTAAGATATGGCATTGATTTGTAAATTCCAGTTCAACAATCTTCTACAGCAGTTACAATAAGCACAGTATTCTTATATCCCTTGCCCCCTTGAGCAAGCTGTTTGTTTTCTAATTGTTCTCTATAACCAGTGAACTTCTATTTTTTGTACCCCTATGAACTTAAGCTAATATTTTCTCCCAGGGAAAGAGAGATTAAAGTTTTCAGTGGAATGCCCTAAAGTCCCAAAGGTAGAATTCCAGACATCATTCAAAAGGAGAGAAAGTCCTGGGAGGGAGGGTCAGGGTATGGAGTTCCTCGAGTTCCAAGATTTACAACTTCCAGCCAAGCATTGGTGGCCGCCTTCACCTCCGGGTGAGACTGGACCTGGCCGTGATAAAGTCTGTCAAAAGAAGCAAATTCTGCAAGCTGGATAGCAGCATGAAGGTTGATGCAATTCCAGCCTGAGGTTTAATGCCACAATTAAAAGAATAACAAACCCTCCTGCTGAGAAGCCTTTTGGCCACTCTAGACCTTTTAATTCCCATCAGAAAACAGCATGTCACTTCCAAAGGTTACCCACAACAGGGCTTGCTTTGGAGACCTAGAGGCGTAATTATCTATTGGGAAGGGGGAGGCTGAGGTCAGCCTGGCTGGGGCGAGGGCCTGCCCTTTGTGCAGATATTGGAATGTCTCGGAATTCCTGCCAAACTCAATCAGCCAGGGCCGCGTCTCATGAGAAGTTACTTCGGGAGGTTATTAGTCTGCCCTGCTGCTGACTCAGGCAGCCTTCCCTAAGCTAACCAGAGGCGGATGAATCTGTGGGAAAAGCTCTGTCTTCATCAAGAAGCCCACAAGATGGAGGTGGGCCCTGAGCCCTCTGTGTCCTTCGGTGAGTTGCACACATCTCACCGAACTGTGTGCTCCAGGAGAGCAGGGACCCTGCCAGTCTCATTCACCTCTGTGTCCCTGCGCCCAGTTCACAGACAGCACACAGTGAGAGCCTGGAGAGAGAAGAAATAGCTCTCTCTGTCTGCACAGTGCTTTCACTTCTCTTCTAGATACCGTTCACCTTTCAAGGCTCAAGTTCCACTCCCATGTGAAGCTTTCCCTGCTCACAGCAGCTCATTCTGATCTATTTCTTCACAGAGCAGTGTGTCTCCTGGAGTCCCCAACACTAACTTAACCCCCACTGGTTAATCTTGAAGCTGAGTGAGCTCCTTGGAGCCAAGGCTTGTACTTCTCCCATCTTTACTTATAGCATCAGATACAATGTCTTTCACATGACAGAAATCAATGAACAGGAGAAACCTACAACCCTGGAGTGAGAAGGTGCTGCTCAGATCAACTAGGCCAGTGGGTTTCTAATTTTTTTCCTATTAAGCAGCAAAAAGAACCCTGTATTCTTTTCAAATGAATGATTATGGAATCTCCTCCCCTACATATAAAAGGTAAGAAGTTTGCTTCTTTGGGTTGAGCAGTGTACAGAGATTCAGAAAGCCCATCTCTTATCTTTCTCTCCCACTCTCATCCCTGCGGCAGCGCTTGAAAAATCACAGATCTGTCTAGGACCTTCCTTTTACAAATGAGAAAGCTGAAGGCCAGAGAAATAGAGTGACTTGGCCAGGTTCAAACACTTATTTTAGCGGCAAATTTGGGAGGGGGACCAAGGTCTTCAAACTGTTACCTAAGTGACCTTTCCATTCTATGACATTAACTTTTGGCTGAAAGAAAGAGAAAGGAAAGGGAAGAAGGGAGGGAGGAAAGAATAGAAGGGAGGAAGGAAGGGAAACAGTAGTGAGAGGGGGAGAGAAAGGAAATAAAGGAAAAACTATATATTCAATACATCATGGAGAGTTTATTTTCTTCTCTCTGACCTCAGCATCACCACAGCCTTATGCTTGGTATAGCAAAGCTCCTCTCCAGTTAAAAGTTCAAAGATTAAGTTTTGTATGGAGAATTTCAGAAAAGAAATTTAGGTACAAATATGAATGATTAACTCAAATAGTTATTAATACTACAACTTCACACTGCCTATCAACTTGAATTCTTACAGTTAGTAATTCCTATAGTTACTACAATGGCTTGGGTATTTGAAGCTATGCTCCATGGATAACTTCAAGGAGGGCATGCAGGCATGCAAAGCAGGCCCTGCTTCATTTACAAAAATAGCTTGTCTGAATCCATCTTTCTCTGGTTCTGTTTGTTGTGATGCATGGTTTTCTGAAGTACAAACCCAATGAATGCACCAATTCGTGCCTTTGCCCAGGCCTGCTCTCCTGGGCCCGACGCGTCTACATCCACAGGGATGAATTGCACAGGTTGCCTGAGTGTTGGCTGGGCTATGCCTGCTTTTTTTCTTCCCTTCCTGTCTGCAGAGTGGGACCTCCTCTTCTTTTCTAGATCCTGCTCACCTTTCAAGGCTCAAGTTCCATCGCCATGTGAAGCTTTCTATGCTCACAGCAGCCCACGTGCTGATCTCTTCTTTCTCAGAGCATTGTGTCGCCTGGTGCCCCCAACCCGAACTTAACCCCCGCTGGTTCTGTTGACTCCTCTGTGCTCCATTTCGCAGTCTACTTAATGAGAAAACGGAAGCTCAGAAAGATTAAAAGACCTGCCCAAGGCCAACCCGGCTAGTTAGTATTAATCAAGCTTAAAACCCATGTTTTTGATGCCAAATTGACACTCTGTCTACACTCTCTATAATCATTGCTCCTTCAAATTCATTTTAGCTCAGTGAGGCTACAGTCAGTATGACAAAGCAGTTACTTTAAAATCATAATATCCAGATTTCATAGTTGTATTAAAAACACTTGAAGTCTTCCATTTTTAATCGCTCATTTGAACAAATATTTATCCACAAACTACTTAGTGTCAGACACTGTTGTCATGCCAGGTACATACTGCAGGCCTCTTTAACATGTGTGTGAGTGGTATGCTAAGTCTGCTCAGTCAGTGCATTCTCCTCCACCTATTCCAGGAAAAGTCAGTGCTGTCAGGATGCTTCACGGGGTTCTTATTTTCTTATTATGTTTCAAGAGAATCATTGAACTTGGTACTTGCATTTCTATTTGACAAAATGTGGAACAGGGGAAAGAATGTAGCCATGATAGGTAGAAATAAATCAATTTATTAATATTTGAATTAACATTTTAATGGATATTAATGGATATATTAATAGCCACGCAGTGCAGTATAAGCAAAAGTGAGTTTGTGGTAGTTACTACATGGGTGTTTCCCCATCTACATTTTGAGGGTATAAGTTGGGCTTTACTCATCTTTGTATCCTTCATAGCATGAAAGCTTGCACATCACAGATGCTCAATAAAGTTTGCTGATTGCTAGGTATGCCTCTTAATATTACCTTATGCTTACCAAGGAATGTAGGTCAGGTCTACGTTAGGATGCTCACATAATGTAGGTATCCACAGCATTTTCTAATACATCCACAGCGTTTTCTAATACCTCAAGTTCATCTACAAGGCCAGTTTTAAGTGATTGTCTAGCTCCGATATGGTTTGGCTCTATGTCCCCACCCAAATCTCATACTGAATTATAATTCCCAATGTTGGAGTTGGGGCCTTGTGGGAGGTGATTGGATCATGGGGGTGGTTTCTAATAGTTTAGCACCTTTCCTGTAGTGTTGTCTCATGATGGAGTTTTCACAAGATCTGGTTGTTTGAAAGTGTGTAACATCTTCCCCTTTGCATGCAGTCTCTCTCCCGTCAGTCATGTAAAGATGTGCCTGCTTCTCTTTCACTTTCCACCATGATTGTAAGTTTCCTGAGGCCTCCCCAGAAGCAGAAGCCCGTACAGCCTGCAGAACCATGAGCTGATTAAACCTCTTTTCCTTATAAATTACCCAGTCTCAGGCATGTCTTTATAGCAGTGTAAGAATGGCCTAATACAACTTCCATGATATCATCCTTTGAAAAAATGTTTTTTTTCCATCTGCTGGCTGATGCTATTAGTTTGATTAGGACCAACTTTTTAGTTCCAGAGATGAAACTAGCAACTGTAAGTTAGAAAGGGTAGGATCCCTACCTGAAAATGAACATGAACAGCACAATTTTTCACTATTCCAGGCAGAGCACTCTGTGTGTTGGATGGAGAAGGAGGTAGAGATGTTTCCTTAATCTGTGGGGTCCCTGTGGAAACTGGGTCCACTTTTGGCTGATCAAGAGAGAAACTTCCTCTACTATGGGTCTGAGTTGGTACAGTAAGAATGAAACAGACCATATGAGTATCTCATATCCTCAGGTCACCCCAGAGATATGTCTTTGTGTCCCAACTATTTGTGGGGCCACAGCCCTAACTCTTCTTGAGAATGCTGGGATATCTGGAGCCAGGCAACAGAGGCATCTAATACAGTTCATCCACAAATTCTTTATGTATATATGGATAAAATCTAAACACTCTTACCCTTCAACCTTTACACTTGGGTCTACATTCGAACTTCTATGTATCATAGTCAACTTCTGATTACAGTCCTATTGGCCTCAACTAATTTAGAAGGTGGTATTGTGGCCAAAGAAATGAAGTCCCGTTACACAATGGAGTGTGTAGTATCATTCCAATGTAAGTAGCATTAAAAAATATGCTTTGTTCCTGGTGTACATTCCCTCTAACTTCTCATCAATACAATGATGCTGGAAATTTCTTTATCACATATTGGTTGATAAGGCTTAAAATGAATGTTTCTCTGAGAAAGGGAACATAATGATTTATACTTACAAAAGGTAAACGACAGGTTTGAAAGATTTTCTACAGCAGATTTTGATCCAGAGGCACACAGAAAGAGTTAGAAGTAAAATCTGGGGAGGGGGTGGTATATAAGATGAAGATATGCTCTAGAAGAAGTCTGAGTAGAGAACAAGTTTTGCTAAAAGCTGGCCCTGATGACCTTCAAGGTAACCCCATGATATGAACTCTCAAGATACCACTTCACTGAGGCTGTGGTGCAGCCATAGAATAGGGTAGCCATTGTTGGTGACGACATAGGCTAATAGTAAGTTTCTGGGGCCCATCTATACAGAAACTTGGTTAACAGAGACTCCCAAAGAATCACTTGCTTGATCACACCCTGAGTAGACAGAACCTTGGATTTACCTACAAGTTATTGACAGAAAGTACTTGAAAACATTCTGAACTAGCCATGGTACTGGTTGTTGAGAAATGATGTCTGGGAATTCCACTCTGCCTTCCCACACTTCCAGCTCCCCCCAATCCAGTAATGGCCTTGTGATCTCATCCTCTAAGACAGATTTTGCAGGCAGAGTGAGTCTGATGTATGTAAATCTTGTGCCCTCTCCAGACTCTCCCAGGGAGGCTGCCTTGAAGAAAATCTATTGCCCTAATCAATTACCAAACTTCCAAATGAAATAGATTGTTCTCTCTTGCTGGAAGATCATCAAGCTGTCATTTTTCTTGGTAATGAGCAGCAGTGCAGGAGGGGAATTGCACTTTCTCTGTGGCACTGGATGAAGGGGTTCCAGTAAGCAAGGGCTGACCAGGAAAGCAGGGAGTTACCTGCCAAAATGATGGAAAGGTATCTGGAAGCCTCTCTCTCTTTTAAACTGTACTCCAACAAATTTCTCTTGACTCTTTAGTATGCATCAGGCAATTTTCTGGGTATGACAGATGTAAAATTGAGAAAGGACTCTTCTGCCTGGCCTAGGTATCACCCATCTGACTTTGATTTTTTTTCTCCACTCCTTCCATGCTAGTCTGGTTCACTCCGAGTTCCTGAGCTATATCAGAAGAGGACAAGAGCTCATTTGGAAGCCTTACCTCCACCATTTGATGGGGACTGGAATTCATCTGTTGCCCAGGGATGCTCCATGGATATTGGTGTATAGTCCCCAAGCATTTCTCTTTCTGCTGAAATATGCTCCTGTACATGCATCTGGGCTCCTGCCTTGGTTTACCCATATAGCATCTTTATTCCATTTTAGGCTTGGAATAACACCTCAAACTTTAGTCTGTTTGCCTGGGCTCTACCTAGGTTCCTTCCCTGAGAGTCCATTTTTCTACCTTCCTCTTTCTTCAGGGTCAATGCCTTGATGCCACAGTCTACCTGTCTTAAAACACTGCTCCTCCCCTGAATATTTTCTTGCCATAGTGCTTTATCTCCCAAAGTGAACTCCCTGTTGTGCAGATGGAGGCTTGAACCCTATGTGGTATCACCAAGCACCTTGGGATCTGTACTCTTTATCCAAAGTACTTTTTATAAGGACCCTTCCAGGGAGCAGTACTTGACACAAATGGAAGAACTCCTATGGGTAGAAATTGGGATACTTGGGTTAGTTTCCTCTTCCCTTTGCATCTAGTTTCAACTTCCTTCTTTCTCAAACACATACACCTGAGACCCCAGCTCATCCTGCAGGCTTTTCCTGATTATGGCACTTACTCACCTTTCAAGGTGCTCACTTTCCAAATGGAGAGACAGCTAGACATTTAACAGCTAAATATCAACCACTGTGATAAGGTAATCTGTAAGGTGTGTACTAAGGGTGGTGGGAGTGAGCCCAGGGAAGGGATGTAATAAAGAACAGATTGCAAGGAGACCTTAAGGGAGGAGTAGGAGCCAACTTAGGGGACAAGGGTCTTCTAGTGGATCCCAAAAGGATCCACTCCTGAGTGATGTCAGAGAGTCTGAAAAATTAATGTTTAAGCTACTATATAAATTCTAGAATTTCACAGATCCACTGCCCCAAAATATAGAGGTGTATTAATATTCTCCCCATAGGAGCTATAACCTAGTTGGGGAGGAAATTTTCTCACAGAGTAAATAGTGAAATAATAATATAAGGCTTTACATAATAAAGTGCTACTTTAAATAGAAACAAGTGCCAAGGATGTGTCAAGTGCAAAGATATCTGGTCCAGATAATGCCCCTTGCCGAAGGCTGGGAAAAAAAGAAAAAAACAACAATAAAAGGGGAGTTAACACAGGATCTAGGAATGGGGACCTTTCTACTGTCTGCAAATCATATGATGTGGATGGCTACCCTCTTGGCCTCTGCCCTGCAGAGGACTCTCTTGGATTTTCAGGAGAGGAGGGGGAAAAAGAAGTCTTATTAAAAATAACAGCATTTGGTGTGCATGTGTGTGAGTGCTGTGTGCAGACACATTTAACAGTGCAGCCGCTCTGATCATTGGCTGGTGGGGAAGAGTCTTGAATGCAAAGTGAGGTGAATGGCCTTTGCAAATGCCAGCTGGAAATGCTGCTCTGCTGTGTCAGCAGGACAAGAACAAGCTAGGGAACTGTCACCTCTCCAAACAAGTTCTCTCAATGATGGGATCAGCTGGCTGTTCTGAGAGGGGCTTTGGGC
Organism: Hylobates moloch; assembly: GCF_009828535.3. Lineage (NCBI taxonomy): Eukaryota > Metazoa > Chordata > Mammalia > Primates > Hylobatidae > Hylobates > Hylobates moloch. Next base: position 34,038,203 of record NW_026652280.1, read on the forward strand.
ATCTCTATGCTTCTCTTTTGGTGGGTAGAAACCCAAGTATGGGGAGCATGGCTGAATGCCTTTTGATTCTGCCACTGGGTGGGACATTGGCTTAGGTCACTTTCGGGAGGCAGGACCCTGATCAGCAGGCAAAGGGGAAGGCAATATTGTGACATTCCATGAAAGTTTGGGCCAGGCTGTTCTCCTGTGGGCACCACTCCACTGGTGGCAGGGTTGGACTGGGGGTACTCCCTGCCTCCACAGTAGGAGCCGCATAGAGGGGCCTGGGAGTGTAGGACAGTCTGGTCTTTGGTTCTGCATGCCTTCTCATTTTCCATCAAACCTACACTTAGTATGGCTTGGGGGCACAGATAAATCACTCTATAAGTTGCATGATCTTAAGGAGTTTACTTTATCTCAGAGAGACTCATTTTTTTCTCCCCTATCACATGGGAATTGTAATGACTACTGTAAAACACAAATCTGTTGTCACATTTAAGTGTGAGAATAATTATAAAAAACACTTAGCACCTGTAAGAAGCCATCCAAAATGCTCACTTCCATGCCCCTAATTTTACAGATAAGAACTCGGAGGCTCAAAGAGGTTAAGTGTCTCACTTGAAGTTGCCCATCAAAGATGAAACTGAGCCTGGAACCTGGGAAGGACAGTGAGGAGGTGAGGGAGAAATGTTTGGGGCTTGGCTTTGCCCCTAACAGGGGGTAGGATTATGGACAACCCCTCCACTCAGGTTTCAGGTTCCCTCTCTGTTAGGCAGAGGATGGATGGGATCCTCTCCAAGGTCTCTCAGGTTCTAACATGGAACCAGCAATGCTCCTTCCTCTATGCAGCAGAGGCCCAGTCCGTGACCTACAGAACTCTGCATTCCATAGAGGAGTCACAGTGTGGGCCCCTGGGTCAGACATCTCTACAAACAAAGTTCATTGCAATGGAACTTCTCAAGGGCTTTGGCTCCTGGAACCTCTCTCAAGAACCATCCAAGGGAGGCAGGGATGGGGGCCCACAGAGTGCAGAGTGGCAGCCACTTGAGTGGCAGATTGCCGACACCATATGACCTGGCTTCCCACTCTCAACTTTTCCATTTTGTCTAGTTTATTTTTCCTTCTCTGTCCCCTCCATGACCTGAAATGCTGTCACAACCATATCTGGGCTTTTCTGTAAATGTCTTTTTTTTTTCTTTTAAACCTTGATTGCTTTCATGCTAATAAACTAGAACTGAGGCTTACTGAGACAAGAGAAGTAGGTTTCCCTGAAAAACATTTACGTGTATGTAACAGAAAGAGATAGAGACTGAGAAAGAAAGACAGAGTTAGTGAGAGAGAAAACCACAGAAATAAAACTTATGGAGAATTTGAAAGAGAGAGAGACAAGCAGGTATTGATGGCCAGAAAGACAGACAGAGAGATATATATAGGGAGGAGATGACTGAGGTAAACTTAGGCAGAGACAGGGAGATTTGGTCCATCTCCTCTTGTGTCCCTATCTACAAAGAGGGATGTGATGGAAATAGTCGAATCCACAGATGAGTTGGGTAAGCCTGGGCAAGGTATCCCATGAAGGGACACAGTGAGTCTTCATTTTCCTTCTACTTCTTGGACTCTTCCAAAGGCTTGCGATACCACTGGCTAAACAGGAGGCTCCAGGATAGAGTCATGACCATCTGAAGTCCCTGAGTCATGGGTCCTCTGTCCTAGCATTTTGCCCCAGATGGACCTGAAGGTTTGGGGGATGCTGGCATTGTTATCCATGAAATCAATTCAAAGGTCATCTGTCACTCCCCAATATCTTGAGAATTTGTAATTCTGTTTACATGTTTACATATTGTCTCATTTGCAAGACCAGATTGTTAATTCCCTGGAGTAGGCATTTTTGTGTGTGCATGCCTTGAACCTAGTAGGCCTTTGATAAAGTCCAGTTGACGGACTGGGCCTGTGTCAGACAGCTTCCAGTGGCCCATCAGAATGGAGGGAATTCCAGAAGGTTGAGTGACCCATCTAAAGGACACTGGCCATTCTACAGAAACATCTTGTAGGAAGTTGAGTACCCATGAGTAGGCTGGCAAGCAAAGAAAAGATGAAGGCTGTATTAGTCTGTTTTCACGCTGATGATAAAGACATACCTGAGACTGGGCAATTTACATAAGAAAGAGGTTTAATGAACTTACAGTTCCACATGGCTAAGGAAGCCTCATGATCATGGCAGAAGGTGAAAGGCATATCTCACATGGCGGTAGACAAGAGAAGAGAGCTTGTGCAGGGCAACTCCCCTTTTTAAAAATCATCAGATCTCATGAGACTTATTCACTATCACAAGAACAGCATGGGAAAGACCTGCTCTCATGATTCAATGATCTACCACTGGGTTCTGTTCCACAACACATGGGAATTCAAGATGAGATTTGGATGGGGATACAATCAAACCATATCAAAGGCCCTGCCCTCTTCCAAAGACTAATAGAGGGAGAGAAGAGTCACAGCAAGAACCCGAGTGAAGATTAGCCTGTAAACAAGTCAACACAGGGAGACTCAGGAGGTCAGCCCCAGCTAGAACATGAGATCTATGCAAAACAATTTTTCAGAGTGCTGAGATGCCTCTGTTGAGCATATTGGATGATGGTGTTTCTAAGTATTCCAGTCTTTCTTACCTTTGAGATAAGCAGAGTACATTGAATCTATTTTAAGCTTGCATTATAGGATTGGAGTGGTACCTGGCAGGCTCTTGTTTGTTCAGGGATATTTGCCCCAGTGCCAGATGGCCCCAGATTGCCATGTTTTTCTAGTTGGTTCTTCTTACCTTTTCTCATAGTTCCTATTTATTCCTGTTGTATGTTTCTGCTTCCTTATTTTACTTTGCAGTAAGCAAAGAGAGTCTGATGGGACTCACATGAGGGAGAGTTACAGGGACACTCTCACCATTCCTGTCAACTGGCCAATTTTATTCATTTCTCAAGTAGCTTAAAAGTCCCTTCTTCCAGGAAGATGTCCCAGCTCCCCAAACAGCAGCAGAAGCTCCTCTGTGCATTTTTCTGCCTAAAACACCTACCTCCCTGAACACAGTTACATGCTCAATAGGCTGCCTCCACCATCAGATTGTATGCCCACTGAGGACAGAGTCTGGGTCCCCACAGATTCTTTAGTGCCCAGGACTGCAGGGTGACAGTGAGTGTTCAATTCATATTTATTTAATGTGGATGTGTGTGACCTGAGGGTCAGCCTGGTCTCTCCCATGGAGGAAAGCACTTCCCTCAATGCTAGACCCTGGTTATGGGGCAGAGCTTATCAAAGACTGATTTCTGGGTGAGTGTGGACATGGTGCTCCTGTGGTCTTCTCTGCTCCAGCCTGGCTTGTTTCCTCCTTGTCACTCTCTCATCTGACCTCTGCGCATTGACTTCTCTGCCGGTCATCAATGATCTCCCAACTCCTCCTCTTTGGCAACCTGCCCTTGAGTTCAGAGACCACCTTCCCTTCCTTGACTCTACTTGAACCCTCCCCTCCTAGGGTTTGTAGTGCTCATTTCAGTGTGCCTCTCACAGTGGGGACCCGGGGTTATGATGTCATCACCTTGTGTAGTTATAATCTCCCTTTCTTACACAAAAAAAGACAACACTGGAGCTGCAGGGGTTCACAGACCTTGTCCTGTCCATCTCCTTCAATGTATAGGAAAGGACAGTGAAGCCAGGGAGCTCAAGTGACCTCTTCCAGGGGATATAGCTGGTGAGTCGTGCTATCCCCTTGAGGAGGGGGTAAGTCAGATTCCCCTCAGGGGAGGAAAGTCAGGTTCTCTCACTTTATGTCCGTCCAGATTCCAGTTCCCCTTCATTCCTAGAATTTTGTACACCATTGTTCCCTAGCCCAGGGCTTGAATATCATTTTCTCAGGACTGCTGTGACAAATTACCAATAAACTCGGTGCTTCGGCACATGAGAAATTCATTCTTTCACAGTTCTGAAGCTAGAAATCCACAACTAAGGTGTAGGCAGGGCCATGCTCCCTCTGGAGGTGCTAGAGAAAAAATTTTCTGGCCACTTCTGACTTCTGGTGGCTCCTGGCATTCCTTGGCTTGTGGTGGCATCACTCCAATCTCTGCCTCTGTCTTCACATGCCCTTTGTTTCTCTCTGTCATGTCTTTTTCTGTCTCTTCCATTATTGGATTTTTGGGTCCACCCTATCTAGGATGATTTCATTTGGAGAGTCTTGTTTGCCAAAAATCCTTATTCCAAATAAATTCACATTCCAAGGTTCTGTGTAGAACTATTTTTCTTTTGAAGGGGCACAATTCAACCCACTACAGCTCAGAATTCAGCAAACACCGAGTTGCCACTGGATTACTGATGGATAGTGGCTCTGCTGGTGTGTGATCAGGCTAACTGGACAACCAGAGGATGGCTCTGTGGAGGTGGTTGGGTTTGATGGGGAGAAGAAGGATGGGTTTTCTAAGTGAGGATGAAGTAAAGGGCAGGTCTCAAAGGCTGCTGGGAGCAGGATTCCTGGGAGACTTGAGGACGGGGCCTCAGTTAGTGTGTGAGTCAGAGCTGGGATGGGTACAGGACTGGACCCGATACCTTCGAGGTCCACCTGTAGCCTCAAAGCTGGCTGCAGCCTTGAAGCTGGAAGCAGAATCTCCTGCTGGGAGGCTAACAGACACTTTGCAGTAAGCAGGAAGCGGTGAGCTTCCCTCCCTCAGGACATCTTTTTCAAGAAGGTGCTTTTCTGAAGTTTTCAGCTTGGCCCTCCCTCCCCACCCTAGTTCTGTGGAGAGAAATCCACATCAGGACGGACAGGGTGAAGGCAAGTGGCCTCGCCACACATCCCAGTCAGCTACTTGAGAACAAAATGAGAGGAGGCAAGGCTAGGCTTTGTGAAACGTGTAGGCGGGTCTGTACACAAACATCGACTCATACAAATAAACCCAACCTGGCCAAAAATAACAGAAAAGGCAACAGATGCTTCCAATTAAAATGTCAGTGTCTCCTGAGAAGCTGAGTTCTCACGTGGTGTGGGTGCTCGGGGGGGCCGGGGGGGTGCCGAGGACTACTGGAAGGGACCACATATGGAAATCTGTTTGCATTATACCACGTCCCAGATGCCACGTAAGACACTGGCCTGACCTTGCAATTAGCACATTGGCTGTTTCTGGGGTGAGGTATGTGGGGATGCAGGGAAAACTCAGAAAGTTGTGAAAGAGAGTGATTGTTCCTACTGGGTCCTATAGGAAGCGAGGGACCCAGAAGCATTCTCAGGGAATATTACTCTGTGGGCTTCCTCACCCCCTCCATCTTTCCTGTTTTTTGCCTCCATTTTCCCATATTCTTCAATGTCGTTATGAAAGGAAAATGAATTTACATGGATAGCAGGCAGTCTTGGTGGAAAAAGGCTGTTAAAGGCTGTCACAAGGATGTGGCAGGGGATATGGGGACAGAGGGAAAATCCCTGCCCCACCTCCCTGTCTGCCCTTGGTGGTGGTGGTGGTGAGGCATGTAAGACACTGGACGCACACTGGACTATCCAAACAGCCTCTCCCTAGCCTGCTGTACTTCTGAATCCCTCATAAAATTGTTTCTTTCCGATTTGCTTTGCTGTTTACTCATCATAGGTCCTCATTTCCCTTTGATCCTAGAGTCACTTTACTTTTATTTTTCCTTTCCTAACTCTCTTTCTTTCTAGCCCCATTGGGTAACTGCTAAGGAAATCAACAAAGGCAGCAGCGAAACAGCAGATTCTTTCCCAAATCTCACCATCCCATCAAATCAAGAGGGAGTGTGTATTTGAAAGGGTGCCTTTTTCTGATATATGAATCTCCTTCTTCTCCTAATTATTTTTATTATCAGCGCTATTATAATAAAATCCACATTTTATAGCTAAAGATCCAACTAGAGTAATGTCCACAGAAAGGAAGAACAATGGGGAAATTAATGAACTGAATCCTCATTTGTGTTTCTGTAGGGGAAGATGATAATTTGTTGGTTTTAATAAGTTCCTGGATTGAGTTGCTTCCACAGGCTAGTGCTGCTAGGCTCTGGTACCCACTGGGTAATGCAAGATGTGTAACTCAAATATTTTTATGTGGATTCAAACACATTTTCATTTCTTAATGGTCACTATTACTGACCAGATAAGAGAAAGACTTATCCACATAAGGCAAACAAATGACTAGTTTTGAAAACAGAAGCTTAAACAGGATGTTAATTAGCAGCCATAGAGATGGGAAGGTTCTGGATGGGAACAGTTATGCAGACAAACCCACAGTATGACTACTATGTACCAGGGTCCCATCCCTTACCGTATGGCTGCGGTCTGGCAAATGGTTCACTGGCAATTCATTACCATATCGCTTGGAACTCAGGAGAAAACCGTTTATGATTAGCAAATTCATTATGCTATCCTTGGTACCTTAAGGGGACCCTGTGGACTTTCCTCCCCTGTTGTTATTTTAAGGACATATGACAGGGAAGGATGAGCCCTCCCTTTTCCAGCTGCCTCAAAGTACTGTTTGCTGGAAAGTTTGCCGGAATCTAGATAGAGTCTTTCAAAAGAAAATAAACAAGGAAAAAATCCCTGCAGTCATGAACTGTAGCCACAGCTGGAACTATTGGAACATTCCAGGAGATGAAAACAAAGATTCCCTGCTCCTTCCCTTCCATCTTACTGAGGACACATCAGTCACCCTTGTGAGTGCACTTTAGCCATAGCAAGAGCAAGATCAGAGAGAAATAAGGACTTGTGACCATTAGACCAGGAGACAGGAAGCAATGGTTCTGGAAGGGGCTCTGTTACTAACTTTGGGTAAGTCAGCTGAATCCTTGATCCTGAGCTTCAGAATCTGCAAAATAGATACACTCCTCTCTGTTGTACCTACTTCCAGTGGTGTGGGAAGCATCATGAGAACATGGTCTTTGATGGGGATAATTACTCTGAATCTACCAGGCTGATTAAGCCACAGCAGATCAGCAGGTGAGGTATTGGAGAGATTTATTTTCAAGTAATTAGCAAAGGTAGGCAAGAAGAGAGGGACACCAGTCTCTCTACTATCAATAGGGTCTACCCAACTCTGTAATTTAGCATTTTAACTAGAGTCTCCAAGAAAGAGTACGTGGAGCTTTGCATAAGGTGAAAAGTGGAGATTGTGTCTGAGAACTGACTAATAGGAATGTATTTTGCAGACACTAAAGCTTGATGGAGTAGTCAAAATTCCTGAAGAGGCAGAAAACCATTAAGACAGGAGGGTTACAATGGCAAACAGAAAAGGGAAGGAGGAAAAATAAGAACCAGACATTGAGTTAGTCACGTTGGTGTGATTTGTTAAGCATTGGCTGGGAAGGGATGTGGCAGTGGTGAAGGGAAACTTGCTCAGTAAGCGCAGAGCATGGGATGACCCCATTTTGGTTAATGTACATAACGTGGAGAGACCCCTTGTAGAGGCTTGTTCCCTGAAGCCCACCATAGCCTGTTTCCTAATCTCACAAAGCCTGCCTCTAAGTAAAAATCCCAGGGCTTAGACAAGGGCCCTAATATCCTAAAAACACACACAACAATCACAAACACTATCACTCCCCTGCATCATCAATCTGACCTAAAAGAAGCATGCTTGCCACAATCAACATTAATTACACATTTAATTAACTCTCACTTTATTTCTTTCTTAGAATTCCAAGGGTCTCTGGGCAAGACTTTCCATGGACCACATCTCTGGAAAGAGCTGCCCATGGAACTTTAAAACGATGCCTTCTTCTTGTGATAAATTTCCCTGTCGCAAGCAGTAGAAGCATTACAAAAGAAAAGATTTTATTGATCATTCTTAAAAAAAAAAAAAAACCCAGAAATAGGACACATAGGACACACAGGTCCTTATCAGGATCTTGTGGTTTGGAAGAAGCACCACCTAGAAAATCTAGGATCCTGGGTCTGAATTCTGGGTCTGATGCTGATTCATGATGCAACATTGAATGTGTCAGTTAACTTATTTATGTTTCAGTTCTCCTATCTACAAAGTGACTGTAAGGTAAACTTTATTACATTGACTGGATGCGCTCTCACAGAATGTTTCTTGCAGCATAATCTTAGTATTCCCAGTGATTGCAGAGGTCCGGAGCTGTTCCTTTGCTTTATGAATGTTAAAGAATGAATTAGGGTACTTTTCAGCTTGATCACTCTAGCATCTCATGGTACAATATTGCTGCCCATATTTATGATATACGAGGATATAGTGACCCTTGTCCACAACACAAATCCTAGACATGGAACTGTTCCTATGGGAATGAGATGTATTTTATGGTCTCCCAGGTCTGTTGAGTCCAACCAAACACCTACAGCATGCCAGGTGATCTGCTAGGCTCTGGGTTACTGGGATGAGATGGCACAGACCCTGCCCTGGAAGAGCTTATGTTCTCGTGGAGGCAGCTTAATCTCTAAACAACTAACTTTAGTTCAAGATGATATGTGAAACAATAGACTATCAGAGATTTTCTCAAAGATTTCCCCCCAAGGATCAACTGCATTGGAAACAACTAGTGAGTTTAACAACCCCACCCCAATCTTCCCATATCTGTATCTCTCAGGGTGGAATTTGGGAATCTGCCTGTTTCACAAGTCTTCCAGCATCTTCTGCCCCACACTAAAGTCACTATGGGAAAAGTTAACTATGGGAACTCACAGACAGATGCTATGGAATCCTGCCTTTAGGGATCACTTATTTGAGTTCTATGTTCTTCTAAGCCCTGTGAAAAATCCAATAACATTTACTATAGAATCTATCACCTCTAGGAGCTTATACTTTTCTCAAGAGCCATAAAACCAGGATATCATATCCAAGGATAAGAGGAAGAAATCAGAGTTGGAGCTTACATCCCGTGAGGTTCTTGCTCTAGCCAAGACTTGTGGGCTTCCTCCTTCATGACTGATTTTTTCCCCAGGGCAGAGGTCACTTGCCCCACCATGGGAAGACGTAGCTCTGCCCAAGACTCTTGGACCCCTCTAATCCGGGGAAAGTGTTGAGAAACCTTCCAGGAATCCCTTGTCACTTCCAGTCCTGCTCTGACTGGATAATTCATTATTGGACCTTGGCTGTGTTCTGGGTACACTAAAGCTAACTTTATCCTTGCCCAATGTCCCGGCAACTCTATGGCCCTTGCTCTTCTGCATCTTTGCCAGGGACATGCCCTTTACCTGCACCCCGTTCAGTAGAGACAATGACACTTCTCTACCTGGCAATGCAGCCTAATGCAGGTGGGAGATGAAGAAAATGTGGCACATATACACCATGGAATACTATGCAGCCATAAAAAATGATGAGTTCATGTCCTTTGTAGGGACATGGATGAAACTGGAAAACATCATTCTCAGTAAACTATCGCAAGGACAAAAAGCCAAACACCGCATGTTCTCACTCATAGGTGGGAATTGAACAATGAGAACTCATGGACACAGGAATGGGAACATCACACTCCGGGGCCTGTTGTGGGGTGAGGAGAAGGGGGAGGACAGCATTAGGAGATATACCTAATGCTAAATGACGAGTTAATGGGTGCAGCAAACCAACATGGCACATGGATACATATGTAACAAACCTGCACATTGTGCACATGTACCCTAAAACCTAAAGTATAATAATAAAATAAAAAAAAATAAAAACAAAACAAAACAAAAAGCATTGTGTTGGAACTGCAGAGCAATTTACACATTTTCCAGAGAGACAATATTATGTTCACTTTATTAATATGTTTTAAGGACTCAGTCCACAAAGCTGGTAAGTGGATGATTCAAGTCTCAGGCTGGCCCTGACTTACTCATAGTTTGTGGCCCTCATAATAATCACAGGTCCCTTATAAGGGAAGTGTTCATGGACAGGACATAAGTAGAGAGTCACTCTTTTCCTGGCTGTCCTCACCTTTGGTGAGCCAGTTTGCCAGAGTCAAAACAGTCTGGCATTTGGAGGCTTCCGTGTTCATTATTCTCTGTGTGATCTTGGGCAAGCTGTAGCCTTTTTGACCCTCAGGTTCTTTGCTGGTAAAACGGGACAATACACACATACTAGAGGTCACTGTTGAGTGAAGTGAATGAAATAATATAGGTAATGTCCTTAGCTCAGTAATGTTAGGTTCTCTCCCATTTCCTCTCTTCCTGCCCTTGTTTGTGGAGCCCCCGACCCTCGCCTTTCCTCACCACTGCAAAGGAGATCCTTTTGAGAAATACTTCTTGCTATGTTATCTGACAGTGACCAGGCTTGTTCTCACAAGACAATAGCTGATCCCTTCCTTTCTCACAGTGCTATGAAAATCCCACCTCTTCCCGAAACCAGATAGAACCTGGTGAAAAGGCAGAGATGGAGTCACTTTAACTTTGCTGGTCTGTTTGCATTTGCCCCTGACCTTTATATTCTGAGCCTTGGCTTGGTGCAGTGAAGCAAAGAAGGGGCTGGGAACAAGGAATGTGCAATGGTTCTGACCACCATGCTCTTTCTTGAGGAACTGGAAACCTGCTAGAGGTTACTAACACTCACGCGTCAGGATAAGGGCAGGATTTCAAGTCAAGGATTTCAAGAAAGTATTTTATAGCAACCCAGCATGCCAGAGAGACACCAGCACTCCTTGGGGTGGGTTCCAACATAGGCCAAGTGATCAGAAGGAGTGATTATTTCTACAAAGGATAATCTTTCTTGTGCACTGTATTCTTTCTCTCCATGCCCCCTTTTAAAAAACAATAAGTAGCCAATTATTATCAATTTATTTTCGGCTTCTTATAATTACCTTATCCATGATTAACTCACTGGAGTCTAATTTGACTCTAGAGTTATTTTGTAGGAATGCTCCATCGTCGGGAACGGTGAGACTCTTGTGAGAGCAGGCTCAGTCTGTTTGGCTCATGGAGTTCAATTAATGCACGTGGAGAGGGACAAAGAAGAGAATGAGAAATGGCAGGTGCTCCAGTCTTGCTGAGTTGCAAAGTCCCTCCACATTCATTATTTCATTTGATACTCAGGCTAGCTCTATGAGGTAGCTAGGATACCTATGATCATCTCCAGTCTACAAACTGGGACATGGACCCAGGTCAAATCACAGTGTGGTGCCCAAGATGGGATTAAAACCCAATGTCGACACCCTCCTGGCCCCTCTTCCCCAACACACTGCAGCTCCAAGGATATTGATCAATGATTTTGATAGTGATCATTTCTGTAATACTTAGAAGTTTGCAAAATATTTCAAATTCCTGATCTTATTTAATCTTTACAACAATCCCGTGAGGCAGAGAAGAAATTATAATACCCACTTTTATAGAGGAGATAACTTTGGTTTAGAGAGGTGAATTGCCCAAGATCATACAGCCTTTAAGGTGGGAAAACTGGATGAGAATCCTGGGATTAGCCTTCTGATAAAATGTTTTATTCTATTATAGCACCTCTGAATGTCAAGGACTCACCAGAAATGTGTGGTTTAAGTGTAGTATGGATCAGCCACATGACATCATAATTACATTTTGTAAAAACAGCTATTTTCTGTGACAGAGGCTCTTCTTAATTTAGGGAACTTTTGAGATAATGTTTACATATGTATATACATATGTGTGTTTGTGAATATGTATCAATAAAATGACATTTTGGGGAGACTCTAAAATTGCCATCAGAGTCTCAAAGGAGTGTGTGACCCCAAAACAACCAGTGAGTCTGGTGATTCTCGTCTCTTCTCCACCAATGAAAAATTAAGGTGGTGGTGGTGGCGTTTGGGACTGGGAAGAAGACGAGAAGGCTTTAGAGAAGACCAAGGGGACAGAGTCATGTAGGCCAAATGAGGTGAAAGTTTTAAGGGGCTGGGTCCAAGTAATGGTTACAGTGACAAAACTTCAGAGGCTAAAGGCTTAAACAAGTTGACACATTCAGCAGTTAGAGAAGTTTCTGTGGAGTTGTGGGAACAGACAGCTGACTGTGGGTGTTAAAGAAGGTGGAGAGGAGGAAGGAGAGACAGTGAGTGCAGAAACCTTTCTTTACAATCTGACAATTAAGGAAAGTGGAGAGATGGAATGCCAGGTTGGAGGGGAAAGCAGGACCAAGGAAAGTTCTCTCTCTCTTTTTTTTCATTCTGTTAAAATGGGAGGAAGACTAATTGAAAGGGAGAGACCAGCTGAGGGAGAAGGAGCCTAATTAGGAGACAGGAGGAGATGAATCCTGAGCTGAGATGGAGGTTAACTTCAGAGCGGATCTGAGAGTCTCCAGGAACAGGAGTGGAGATGGGAGGGAGAGGTGAAGATACAGAGGGAGTGTGAGCTTCTTGTGTGATTCCTGCCAATTTCATCTATCGTAGAACTTGTGGTGTTGCAGCAAATGGCAAGCGACACCATCCAAGCAGGCTGCTTCCTGTCACCCTGGGCACAAAACTTCTTGGCTCTGGGCATCTGGCAGCTTCTCGCTGCCCTTCCCTGTCTATTCTGCATCCGTATTTCCCAGCTTCAGGCACTGACCCTGTCAGGTGCTTCTCCTTGAGCTCTCAGCCTCACAGAACTCTTCTGAGGGTGATTTCAGTAGTAAAATACAGAAATATGTTCCTGGGAAGTATGTACCTGGGAAATTGTTTTCTTTGCTGTTGATTTATTTGATTGCTAAATCTTTTTTAAAAACTTGCACTACACAGTGTACAGATATATTGCATTATAGTTATGAAATAGATTATATCTGTCACTTTCTAAAGTTTTTTTTTTCTGGTCCTTGGACAGGCATGAACTTCCATGTTGTTTCTAAGGCATGAATAGAGTCTTCCTCTTATTTTACTTTTAGTGGCTTTCCCAGAAACATAACCTCCTAAGTCTATGAAGGAAACATTTTCAATGAGATCTTGAAGTATGTCTAAAGGCTTTCCCCTTGCTCTCCTCCTGCAGTTCTCCAGCTATTATATTTCTGATAGAAGGTATTCAGAAGGCGTTCATAGGCAGAATCAGATTGCACGGACAGCTTCCTTAAGCTCCTGAGTCATTGGGCCATTTTCGCTGGGGACAGATCTGTCACCAAAAAATCCTCTCTGCTTGCCAAGCTAGTTAGTGGCCACCCCATTCTACTTGTGAAACTGCCCCATGGCAGGATGTGGCAATTTGGGGATTACTTTTGAATCCTCCCTTCTCAATGGGAACACCATGCCTACTGGTTGCTCTTTGTCTCTAATGTGCTCATTGTCAGCCCCCCGCTGCACTGTGGGTACAAACAAGGCATACATCAACGTTGGAATGGATTTTGTTGGAAAGCTCAAAGCCAGGTGTCAAGACAGAGGCCTTGTCTGGCCACACTTGAAAAACAAAACCTATTCTCTTGCCCCACTGCTCTCTGTTTCCCTTGCTTTGTTTTATTATTTTGCATAGGACATAGGGTGTATTGCCCTCTGCCTGAAAGACTGTATGTCTGTCTCTTCAAATGAATATGACCCCCACACAGGATAAGAAACGTTTTCTGTTTTGAACCTGCTGTATCCTCACTGGCCTAACACAGTGCCTGATGCCTGGAAGGGGATCAATACACAGTTGTTGAATTAACTGTTGAATGACTGTGGCTATCAGGTTCATGCTTGCAAGAGTCCAGGAAGCAGTAGGGTATAGTGAGGAAAGAGCCAAATTTGGAACCAAGAAATCCAGCAATCACTTTCTGCCTCTGTCATCAGCTAGTGTGAGTGTGTGTGTGTGTATATATATATATACACACATATACACACTCCCATATATATGGGAGTTTATGAGAGAGAATGGGCTTAACACTATTACAAGGCAAAGTCCCACAATAGGCTGTCTGCAAGCTGGGGAAGAGAGAAGCTGGTAGTGGCTCACTCTGAGTCAGAAAGCCTCAATCCAGGGAAGCTGACAGTCCAGACTTCAGTCTGTGGCCAAAGGCCTGAGAGCCTCTGGCAAGCCACTAGTGCAAGTTCCAGAGTCCACAAGCCAAAGAACCTGGAGTCTAATGTCCAAGGGTGGAAGGAGCAGGAAGAAGTCTCCAGCATGGGAGAAAGAAGGCAGCCAGAAGACCCAGCAAGCAGTTATCCCAGCTTCTTTTTTTTTGAGACGGAGTCTTGCTCTTGTCACCCAGGCTGTAGTGCAGTGGTGCAATCTTGGCTTACTGCTACCTCTACCTCCTGGGTTCAAGCAAGTCTCCTGCCTCAGCCTCTGGAGTAGCTGGGTTTACAGGCATCTGCCACCATGCCTGGCTAATTTTTGTATTGTTGCTAGAGATGGGGTTTCACCATGCTTGACAGGCTGGCCTCGAACTCCTGACCTCAAGTGCCTGCCTCAGCTTCCCAAAGTGTTGGGATTACAGGCGTGAGCCACTGCACCCTGCCAAGGTTATCCCACCTTCTTCTGCCTGCTTTGTTCTAGCTACTCTGGCAGGCAATTGGATGGTGCCCACCCACACTGCCAGTGGGTCTTCCTCTCCCGGTCCACTGACTCAAATGTCAATCTCCTCTGGCAACATCCTCACAGACACACCAAGGAACAATACTTTACCAGCTATCCAGACATCCTTCAATCCAATCAAGTTGACACCTAATATTAACCATCACACTTCGAAATGTAACTTCTCTGAATTTCACACCGTTTTGTATAATAAGGATGATACTTCTTTCATAGGAGGGTTGGAGCACTGAATTAAATTAAGTATGTTAAGAATTGAGTTTGTTCACATTTGCCACTACTGTTAGGGATCAAGTTGCCCTTGGCAATGGGAATCATCTCTGCTCATTCTTCTTTCTCACTTCGACTGTCTGGTTTGAAAACAGATTATCATACTAATAGTCGTGAAGCATTGCCCCCAGGAAACTGGTGTTGCCACACAGAGCTTCGCGAGGCCTTTGCTCACCTGAATTGCTAAAATGCCTTTGGGTGGTCTTCAAACTTTCAGCAAGCAGGTCAGACCTGGGAGCTGGGGCTTGCCAAGGTGCTGGGATAGCAGCACTTGGTCTCATGACATAGGCATTCCGTGTTCTTTCCACTCTTTTCTCTGTGCTCTGGGCCGCTACGTTGCAGATACTATTTTACCAGTCCAGCCCCAAATTTAACTGGCTTCTCTTAAGGGCCATTACATATTAAGTGACCTAAATCCCTCAAGAAATGGAGCCAAGTTATCAATAAGTGTACCTTTCCCAGGGTGTCATGGAGAGGTCTAGGGAAGAAGGGGGCTAACACAGGCAATGACTTGCTTCAGTAAGAAGGCAAGAGGACTCTGTCTCATAGAAATGTACATTGATATAATCCCAAGGTTGAAGCAAGACTCAGTCTTGGATTTAATCACCACTCCTCTGACCTGTCCTCAAGGCTTCAACCCCTCATCTTGCTTTGTAGGATCACCGGGTGGCTGGGTGGCATTTTGAGGTCTATAGTGCTGACTGGGGACCAGTCAAGTGAAGTTTATGCCCTAGAGCTTAATTTAAAATAGAAATATGCCACCAGGATCTTATAAACAATGCTTTGAGGCCCTGGCCATTGTATTTTGTTTGTTTCTTGTTTGATTTGGTTTTGTTTTTATTTCCTATTTTTCTGCTTTGGACAAACTTTCTTCCTCCATCCACATGCCCAAGTTTTTTTGTTGTGTTATTGTTACTTTCATCCCTCCTTCCTCTGTCTGTCCTTTCTTTCTTCTCCTCCTGCATCCAAATTCACTCATGCATTTGCCAAATATTGACTGAGAGGTAGGGGTGAGAGAGAGAGTCAGACAGGGTGCAGCGTATGCAGAGATCCACAATTTAGGGGAATCCAGGATCTGAGTGAGGAAATATGAAGCTGGGAGGAAAGCAGTGGCCAGACACTGAACAACCTGGCTTTCTATTTTATGAGTTTTGACTCTATCCCAAAGCTTATATTATGGAGATCCATTAAGAAAGGGTGTGTGTGTGTGTGTGTGTGTGTGTGTGTGTGTGTGATGACCTGATTCTGTTTTAAAAAGCTCTGGCTTCCTTATGCCAAGAATGGGTTGGAAGGTGCTGGCTCGAAACAAAGTGTAGACTAACAGAGGGGAGTGGACAGACTGAAGAGAGGTGAAGGAGATAGGATTAGCAGGGCATAGTGACTGTCTCAGTGATGGTATGGAGGGAGAAAGAGGAGTCAAAGATGACTACCAGGCCGGGCGCAGTGGCTCACACCTGTAATCCTAGCACTTTGGGAGGCTGAGGCAGGCGGATCAACCTGAGGTCAGGAGTTTGAGACCAGCCTGGCCAACATGGTGAGACCCTGTCTCTACTTAAAAAAAAAAAAAATTGCTGGGCATGGTGGCATGTGCCTGTGATCCCAGCTACTTGGGAGGCTGAGGCAGGAGAATCACTTGAACCCAGGAGGCAGAGGTTGCAGTGAGCCGAGATTGCAACACTGTACTCCAGCCTGGGTGACAGAGTGAGAAAAAAATAAAAGATGACTACCAAGTTTTAGCTTGATCACAAGGGTGGATGGTGTTGCTGATAACAGAGAAGAAGCAGCAGCACTTCTTGTTTCTTGTCAGAGTTGATGATGAGTGACTATGGACATGATGAAGGATAGCCTGAGTTAAGGAAGGGACCATGAATGTACAGTAGGCACTAATTTGGGGAATTTGTGATTTCTCGTGTAGAATTCAACTGTCCAGATAGAAAGGTGGACATGGAAAAACTGGGCTTTGCAAATGGTCACCCAATTCTTGCCTTCCCGGTCCCCGGATCACCCTTCCTATACCACCACTGGAGAAAGAAGTACAGAACACTAACAAGGTACAAGCACTTTCTACCCTGCCAGGACTTGACTTAAAAGATGACCATGCACAGAACATTGTCCAAGATGCTTGCCTTTCCTCTTTGCAGACATGATTTGGCAGGAATGTAGTCTTCCATTTAGGTGATTAAGGATGTGGCTTGATGTTTCTATTTAGCCTTTATGCAGTGGCCTTCGTGAGTCAAGTCAAATCTCACCAAAGTTTCAAGTGAAAAGCAGTTGTTCCTTGCCCACTGAACTCAAATATTTTATCAAAAGTCTTCATTAAATGCCTAATTATGCAGTGAAAAAATAAATATGAGTCGCAGAAAAACATTTAAAGAAACATGTCCAGAATCCATAACTAAAAAACTAGTATAAAGCAAATCAAAGAAGGTAATTTTGGCCCAGGAGTTAGAGGACTAGAATTATTCAGGCCATGTGGCTGAAATGCTTACAGAATAGTGGTTTCTGGCACAGCCTCTCGAGTCAGAATGCCTCGTTCAAATCCTGGCTCTTTCCTTGACTACCTATGCAACTTTGGATTATCACAAAGTAATTAATATACATAAAACACTCACAGCAGTATTTCACACAGAGGGTAAGTATTAGGTAATGCTGTTGTTATTATTGGTGTTGTTATTATGAGCTATATACCATGAACAATTGAATTCTATCTTTGGGCAGCAATGTCTTTATTCATAAAATGAGGGCAAGATATTATCTTTTCTAATTATGTTCTGAAGTGACTTGGGGCTCCTCTGCCCCATCCCATTCTACATTTTATTCATTTTATCCATCATCTTGGAGTTTCCTATATGTTTTTACTTGCAGAAAGGGCTCTGAAAAACAAGTTGCAAATCATTAGGTCATTAGGCCAGATGATATAAGGTCTGTCTTCAACAAAAGTTTTGATTCTCTGAGTGAAAAACATGCTCTTGACAATGGACAGTGTGATGAAGTGGTTTCAGAGGAGGTGGCCATATACCAGGGGGAGCTTCTTGGAAGAAGTGAGTTGGAAAGTTAAAATCTGGGTGTTTCTAGCAGTTGGTGAACCTGGAAGAGAAGTTGTAATTCCCAATGAGAGGTGAGTGTGGAACATAGATACAGAACCAAAACTATGCAGGGAGAAAAAGTTTCAAAGACCCAAATCCCTGCAGTGAGGGAAAGAGAATGAGTAGACAAGGACTTCAAGATAATTTTCTCAAGTTGAAGTTTGATTAAAGTTCAAAGCAATGAACAAGGTGAGAAAAGATGATTGGCCCTATTGAGGAAAGCAGCACCTCATCTATCCTCTTTTTTGCATGGACAGGAAAGCAGTGTTCAGAGGAAGAAAGCCCTTGTCCATGGGCACAGAATTAGTCACCACCTCTGGTAGCCATTATTAGCTGCGAACCAACTAGCCATTCCCCCTTTTTCCTTAGCAATAGTAATCCCAACTTTTTAGTTAGGCACGTTGCTGATTGAATTAAAGAAAACATTTCTGATATGGCTTGGCTCTGTGCCCCACCAAAATCTAATCTTGAGTTGTAATCACTACACGTGGAGTGAGGGAAGTGATTGGATTATGGGGGCAGTTTCTCTCATGCTGTTTTCGTGATAGCGAATTCTCATGAGATCTGATGGTTTTATAAATGGTAGTTTTCCCTGCACTTACACACACTCTCTCGCACTTGCTGCCATGTGCAACGTACCTGCTTCCCCTTCCACCATGGTTGTAAGTTTCCTGAGGTCTCACCAGCCATGCAGAACTGTGAGTCAATTAAACCTCCTTTGTTTATAAATTACGCAGTCTCAAGTATGTCTTTATAGAAGTGTGAAAACAAACTAATACAATTTCCTAGCCTCCCTTGGCATTAGGGATGATCCAAAAATGTCCATGCAAGTTAAGGGCCTCCAGGAAAGAAGTTTTAGAGGGGTAGAGTCAGCCAATACAGACTATTTTGCCCTCCTCATCTTCACTTCTTCTTGTGTCTCACCAGGATGGCTTGGAGTTGCAGTGGTCACCTCAGATCTTAAGGTCACTTTGGAGATGGAACCCATGTGACTAGGAATGGCAGAACAGAAAGGTAGAAAGAGCTTGAGTCCTGGAGATGTGGCATAGCCACCATCCTAGCCCCGTATTGCCTACCTCTGGACTTCCTTTAAGTTGAGAGAAACACGTTCCTACCATATTTAAGCCATTTGGTATTCTAAACCCCATTCCTAGCCGTGGAATGCCCTGGCAGAGCTGGTGCTGGCTGGGCCCCCAGTGGTCCTTGGTGACCTTGCTCGGCAGTGCTCTTTCCACAAATGACCCCACTACTATCGTGTGTGGAACTATCTTGGTGTGTGTGTGTGCATGAGCAGACATCCACAGCCAAGTAATTTTCAAAGCTGTCAGCTCTGCTCTCCTGCAGCCTCCTGCTCCCCACTGCCTTCTCATTTCCACCAGAGATAAGTGAGGCTGCTGGTGAGGAGCTTTTTCCTTCTCCCTTTTCTGAATTGTTTACTATATTAAACACTAAATATCCACTGCCCAGAATATTATTATGCTAATATTTCTTGATTTATTTTTATTTTTATTTGTAATTAAAGAAAAAAAAACTATAGGTACAATCCCATCCTTTTTATCCTTTCTGTGAGCCTATTCTACTCCTTCTTCCAAAAAAGCATTCTCTTGAACTTGCATGCATTCTGTGTTTTTATGCTTCTATTATGCATATATCTGAATCCATACGTGATTGATAACATTGTTTTATATGTTTTAAATATGTGTGTAAATGGTATATTAATGTGGTTTGATTTTTTACACAGATCTTGGATTTTTTCAAGATCATCCTTCTTGATGCCTGCATCTAGCTCACGGGAACTCACTGCTGTGCCTGTACAGTGTTTTCCCATTGCTCTATTGATGAACATTTAAATTGTTTTCCAATTTTCAATATTGTAAATAATGCAATAATAAACATCCTCTTACCTGTCCTATGACACACAGGAGTAAGAGTTTTTCTAGGGATTATATTTACACACAAAACTAGTTGTCATAGGGTATGTATATACTTACTTTTACAAGGTATTTCTAAATTGCCCTCTAAAGAGATAAAAACAATTTGCACTTCCTCTAGGATGGCAGTGCCCATTTCCCATAAAAACTTGGCATTGCTGAACCTTTCAATTTCTGACAGTTGAATAGGCGTGAAATGCTATCTGTTTGCTTTTTAATGGGCATTTCCCTGATTATCAATGAGGTAGGCCATCTTTTCATATTTTTATAGGCCATTTTGATTTCCATTTCTGTGAACTGCCTGCTTTAGTATTTTGCTTTTCTGTTGGGCTGTTTGTCTTTTACTTATCGTTGTCCCCATCTGACTCCCTATCCCATATACACACATTTTCAGAGATTAACCCTTTTTAGGTCACACGCATTGCAAACTTCTCCTCCAAATCTCTCACCTGTCTTTTAGCTTTGTTTATGGTGACTTTGTTCCTACACTTGGTCTTAAATTTTAACATAGTCAAATTCACTGATCTTTTTCTTTACTTTTTTTTACTTTTTCTTTTTCTTTTTTTACTTTACTTTTTCTTTGCTTTTGTGTTCTTAAAAATTTTTCTTAATCAGATATTATAAAACTATCTTCCTGAATATTCTTTGAATAGTTTAAAATATAATTTTTTACTTTAACTTTTAATCCATCTGGAATTTATTTGCAATATTTTGTGTTATTTTGTATATGAAATTGAGCTCTAATGTTAATTTTCCAATATGAAGAGCCAATTTCTGTGACACTGTGTATCAAACAGTCCGTTCCTTCCCTACTTAGTTGTAATCACCCCATCATGTACCAGTTTTCCAAAATGCCTGGGTCTCTTTCTAGACTTTCTTGTTTATCCCACTGGTCTCTCTATCCCTATACTTCTCTTGCACAATTTTTTCCTGTGCTTTGATGTCTGCAGTGTAAATTCATCTTCTTCATAGTCAGTCTTTTTCAAATTTCTTTGGACTCTTCTTGGCCCTTTGGCTTTCAAATGAATTTTGATTAATCTTTTAATAAAATGCTTCCCTTCTACCTCATTCAACACATACTTCTCTTCCATCTCATTCCTATTCTGAAGGCTACTGCCCTCAAAGATCTAGGTTCCAGCCTTGAATCTCCCACCAAATGCCCATCTATTCTTGTGCAAGTCCCCTAATCTTTCTGGGTTTCAGTTTCCTCACCTGTCAGGTCTGCTTTGCCTATATCACAGGATTGCTGAGCTGATCACATGAGATAAAGATGAGAGATGCTTTGAACAGTTCAAAACACCAAGTTAAAGAGTTAAAAACAATAAACTCTACATGGTCTGAGACAAAATGTGAAATTCAGATTATTTCTCCCCCGGCTTTTTCTATACTTTGTGACACTCCTTTCTGTCAAACTTCCAGTGTTGTGAGATGCGAAAGTCTTCTGTTCAGGGTAGAATTATTATGATGATGGGCTGGGGACAGCTGGGATTTATATGACCTGGGTCCCATTTCGGACTCCCTCTTTGTGACTTAATGTAAGGCACTTAAACTCTTCGAATCTCAATTTCTTCACCTTTAAGAAGAATATTAATAATTCTCTCCCCCAAGTAGTATTGTGGTTTTTTTTTTTTTTTTTTTTTTGAGACAGAGTCTTGCTCTGTTGCCCAGGCAGGAGTGCAGTGGTGTGATCTTGGCTCACTGCAATGTCTGCCTCCTGGATTCAAGCAATTCTCATGCCTCGGCCTCCCAAGTAGCTGAGACCACAGGAGCACACCGCCATACCTAGCTAATTTTTGTATTTTTAGTAGAGACAGGTTTTCCCCATGTTGGCCAGGCTGGTCTTGAACTCCTCACCTTAAATGATCTGCTGGCCTCAGCCTCTCAAAGTGCTGGGATTACAAGTAGCATTGTGAAATTCAAGAGATTTAGTATAGGTTAAGTGTTACATAAAATGTGAAGCCCTATAAGAATCATGAGGCATTATTATGAATGTTCTTGCTGACATTTGCATGCAGAAAGGACTTACAGAAGGGCAATGATGTTTCTCACCACTTGAATTGAACCATGTAGGATAATCAAAACCATTTTTATCTACAAGTATGGCTGGCCTAGTGCAATGTCTTCACAGTCTTCTAGAAGACGCAGGAAATGCTTTTTAAAAATACTATTTCCTTTAGGCTTTGCAGCCTGGATGTGTGGAAAAGTGGAGGTGGCTGGGGAGTTCGTCTTGTCCATCTGGACAAACAGGAAGAACTATCCTTATGCAGTGCTGGCTCACCACTGACTCGAGGGAGTGAGAACTTGGGGGCTAAAGGGTGGGAACAAATCAGTCTTTGTACCTTCCTTGCCGAGTGTGGATACCATTCAGTTAGACTGAACATTGAGGTCAGCCCTGATGTAATGTGAGAGCACTTCCCCTGGAGTGAGCAGATGGTTTTGCCTTCCCAGCCCCTTAAATGTTTTTAACCCTTGCTACTCAGGTGACCAGAGTATCTTCATTTCCTGCACCAGGATCAGACTTGGGCTTGAGCCAATGACATTCACGGGCCAGATGACGCAAAGCTGTAGTCCACCTGCTTACTGTAACACAGAATGCCCTTTTCCCCACTAAGTTCTTACCCTTTCCTCAGTTCTGTTGAAATAAGATTTCTCACCTGTTCCTTAGCCACTTCCATGGCTGACCATGAACTCTGCTCTTTTGACCACCAGTACCTGCTGAAAGTTGCTGGAATCCTTCTAAGCCAATATCAGGACTACCTGCCCTGCCCTGCCCTGCCCTCAGCCTCTGCCAATGTCACTCCTTTGCTGTTGTTTGGGCAGAACCCTGGATTTGGATGTTGGTATGGATCTTAGTCCCCAGACCTTACGATCTGCTTGTTTTTTTCCTCTGAGGTCCACACCATATCCAACCCAATCTCATTCTGCCATGCTCACGTTATCCTTGCCTGCTCTTGCTCTCATGTTCACACATCCTCAAAGAGTCCACTCTCCTTCAAGGCCATACCTCATTTCTCCTTACACTATAGATGAAACACATGACTCTTTTCCTTCTGATTCCTAAGTTCTGAGTCTAGGACCACTTTGTAATCAGGTTTAATTCCAGACCACAGCTGACCTTTTATTTTTTTTCACATGTAAAAGTGAAGCTTAGGTACAGGTATTCTAGAAGTAGCTGTGATTATTTGCTTAAATCATCTTTCATGAATGAAGGACATATTACCCTAGCTACTGGGAGTTGACCTTGGCAGAAGAAAGCTGACTTAGTTACACCAGCAATTCTCCCCAACACACATACACAGGGCAGCCCGTATCCTGTGACTGCTTGATGTGGTCATAGTAATCAGAGAAAGAGTTTAAAGTCTCAGCCGCTCTTGATAACTCTGAGAGGCCATCCCATTTTAGGTATCCCCATGGGATCAGCTGGACCTTGTGATGAGCCCAAAGTCCAGCTCCTCCCTCTGCCTATTCTGCCTCTTTTAATTCCACTCCTCTGCCGTGGCTGATCCCGAAAGCCCTCTTACTTCCAACACCCACACCTTCATCTCAGAGTTTGATGCTTGGGGACCCCAACCTGCAACAGGTATCCACAACTATTTCCTTGCTCAACCAACCAACTCTCCACTGACTCACCATCTTTCCTCCCCATGGTAGGCAGAATAATGCCCATCTCCACTCAAAGATGCCTGTGCCCTAATCCCCAGAAACTTGCGAATGTGTTGCCTTATATGGCAAGAGGGACTTTGCGGATGTAATTAAAAGTCATTGAACTCAAGATAGGGAGATTATTCTGCATCATTCAGGTGGATCCAGCCTAATCGTATGAGCCCTTAAAAGTGGAAAACCTTTCTTGGCTGTGGCCAGAGAAGGACTACAGAAGAATGGTCAGGGAGATGCAATGTTGCTGCCTTTGAAGATGGAGGAAGGAGCCATCAACCAAGGAATGCAGGCAACCTCTAGAAGCTGGAAAGGGCAAGGAAATAGATTCTTTTCAGAGTCTCCAGAAAGGAACCCACACTTGATTTTAGTCCAGTGTGAGCCTTGTCAGACCTCTGACCTACAGAACTGTATGTAAAACAATGAATTTGTGTTGCTTTAAGCCACTGAAGTTTGCAATAATTCATTATAGCAGCAATAGGAAACTGATACAGTCCCTTAGGAGGCATCTTAATACTTGCTCTTTTGCATGATCTCGGACATGCCCTTCACTGGTCTGAGCCTTAATTTTCTCACGTGTAAAACGACAATTTTAGACCACATGCTGAAAAGCCTTTTTCAACCTGGCATTTTTCATTCTAACTGTATGGATTACCTACTTTGCAGCATTTATCTTTTTATTCTAGCAAGGCAGAGTTTACTTGTCTTTTTGATGATTATTCTGGGAAAACCTATTTGAGATGCTGCAGGAAGCAACGAATGGCCATACAACAGGATGAGGAGTGAGATACTCTTTTTCTTGGTCTAACTCTTCCGGTCTGTCTTTATGTTGATTTCTAAATTTTCTATTCCATAGCTCTTTATGGCCATGGGAAAAATGCTTCTCAGCTGGTGACCAATTTATGAAACAAAGCTGGATGGCTAACAGATTCTGTCGTTTTTCTTTTTGCTAGTGGACTTGCAAATACATTTTTATTTTTTGGTTATGCTGAAAATAATTTGTGAAAAATGATAGTTACCAAGCTTATAAGTGGGATCAAAGGTAGCAGTGTTCTGACTGCTGGTGAAAGTTAACTCAGCCACTAGGAAAATCCACCACTTTTCAGATTAAAAAAAAAAAAAAGTCCCTAGCCTGAATTTTGTCAGGAGAAGTTATAATAAAGTGCCACTGTAATTAAAATACTTATAAACCTGCAAGACACAGCTGTTGTGAAAGGAAAACAGGATGCTAAAATGGGATAAAAGGAGACCCTCGTCTGGCTCCCTTGCCCTCCCAGTGGGTATCTAATACAGTTGCCACTCCATTAACTGCTCTGTGTTAAGAAAAGCTGAGCTGACCCCAAAACAATAATGGCAGTAGCAGAATTCTAATGATGACTCTCTTCCACACTTGTCTAGATGGTATGCTTTTCAAAGCACTTTCTGTCTACTCACTGGTTTGAGCCCCAAGTTCTCAGTATTTCCCTAAGAAAGTAGGGGAAGTAGAGAGGGTGAACATCATCCGCTTGATTTGACAGATGAGAAAAACATGGCTTCCTTGGAGTCTAAATTAAACTTGTGTCATCACAGCAGCCAACAGCAGGTCTGGGGCCAGGGGCTGGTCTCCATGTTGAGGACTGTGTTGACTATAGCTCATTGCTCCTGGCAGTTGGAGTCACCCAACACAGGGTCAAACACAGTCTCCAAAGACTTTACACTGCAAACCTAGAGACACTGTAACAGTTCTTTTTGCACTCAGTAGAAAAAAAGAAAGTCACTGGAGAATTATTCACTAAAGTTAGCTAGGAAAAGGCCAAAGAGTTGAAGTGAAGAAAAAACTATAAGAAACCAAGAAGTGGATTTCAGACAGTCACCTGCCTACTAGGGTTTGTGATGCTGGCCACACAGTGTTGTTTCCAAACATACCAAACTGGAGGGCACCCATTTTCTCCCCTCTTGGGGCCCCACTCACATTCCTTGGAGAAATTTCCAAGAACCTTCTACATTATGGCCTCTGTAAACTGAAATCACCAACATTAATACTATTTGCTCCTCCTTACCAACCCAGGTGCAATTAGGCTGACCAGCCTTGAAAACAGTAAGATGACCTGAGGTCAGTAGCACGTAGTGGAATAAAAAAGAATAATCTTCCCAGGTATCCCAACACATTTGAACAATGAGGAATTGAGACTGTCTCTTCAAAGATTCCATTTATCTTGGTAAGATGCCATTTTACATTTGGTGTAGTAATATAATTTTGACTTAAAAGGCCAGGGTTTGAGAACTAAGTGGCCACTTTGACTGGGCTATCATATGATCATCATGGTCATTATCCCCTGGTCTCCCTGAGGGTCAGTTCTTTCATCTATGAAATAGAGTGATCATAGCGAGTCTCCTTTTCACTTACAAGGTTGTCATGAGAATCAAATAAATAAATGCTAAAGCACTATAGAAGAGATGTTATGATTTTATCTTTGGCAGTAGTGCTAATCATTTTAATAGTAGCCTATTAATAAAAATGATATTATAAGAAACAGCAATTGTGGTAGTGTTGGTAAGGCACTTCAGGGATTATTTATATATGTGGCTACTTGCTGGAAAAGCCACCCATGTGTTGAGATAATGTGTATTGTGCTCTTTCTTGAATTATCTCCTTGGGACTTTACAATAACCCCAAGAGGTATGTCTTATTATTGTCATTACACACACACACACTCAAAAAAAAAAAAAAAAAAAGAAAACCAACCAACCAGCCAACAAACAAAAAACTAAAGCATAGAGAGAGAGAAAGAGAGAGAGAGAGAGTTAGTTTGAAAGCTAGTGTCTTGAAACCCCAGTGAGTTCTGCTGACTTCTAGCACTGACAGGCAAACCTACCACTTCCAGTGGAGAACAACCTTGAAACCTAGAATCTTTAGGACCTTGTTGCTGGTGGCTTATTGCCTTAACCATGAGAAGGGGATATAGCTGGCATTAGAAGTTCCTCCATATAGGGAAGAACAATTGACCATTCAAAGAGTCATCGATAAGTTAACTAATCCCTGCTCTGTGAGATATATATGAATGCCATTAAAAATTTCCTCAGCAAGAAGGTTATAATGCTATGATCTTTCCTGACAGCACCCACAGTGCGTGCTACCCTTTTGCACGGTGGAATTGTGGGGAAGTAACTACCAGCCAGAGAGTACTTCAAGGCCTCTTTCATCAAGGAGAGGCCCATATGATTAGTTTTCACCAGTAAGGTATGAATGAAAGTGATGTGTGCGAATTTTAGTCCAAGGTGGGTAGGAAGTGGGGGTGTCATCTTCATTTTCTCCTTCCCAATCAACCCATCTAGATACAGAGGACCCAACATACAACTCAGAGTCCCTAGAAGATGGAGAAACCACACACAATAGGCAGGTGGGTTTCTGAACCATCACTTGGACAAAAACTCTTTTGGCTATTATATGACCGAAATATGATCCATTTTGTTAAGCCATCAAAGTTTGAATGTTATCTGTTACAACAGCTATTCTATTATAGATCCCGATGAAAAGCGATCCACCAGTATTTCAGACCTAATCCTAATCCTCTGCCATTTTTGAGGCTATTACCCTCCTCCCCCAGTGATGCCAGCGCATCCATCTTGAGCAGCTTTCTTTGTGCTTTATATAAGTATAGAACAGCTGGTCCTCTTGTCAAACAACCAATAAGTCGATGCCTGGCAAAACAGTAGTTTTTATCAGCAAGTGACCTTAAGATATACTTTATATTGCTGGGGAAATCATTCCAATCCCAAATCAGTGGCATCCCAACTCAGGCCTCCCTGGTGGCATGAGGCAGGAAAACTAATGAAGTATAGAGGCTATTAATGGCTTTATCTTTTCTCTCACCCATTCCCTCTCCTTTTTCAAATTTGCAATTATATTCAGCAGTGTCAGATCTGTTCATCTATTTTTGACATATAAATAGAACCTATCACTTTTAAATTTTTCAGAGGAGATGGGCATGTAATTATTGTTACCATTTGTCTGGAAACAACCAAAATGGAGTGGGGAAGACTCAAGGAGGAGATCTTCACAGGACCCACCTCTCATCACAGCTCCCATGTGGTTGTAATCACCCCAGAGGGAAAAATAATTTCGGTTTTTTATGGTTTAATTATTGGTGATAGCAGCTGTTTTGAAGACACAAACACAGAAACAAGTTCTAGAACATACTCACGGTTTCCTTGGTCAAAGTGGTGTCAGTGGTTCTATAAAGGTCTTATGAACCTCTACTTAGTTGACTGCAAGTAGTAAGCAAGAGACAATCCTGTAAAGAGAGTGGAGGTCAGAATCAAGAAGTCTTGAGGGTTTAAACCACTTTTTGAAAATATAATAATATTTATTCTTTTAAAAATTATAAACAATACATGTTCCTCTTACAGAAAAAAAAAAGAAAAAAAATAAGGAAATAGGACATAAAACTCATCTGTTATTCCACCATCTAGATACAACTACTGTTAACCCAGGAACACTTAAAGAGTGTTTATGAATATTTATGTATATATGCAAATATATTTTCTATTGGTCTTAGTTTACAAAACAGGGATCCTATTGTCCTTGCTGTTTTGTGACCTTTTATTTCATTGAATAAGATATTAATGAATATCCTTTGCTGATGAATAAACTTCAGCTCTGTGTGGACAAGTTCTAAGATGATTCCCTTTGATCCCCACCCCCTTGTGTTCTCACCATTGTTCAACTGTGTGATCCACTCCATTTGAGTGTGGGCTGAACCTTTGACTTACATCCAACCAATAGAATATCACAGAAGTGTTGGGATATAATTTCTGATATTAGGTTACAAAAAGACTCTATCTTCTTGCTCACCCTCTCTTATTCTCTGGCTTTCTGCCATGGAGCCAACTGCCATGTCATCCATTGTTTGCCCTACAGAAATGCCCATGTGTCAAAGAGCTAAGGGAGACCAGCCCAGGAGGAGCTGAATCCTGCCAACAATCACTTGAGTGAACTTGAGAGTGAATCCTCTCCATGTTAAGCCTTGAGGTGATTGTAGCTCCAGCAAATACCTTCATTGTAGCCTTGTGAGAGATCTGAGTCAGAGGATCGAGTTAAGCCAAGCCCAGATTCCAGACCCTCAGAAACTGTGAGATAATAAATTTGTCGTTCTAAGCTGCTAAGTTTTGGTGTAAAATAGCCATAGATAACTGATACAAATCACATAATTTTTAATAGCTACTTCATATTTTAATATGTCTGTACCATAATTTACTCAATCTTTTGTTGCTGCACATTTTGGTTATTTTGTTTTGCTATTATAAACAGGGCTACAATGAATATTATTGTACTTAAACATTGGTACACATTCTTCTTTCCTAAGGATAAATTCCTTGAAGTAGAATAGCTGGCCGTCAATGGGTATGCATTTTTTAAAGCTTTTGATATGCTATTCCCCAATCACTTTCTGGTAGGATTGTATTCATTTACAGTCCTGCTGGCTGTAGTTCGGAGTGGGTTTTTGGTTAATTTCAACTACTTTATCTTGAGTTGTCTCCATGAAAACCAGTTACAAACCAAAACCAAAGCCCCAAACAAGAACCCAGGAAAGAAAACGAAGGTTGAATCTTGAAAACTATGAGATAAATTTGAAGCTAAACAATTTTCAAAGTACCAGTGTTTTGAAATAAGTCCGATAAATTCAACCACCCTCAAATTGTTATTCTTATCTTTCAATGGACACAGAAGTCCTGAAAATGTGGTGATACTCACAGTCTTCATGAACTTTGAAAGGGAAAACAACAATTTCCCTGGTTGAAGTCAACATAACAATAGGCTAGTTTGAAAATCCTAAGTTTTTTTTCAGTTGCACAAAGGATTGTCAATAAATTCAACTTTTTAAATTACTAAGCTGGATAAACTGAATTCAATAGATTTTTTTGGAAGCATTTTGTATACATAGATACCACCACCATTTCCAAATTGCAACCCTTACTGTTGGGGAAGAGTAAATATTTTAATGAATGCTATATATTTTAACAAGCTCTGAACTCTGCAATTGGTTTAAGCTAAGGGTGCAATTTCAGGCATCTAAATAAGTAAATAAATGAGGAAGAAAATCCATGTTAATTGCAGTAATTTGCGGCACTTTCAAATTCTTAATTAAGAAATAAAATAGGATTCATTAGCCATGCCCAGTGTAGATGGCATACATAGATCACCATTATGACCAGACACAAGACCTGAAGTCATTGCCATAAATGAAATAACAGAGAAAAATCACTGGTGCACTATTTGCCAGAATATGCAGGCACAAAGAGGGAGGAGAGAGGGGAGAGAGACACATAAAATGCCTGTCCTCCAAAACCTGGCCTGGGGGTTGCATTATCCCAAAACATCTCCCCTGAGCCTGGAATCCTGCCTCCTCCTAATTTTGGGGGTTGGTTCCTCCCTCAAGCCTCACACAAAACTTCTCTTAGCCTGTCTGACAACCCTACCAGTGCTTACTTTTTAAACTTTATCAATTATCTGCCCCAGGTCTTTTGTGTACCTGGACTGCAGGTCTCTCTGTCTGCTTCATTTTCTTAGTGAGTCCTAATATATATATATATATATATATATATTTTTAACAAACTGGGAAGAAGAAAAGAACTTTGGTTATAACCAGAAACATTCTGACTCATGCTGCTTTTTAAAAAGTAAGCATTAAATTAGAGAGAACACATAATTTACTATTAGAAAAATTACTTTTGACTGGGACAAATGTTTCTCTGGACAGGGCACCAGACATTAATTGGGATTGTTCCTGGCAAGCCAAGATGCTTGGTGCCTCTAATGAAAGCCCATGCAGGCCCCCTGGGGAGGGGGAAGGTGGCAGTGGGCATGAGTTTTCAGGCATGTAAGGGGAGCTCTGTTCTGGTTATGTGGGCTGTGGGGGTAATCTCAATGTGTGCTTGTTTGGAAGAAAGAGCACTGATGTACCTGGCTGTGGGCAGAGATGACTGGTCATTGTATTCCTGGTAAGAACACTCATGTAGACTATAGGCATGTATTCCTTGGGCCTTCCCTTTCCTGCTGTTCTACCTATCTTAGTGTTGATATCCAGGTAGGCATGAACACTCTGTGGAGACAGGCACGGGCAGTTGTGGGCAGCCAATTGCATTCAGCTCAGCAGTGAGAAGGGTACAGAGTACAGGGCATAAGCAATTTGAAAAGGTCTGGAAACTCAAGGTGAAGAAAGGAAAGAAAGAAAATAATCCATTGAAGATCTCTAAAAGAAATTGAAGAATCTTGTCTGGGATTAGACACTGAAATATTTTGGGCAGGTAGCAAAGTTTTTGGTGTTACTTGTAGACTCAATCAAATCAGAAATGAGCATATACACTTCTCAAAACCTATTATATCTTCATGTGGAAGGCATAAGAATAGTCTGAGACATACTTTTTGTTTTGGAGGGACTTATGGGTTGCTTCCTTAAGTCAAAGGCTCCCTTTCCTTTGAAATGGAAAGCAGAGAGAAAGCTGGACTCTGCTAGCCCTACTTACTGAACCATGCAAATCCTTTCTTGGGGAAGGCCGTCCACTATTCCACACCCATGATGAAGACCCTCATGGAATTTACGAGAGGTGCAATAAATGTTCATGTCTTGCAATGTTTCATTTCCCAAAGGATCCCTACTCCCTGTCCACATCCGGACACAGTCCAGACCTCTGGGGGCTCAGAGGCCTGTTGCTGTGGGTAATGTGAATGATTATTTCCATTCCTTACCAAAACAGGGGTAGAACAGCATCATTATGACTTTAATTTTCTGAAGATTTATGGTAAAGCAGATACAGAGCTTTTCCAATTTTAGAAGTAAGACAAAGAGAGAGAAATTCAAAATACATCCATAAAAACTGAGGCTAGATACCGGGCTAGGAAAAGAAAAACCAACTATATAGAGTGCTCCTGTAGAATTCACTATTTCCTGTGTGCTAGGTACTCTGACTTGGCACAGATAGTGAGTGAGAATAGTATGCTGAGAAGACATAACAAAGGATGAGAAAAAAGTAGGCAGGAGATGTCAGAGCCATGACAAGCCCTGGGAAGCATGCTTTATTACGCTGTTGCAAGGAAGATCAAGGAGAATTCAGTGTTAAAGTTCTTTTGAGGACAGGTCTGAAATACAGTTTTATCTCAATTATTACATTTGAGAATTGTTTGTTCATTCTTTTATTTATTCATTTTATTATTAGCTATTAATATTAACAAACATTAATTGAGCATTTTCTCTTTGTCAGCTACAGTGTTAAGTGCTAGAGATTTAGGGGAGGCAAAATTGGGATATACAGCCTTTTAAAAAGAGCTTTACTTTTAAGACAGTGTTGTTAAGATAGCCCTGCCGACTTCCTTTTGAATTTGCTCCAAGACAATAATAATAAGAAGAAACAGAAATGCAAACCTCACCTTTGTTGAGGAAGGGCTGCCAAAAGCAGTAAAGTTCCAACCTAGGGCAGGTAGATGCTGAAAGGTGTCTGCTGCCAAAGACCTCAAGCAAAGCTCGCAGAGCACAGAGTTTGCCAAAGAGGGCAGAACCAACACCGTCTTTTGGGGGACAACTGGTCTAAGGTGAATGGCTGCCTGTGAAAGCATCCCTGGACTCTTCCATTAAGAAAAGGGGAGGTGGTATAAATAAGAAAACACTTAAAAATTCTATTTAAGCTTGTCTGTTGGGAAGGCAGGTTAGAGAAGATAGGTTCCACATTAATTGGTCTTGGCAACTGCCA
This sequence comes from Hylobates moloch, assembly GCF_009828535.3. NCBI lineage: Eukaryota > Metazoa > Chordata > Mammalia > Primates > Hylobatidae > Hylobates > Hylobates moloch. The sequence continues at coordinate 34,070,242 of NW_026652280.1, forward strand.
ATCTCTTTTTTTTTCTGGAAAAAGGTAAAGGCTAAATTAACTTGTACACATATCCACACACACAACCTTGTGTGTTGTCAGGCACATCCCTGTAAACTAGAGAGATGCTACTGGATGACACTATAGGCTGGCTCTTCACGCCTTCCTTTTTCTGCAAAATAGCTGGTTAGGAAAGAGCTTATCTCAGTCAAATATGAGCCAGAAAAAAACAGAAACCATCAGAAGAACTCTACAAAGATATTGCAAGAAAAGAAGGTAATGATAAAAGGAAACAAACAGACAAAGAACAAGTACCAAATTGTGTTACCATCAAGCTAAAGGAAACTGTGCTAAGCAAACTATCATAGACAGTGGCTGGCAAGAATGCTGCATAGAAACAGCTCCAGTCTGCAGCTCTCAGTGAGATCAATACAGAAGGCAGGTGATTTCTGCATTTCCAACTGAGGTATCCAGCTCATCTCATTGGGACTGGTTAGACAGTGGATGCAGCCCATTTAGGGCGAGCAGAAGCAGGGTGGGGCATTGCCTCACCTGGGAAGCACAAAGGATCGAAGAACTCCCTCTTCTATTCAAGGGAAGCCATGAGGGACTGTGCCTTGGGGAACAGCGCATTCTGGCCCAGATACTATTCTTTTCCCATGGTCTTTGCAACCCACAGACCAGGAGATTCCCTTGGGTGCCTACACCACCAGGGCTCTGGGTTTCAAGCACAAAAGTGGGTGGTTGTTTGGGCAGACACCAAGCTAGCTGCAGGAGTTTTTCTTCATACCCCAGTGGCACCTGGAACACCAGTGAGACAGAACGATTCACTCTCCTGGAAAGGGGGCTGAAGCCAGGGAGCCAAGTGGTCTAGGTCGGCAGATCCCACCCCCATGGAGCCCAGCAAGCTAAGATCCACTGGCTTGAAATTCTTGCTGCCAGCACAGCCGTCTGAAGTCAGCCTGGGATGCTCGAGCTTGGTTGGGGTAAGGGCGTCCACCATTACTGAGGCTTGAGTAGGTGGTTTTCCCCTCACAGTGTAAACAATGCCACCAGGAAGTTGGAACTCAGTGGAGCCCACTGCTGCTTGACAAAGCTGCTGTAGCCAGACTGCCTCTCTAGATTCCTCCTCCCTGGGCAGGGTATCTCTGAAAGAAAGGCAGCAGCCCCAGTCACGGGCTTATAGATAAAACTCCCATCTCCTTGGGACAAAGCACCTGGGGGGAAGGGGCGGCTGTGGGTGCAGCTTCAGTAGACTTAAATGTTTCTGCCTGCCGACTCTGAAGAGATCAGCGGATCTCCCAGCACAGCACTTGAGCTCTGCTAAGGGACAGACTGCCTCCTAAAGTGGGTCCCTGATCCCCATGCCTTCTTACTGGGAGATGCCTCCTAGCAGGGGTCGACAGACACCTCATACAGGAGAGCTCCGGCTGGCATCTTATGGGTACCCCCCTGGGACGAAGCATCCAGAGGAAGGAACAGGCAGCAATCTTTGCTGTTCTGCAGCTTCCACTGGTGATACCCAGGCAAACAGGGTCTGGAGTGGACCTCCAGCAAGCTCCAGCAGACCTGCTGCAGAGGGTCCTGGCTGTTAGAAGGAAAACTAACAAACAGAAAGGAATAGCATCAACATCAACAAAAAGGATGTCCACACAAAAACCCCATCCGAAGGTCACCAACATCAAAGACCAAAAGCAGATAAATCCATGAAGATGAGGAAAAACCAGTACAAAAAGGCTGAAAACTCCAAAAACCAGAACTCCTCTTCTCCAAAGGATCACAACTCCCCGCCAGCAAGGGAATAAAACTGGATGGAGAATGAGTTTGATGAATTGACAGAAGTAGGCTTCAGAAGGTGGGTAATAACAAACTCCTCCAAGCTAAAGAAGCATGTTCTAACCCAACGCAAGGAAGCCAAGAACCTTGAAAAAAGGTTAGAGGAATTGCTAACTGGAATAACCAGTTTAGAGAAGAACATCAATGACCTGACGGAGCTGAAAGACACAGCATAAGAACTTCGTGAAGCATACACAAGTATCAATAGCTGAACTGATCAAGTGGAAGAAAGGATATCAGAGACTGAAGATCAACTTAATGAAATAAAGCATGAATACAAGATTAGAGAAAAAAGAATGAAAAGGAACAAACAAAGCCTCTAAGAAATATGGGACTATGTGAAAAGACAAAACCTACGTTTGACTGGTGTACCTGAAAGTGATGAGGAGAATGGAACCAAGTTGGAAAACACTCTTCAGGATACTATTCAGGAGAACTTCCCCAGCCTCGCGAGAGAGGCCAACATTCAAATTCAGGAAATACAGAAAACACCACAAAGATACTTCTCAAGAAGAGCAACCCCAAGGAACATAATCATCACCTTCACCAAGGTTGAAATAGAGGAAAAAATGTTAAGGGCAGTCAGACAGAAAGGTCAGGTTACCCACAAAGAGAAGCTCACCAGACTAACAGCAGATCTCTCTGCAGAAACCTCACAAACCAGAAGAGAGTGGGCGCCAATATTCAACATTCTTAAAGCAAAGAGTTTTCAGCCCAGAATTTCATATCCAGCCAAACTAAGCTTCATAAGAGAAGAAGAAATACAATCATTTACAGAGAAGCAAATGCTGAGAGATTTTGTCACCACCAGGCCCACCTTGCAAGAGCTCCTGAAGGAAGCACTAAATATGGAAAGGAAAAACCAGTACCAGCCACTGCAAAAACATACCAAATTGTAAAGACCATCAATACTACGAAGAAACTGCATCAACTAATGGGCAAAATAACCAGCTAGCATCATAATGACAGGATCAAATTCACACATAACGATATTAATCTTAAATGTAAATGGGCTAAATGTCCCAATTAAGAGACAAAGACTGGAAAATTGGATAAAGAGTCAAGACCAATTAGTGTGCTGTATTCAGAAGACCCATCTCATGTGCAAAGACACACATAGGCTCAAAATAAACGGATGGAGGAAGATTTACCAAGCAAATGGAAAGCAAAAAAAGCAGGGGTTGCAATCCTAGTCTCTGATAAAACAGACTTTAAACCAACAAAGATAGAAAAAAGACAAAGAAGGGCATTACGTAATGGTAAAGGGATCAATGCAACAAGAAGAGATAACTATCATATATATATATATATCCTAAATATATATATCCTAAATATATATATAACCTAAACATATATCTATATCTATATCCTAAATGTGTGTGTGCATATACATATACATATATCCTAAATATATGCACCCAATACAGGAGCACCCATATTCATAAAGCAAGTTCTTAGAGACATACAAAGAGACTTAGACTCCCACAGAATAATAGTGTATTAACACCCCACTGTCAATATTTGAGAGATCAATGAGACAGAAAGTTAACAAGGATATTCAGGACTTGAACTCAGCTCTGGACCAAACAGACATCTAAAGAACTCCCCACCCCAAGTCAGCAGAATATACATTTTTCTCAACACCACATCACCCTTATTCTAAAATTGACCACATAATTGGAAGTAAAACCCTCCTCAGCAAATGCAAAAGAACAGAAATCATAACAGTCTCTCAGACCACAGTGCAATCAAATTAGAAATCAGGATTAAGAGACTCACTCAAAACTGCACAACTACATGGAAACTGAACAACCTGCTCCTGAATGAATACTGGGTACATAATGAAATTAAGGCAGAAATAAATAAGTTCTTTGAAACCAATGAGAAGAAAGACACAACATACCAGAATCTCTGGGACACAGCTAAAGCAGTGTTGAAAGGGAAATTTATAGCATTAAATGCCCACAGGAGAAAGTGGGAAAGATCTAGAATCGACACCCTAACATCACAATTAAAAGAACTAGAGAAGCAAGAGCAAACAAATTCAAAATCTAGCAGAAGACAAGAAATAACTCAGATCAGAGCAGAACTGAAGGAGATAGAGACATGAAAAACCCTCAAAAAATTAATGAATCCAGGAGCTGGTTTTTTGAAAAGATTAACAAAATAGATAGATTGCTAGCCAGACTAATAAAGAAGAAAAGAGAGAAGAATCAAATAGACACAACAAAAATGATAAAGGAGATATCACCACTGATCCTACAGAAATACAAACTACTATCAGGGAATAATATAAACACCTCTACGCAAATAAACTAGAAAATGTAGAAGAAATGGATAAATTCCTAGACACATACACCCTCCCAAGACTAAACCAGGAAGAAGTCGAATCCCTGAATAGACCAACAACGAGTTCTGAAATTGAGGCAATAATTAACAGCCTACCAACAAAAAAAGCCCAGGACCAGATGGATTCACAGCTAAATTATACCAGAGGTACAAAGAGGAGCTGGTACCATTCCTTCTGAAACTATTCCAAACAGTAGGAAAAGAGGGACCCCTTCCTAACTCATTTTACTGGGCCAACATCATTCTGATACAAAAACCTGGCAGACACACAACAAAAAAAGAAAATTTCTGGCCAATATCCCCGATGAACATCAATGCAAAAATACTCAATAAAATACGGGGACACCAAATCCAGCAGCACATCAAAAAGCTTATCCACCACAACCAAATGGGCTTCAACCCCAGGATGCAAGGGGGTTCAACATACACAAATCAATAAATGTAATCCATCACATAAACAGAATCAATGACAAAAACCACATGATTATCTCAACAGATGTAGAAAAGGCCTTCAATAAAATTCAACACCCCTTCATGCTAAAAACTCGCAATAAACTAGGTACTGATGGAACGTATCTCAAAATATTAAGAGCCATTTATGAAAAACCCACAGCCAATATCATACTGAATGGGCAAAAACAGGAAGCATTTCCTTTGAAAACTGGCACAAGAAAAGGATGCCTTCTCTTACCACTCCTATTCAACATAGTATTGGAAGTTCTGGCCAGGGCAATCAGGCAAGAGAAAAGATAAAGCATATTCAAATAGGAAGAGAGGAAGTCAAATTGTCTCTGTTTGCAGATGACATGATTGTATATTTAGAAAACCCCATCGTCTCAGCCCAAAATCTCCTTAAGCTGATCAGCAACTTCAGCAAAGCCTCAGGATACAAAATCAATGTGCAAAAGTCACAAACATTCCTATACACCAATCATAGACAAAGAGCCAAATCATGAGTGAAATCCTGTTTGCAACTGCTACAAAGAGAATAAAATATCTAAGAATAAAACTTACAAGGGATGTGAAGGACCTCTTCAAGGAGAACTACAAACCGCTGCTCAAAGAAATAAGAGAGGATACAAAAACAAATGGAAAAACACTTGATGCTCATGGATAGGAAGAATCAATATTATGAAATGGCCATATTGCCCAAAGTAATTTATAGATTTAATGCTATCCTCATCAAGCGACCATTGGCTTTCTTCTCATAATTAGAAAAAGCTACTTTAAATTTCATATGGAACCAAAAAAGAGCCCATGTAGCCAAGACAATCCTAAGCAAAAAGAACAAAGCTAGAGGCATCATGCTACCTGACTTCAAACTATACTACAAGGCTACAGTAACCAAAACAGCATGGTACTGGTACCAAAACAGATATACAGACCAATGGAACAGAACAGAGGCCTTAGAAATAATGCCACACATCTACAACCATCTGATCTTTGACAAACCTGACAAAAATAAGCAGCGGTGAAAGGATTCCCTACTTAATAAACGGTGTTGGGAAAACTGGCTAGCCATATGCAGAAAACTGAACCTGGACCCCTTCCTTACAACTTATACAAAAATTAATTGAAGATGGATTAAAGACATAAACATAAGACCTAAAACCACAAAACCCTAGAAAGAAACCTAGACAATACCATTCAGGACATAGGCATGGGCAAAGACTTCATGACTAAAACACCAAAAGCAATGGCAACAAAAGCCAGAATTGACAAATGGGATCTAATTAAATTAAAGAGCTTTTGGATAGCAAAAGAAACTATCATCAGAGTGAACAGGCAACCTGCAGAATGGGAGAAAATTTTTGCATTCTATCCATCTGACAAAGGGCTAATATCCAGAATCTACAAGAAACTTAAGCAAATTAAGAAGAAAAAAACAAACAACCCCATCAAAAAATGGGTGAAGGATATGAACAGACACTTCTCAAAAGAAGACATTTATGCAACCAACAAACATATGAAAAAAGGCTCATCATCACTGGTCATTAGAGAAATGCAAATCAAAACCACAATGGGATACCATCTCACACCAGTTAGAATGGCTATCATTAAAAAGTCAGGAAACAACAATGCTGGAGAGGATGTGGAAAATAGGAATGCTTTTACACTGTTGGTGGCAGTGTAAATTAGTTCACCCACTGTGGAAGACAGTGTGGCAATTCCTCAAGGATCCAGAACCAGAAATACCATTTGACCCAGCAATCCCATTACTGGGTATATACCCAAAGGATTATAAATCATTCCACTACAAAGACATATGCATACGTGTATTTACTGCAGCACTATCCACAATAGCAAAGACTTGGAACCAACCCAAATGCCCATCAATGATAGATTGGATAAAGAAAATGTGGCACATATACACCATGGAATACTATGCAGCCATTAAAAAAGAATGAGTTCATGTTCTTTGCAGGGACATGGATGAAGCTGGAAACCATCATTCTCAGCAAACTAACACAGGAACTGTAAACCAAATACTGCATGTTCTCACTCATAAGAGGGAGTCGAACAACGAGAACACATAGACACAGGGAGGGGAACATCTCACACCGTGGCCTGTCATGGGGTCGGGGGATAGGGGAAGGATAGCATTAGGAGAAATACCTAATGTAGATGACGGGTTGATGGGTGCAGCAAACCACCATGGCACGTGTATACCTATGTAACAAACCGGCACATTCTGCACATGTACCCCAGAACTTAAAGCATAATTAAACAAAACTATTATAGACAAACATACAAATAAAAAAACAACAAGCCTTAATGAAACAAATCATTATATAAAATAAAATATCAAGAAAGACATGTCCAGACAACTGAAAGAGCAAAAAATGAGCTAGCAGACCTCGGGAAATTTGTAAAGGAGAAAGAAAGAGTCATCACCAAAATTAGGGACCCATCAGCAGCAACAAGATGATGAAAAGAAACTGCTCAAGATACAAAAACAGACTTAAAAACAGGATTGATCAGGTGAGCAGAACACATGAAAATGGATAGTTAAAAAGGAATAAGAAAGAACATGATAGAAATGGAAGATAAAATAGATACGATAGATCTATGCTTATGCATAAATGTAGTATTTGAAGAATACTAAAAAATATAGAATAGAAAATGTATTTGGAGAAGTATAATTACAAAACGGTTTTCAAAAATAAAATATTTAAATCTGCCTACAAAGCAAGGCAAAATAAACAAAACATAAACCGTCTCAGGAAAAATTGATACAGAAATGATACCCAATGGTAAAGAAAGACTGTCTTGCCATCCCAACAAACAAAAAGTGAAACAAACAAAAGAAAACCAAGATCAAAACCAGAATTTATTTTCCAAGAGGGAAAATCAGGTTGGTGTCAGAGTTTTCCATAGCAACATGGCGCTTATAAAACCTAAGAACAAATAAGAAACAGTAAAAATGTATTAAACTCAAACTGCTGTTCAAGTACAAATGCTTGACCACACATCCTAATAATTCAGAAAATGCATTTATCTGATCTCGTCTTGAAGAAACTGGAGGCTGAAATTTAACTAATCAGTAGAAAATGAAGAAACTATGGCAGAAGAACTGGTGGTGGGTTTTTAATGACTTTGGGATTACAACACACACACAAACTGTGGCAATTATGATTTGAGAACACAATGTAAATATTAATGAACTATAATAACATTTAAAAACACTGAAACTAAAGAATTTCAGAAGTTGAAAAGAATGAGAAGGTAGCCAAGGGTCAAAGGTCACCACTTAGTGCTAATGAATCAAATAGTAGAAGGAAATGTTTATTAAAAAGTATAAGGTTGAGACTAGCAGAAATATCATCATCATCATCATCACGATTAATTAAAATTCGGTAAGAGTAGAAAAATGAGAGGCTACAGAAGAGGAAATATACACATTTCATTATCTTGCAGAGGTGACAGTCAATAGCTAGTAAGGATACAGAGGATTAAATATACTGTATAAACTATCGGAAAGATAAACAATAGAGAATGAAAAATGTTAAAACCTTCCCAACTATCTCTATGAACCTACACACAAACCAAATTAAAATATGACAAACCATAACTGTTAGTGAAAGATAAAAAGAGGCAATAGAGGCAGAAAATATGTGATGTCTAAACTGAGTCCAAGCACATCTATGACATCAAAAAATATAAAAGTAAAAATGTATCAGTCAAAATAAATAGATTCTCCATTTAAGTTACCATGTACAGAACAATTTTGTGCTGTGAGCAAAAGACACAATTAAAATGACTGGGAAGTTGAAAATAAAAGGAAGGAAAAAGGCAAGCAAGCAAATAAAAACAAAACTAGAAATCTTAGTTTTAATATCAGCCATGTATCAGACAGGTTGAGTTCAGGGCTCAAAACAGTAAATGACACAAATATAGAAACTTTATTGAAACCTGCAATGATGATCTAAGCATTATAAATACTTATGCACCAAAAAACATAGCAACAGCTTTTATTAAGCTAAAAGGCAGTACATATAAACACAAAAGGCAGGAGATGTATAAAGAGTAAGGGAGCAATACAATTCCTTCAGTTTAAAGATATCAGAATACTTTTAGATATGCGGTGTTATTTCTGAGGGCTCTGTTCTGTTCCATTGATCTATATCTCTGTTTTGGTACCAGTACCATGCTGTTTTGGTTACTGTAGCCTTGTAGTATAGTTTGAAGTCAGGTAGCGTGATGCCTCCAGCTTTGTTCTTTTGGCTTAGGATTGACTTGGCGATGCGGGCTCTTTTTTGGTTCCATATGAACTTTAAAGTAGTTTTTTCCAATTCTGTGAAGAAAGTCATTGGTAGCTTGATGGGGATGGCATTGAATCTATAAATTACCTTGGGCAGTATGGCCATTTTCACAATATTGATTCTTCCAACCCATGAGCATGGAATGTTCTTCCATTTGTTTGTGTTCTCTTTTATTTCATTGAGCAGTGGTTTGTTGTTCTCCTTGAAGAGGTTCTTCACATCCCTTGTAAGTTGGATTCCTAGGTATTTTATTCTCTTGAAGCAATTGTGAATGGGAGTTCACTCATGATTTGGCTCTCTGTTTGTCTGTGATTGGTCTATAAGAATGCTTGTGATTTTTGTACATTGATTTTGTATCCTGAGACTTTGCTGAAGTTGCTTATCAGCTTAAGGAGATTTTGGGCTGAGACGATGGGGTTTTCTAGATATACAATCATGTCATCTGCAAACAGGGACAATTTGACTTCCTCTTTTCCTAATTGAATACCCTTTATTTCCTTCTCCTGCCTGATTGCCCTGCCCAGAACTTCCAACACTATGTTGAATAGGAGTGGTGAGAGAGGGCATCTCTGTCTTGTGCCAGTTTTCAAAGGGAATGCTTCCAGTTTTTGTCCATTCAGTATGATATTGGCTGTGGGTCTGTCATAGATAGCTCTTATTATTTTGAGATATGTTCCATCAATACCTAATTTATTGAGAGTTTTTAGCATGAACGTTGTTGAATTTTGTCAAAGGCCTTTTCTGCATCTATTGAGATAATCATGTGGTTTTTGTCTTTGGTTCTGTTTATATGCTGGATTACATTTATTGATTTGCGTATGTTGAACCAGCCTTGCATCCCAGGGATGAAGCCCACTTGATCATGGTGGATAAGCTTTTTGATGTGCTGCTGGGTTTGCCAGTATTTTATTGAGGATTTTTGCATCAATGTTCATCAAAGATATTGGTCTAAAGTTCTCTTTTTTTGGTTGTGTCTCTGCCCGGCTTTGGTATCAGGATGATGCTGGCCTCATAAAATGAGTTAGGGAGGATTCCCTCTTTTTCTATTGATTGGAATAGTTTCAGAAGGAATGGTACCAGTTCCTCCTTGTGCCTCTGGTAGAATTCGGCTGTGAATCCATCTGGTCCTGGACTCTTTTTGTTGGTAAGCTATTGATTATTGCCACAATTTCAGAGCCTGTTATTGGTCTATTCATAGATTCAACTTCTTCCTGGTTTAGTCTTGGGAGGGCCTATGTGTCAAGGGATTTATCCATTTCTTCTAGATTTTCTAGTTTATTTGCGTAGAGGTGTTTGTAGTATTCTCTGATGGTAGTTTGTATTTCTGTGGGATCGGTGGTGATGTCCCTTTTATCATTTTTTATTGCATCTATTTGATTCTTCTCTCTTTTCTTCTTTATTAGTCTTGCTAGCGGTCTATCAATTTTGTTGATCTTTTCAAAAAACCAGCTCCTGGATTCATTAATTTTTTGAAGGGTTTTCTGTGTCTCTATTTCCTTCAGTTCTTCTCTGATCTTAGTTATTTCTTGCCTTCTGCTAGCTTTTGAATGTGTTTGCTCTTGCTTTTCTAGTTCTTTTAATTGTGATGTTAGGGTGTCAATTTTGGATCTTTCCTGCTTTCTCTTGTGGGCATTTAGTGCTATAAATTTCCCTCTACACACTGCTTTGAATGTGTCCCAGAGATTCTGGTATATTGTGTCTTTGTTCTTGTTGATTTCAAAGAACATCTTTATTTCTGCCTTCATTTCGTTATGTACCCAGTAGTCATTCAGGAGCAGGTTGTTCAGTTTCCATGTAGTTGAGCGGTTTTGAGTGAGTTTCTTAATCCTGAGTTCTAGTTTGATTGCACTGTGGTCTGAGAGACAGTTTGTTATAATTTCTGTTCTTTTACATTTGCTGAGGAGAGCTTTACTTCCAACTATGTGGTCAATTTTGGAATAGGTGTGGTGTGGTGCTGAAAAAAATGTATATTCTGTTGATTTGGGGTGGACAGTTCTGTAGATGTCTATTAGGTCCACTTTGTGCAGAGCTGAGTTCAATTTCTGGATATGCTTGTTAACTTCCTGTCTTGTTGATCTGTCTAATGTTGACAGTGTGGTGTTAAAGTCTCCAATTATTATTTTGTGGGAGTCTAAGTCTCTTTGTAGGTCACTCAGGACTTGCTTTATGAATCTGGGTGCTCCTGTATTGGATGCATATATATTTAGGATAGTTAGCTCTTCTTGTTGAATTGATCCATTTACCATTATGTAATGGCCTTGTCTCTTTTGATCTTTGTTGGTTTAAAGTCTGTTTTATCAGAGACTAGGATTGCAACCCATGCCTTTTTCTGTATTCCATTTGCTTGGTAGATCTTCCTCCATCCTTTTATTTTGAGCCTATGTGTGTCTCTGCACGTGAGAAGCCAAAATTGACGAATGGGATCTAATTAAACTAAAGAGCTTCTGCACAGCAAAAGAAACTATCATCAGAGTGAACCGGCAACCTACAGAATGGGAGAAAATTTTTGCAACCTACTCATCTGACAAAGGGCTAATATCCAGAATCTACAATGAACTCCAACAAATTTAGAAGAAAAAAACAAACAACCCCATCAAAAAGTGGGCAAAGGACATGAACAGACACTTCTCAAAAGAAGATATTTATGCAGCCAAAAGACACATGCAAAAATGCTCATCATCACTGGCCATCAGAGAAATGCAAATCAAAACCACAATGAGATGCCATCTCACACCAGTTAGAAGGGCAATCATTAAAAAGTCAGGAAACAACAGGTGCTGGATAGGATGTGGAGAAATAGGAACACTTTTACACTGTTGGTGGGACTGTAAACTAGTTCAATCATTGTGGAAGTCAGTGCGGCGATTCCTCAAGGATCTAGAACTAGAAATACCATTTGACCCAGCCATCCCATTACTGAGTATATACCCAAAGGACTATAAATCATGCTGCTATAAAGACACATGCACATGTATGTTTATTGAGGCACTATTCACAATAGCAAAGAGTTGGAACCAACCCAAATGTCCAACAACGATAGACTGGATTAAGAAAATGTGGCACATATACGCCATGGAATACTATGCAGCCATAAAAAATGATGAGTTCATGTCCTTTGTAGGGACATGGATGAAACTGGAAAACATCATTCTCAGTAAACTATCGTAAGGACAAAAAACCAAACACTGCATGTTCTCAGTCATAGGTCGGAATTGAAAAATGAGAACACATGGACACAGGAAGGGGAACATCACACTCCGGGGACTGTTGTGGGGTGGTGGGAGGGGGGAGGGATAGCATTAGGAGATACACCTAATGCTAAATGATGAGTTAATGGGTGCAGCACACCAACATGGCACATGGATACATATGTAAAAAACCTGCACATTGTGCACATGTATACTAAAATTTAAAGTACAATAAAAAAAAGATATCAGAATACTTTTAGTCACATTACACTTCATTTGGGGATTTTCTCTACTGTTCAAATTGCTGTATTTTTACAAACAGCTATAAAAGAATCTGACAGTATCTTTTCCCTGCTACCATTCCTTTCATAGCTCCCCATACCTGCTGCCTAAGTCCAAGTTCCTTTGTAATGTGGCCCTGCCTACTTCTCCAGTCTTCTCCCACTCTTCAGGTGTTCACAGACATGCCTCACACTGGGAGCTTTCCTTTTCACACCTCCTTGCCTTTGCCTTGGTCCACGCTGTTTCCTTTCTCTGGATGCTCTTTACCCCCTCTGAGAGCAGATGGACATAATTTTTAAGACTTCACAAACACATCACTTCCTCTGGGGAGCCGCCTTTGCCTCCAACCCCCACCAGACACAGGAAACAATTAATACATGCTTACACCACACTGGCACTAACCCAGTTCCTTGGGATCAAGACAATGGAGATACCTTTGCTCCACCTCATCCTTCGTTCCCCACATGTAATTAGGTACAAAGGCCTGCCAGTTGTTCCCTACTATTTTTCATTTCGTCTATAACCACCTGACTGTCACCCCTGCATCCCTGAGCTCCTCTCCTCTGAGTATTTTATGAAAACGTCACCCTCTCCTGTTGATTCAGCATCTGCCCCTGCATCCATCTTCTTAAGTAACACTTGGTCAATCAGCTCCTTTGCTCCAGGGTCTCCAATGGGTTCCCTTTCCTTTATGATCAATTCTTTCATCTGATTTCAAGGCTTTCGGAGCCTGGACATGATGCCCTTTCCTAAATAATTGTCCATTATTACCATCTTACACACCATTCCATCCACACTGACCATCCTTCCAACAATGCCATGGACACATACCATCTCCATGGCCATCCTGACCTGTACCATAATCACCTTTCTCATGTTCTTCCTGCTTTTCTTCCCTACATATCCAAATCCTGCTTCAAGTGCAACACAGGGGCAACTTCTGCTTCCCCTCCAGCCCATCAGGCCACACATGTCTGACCTGAGCTCTTGTGACATTTATTATCAATACCTCAGCTTGGCTTTTATCTTAATTCATGCTGTGAGTTGCACTTTACTGTACATGCTTTATCTCATCAGATACACTTGACACCTCAGGGATTATGTCTTGCGCTTCTTCTATATTATCTTTGATATCTTATAAGGGGTGGAGAATATAGTAGGTGCTCAGCAATTATATATTCTTTTTAAAAACATAGAATCCATTGTTTTTGTACATGTCATTTAGCAGGATGCCAGTGCAATTGAATCCTAAGCCTTAACCTCTTTCACAGCTTCTTCCCTTCCAGGTTAGAGTGACCCAATTTCTAAACATCATTTTCTAATTATTCACCTAGACTAATTAATTACAATGGAGTTGCTTAATATTTTAAAAACTGCTGCCCTTCCATTATCTCAGTGGGCCTTCACATGATACTGTGTTGTAGGCAATGAAGGGATTGTTGGCTCAATTTACAAATAGGAAAATAAGGTCAAGAGTCCAAGACCACACAGTATGTCACTGGCACAAGGGAGGTCAGACTGCCTAGCTTCTGCTTGTTGTCCCATATTCTTTACACCAGAACAAACTCTGCCCCTTGCCTAAGTTTCCAGAACTCTTCTCTAGGTGATTAATGCATTTTGAAAGCATTAATTTTTGCTAAAATATTTCCTTATTTCGCTTTTGATTTCTCCTTCCTAGTGAAGATATTGCCTCTTCCTTGGTGGTTAGCATTCTTTTTCTTCCATGAATGATGGCTCCACTCTATCCTCCTTTTGTTCTCTTTGCCTGAGTTTCCATTTAGCCCCGTCAGCCCCTGGAGAACCATTCTGGCTTAATGCCTCCTGCATCCTTTCAAATTGTTCTTGTTCCTTAGCTCGGGATTTCCTGCAGGGCTGGCCTTCTCAGCAAATGAAGAGCCTCCAGTGGAAGGCACTACTCCTGACCAAGTTTCTTGATCCTGCTGGGAGGTGGGGGTGGTGGCTGGTAGAGGAGAGGGTGCAGCCCTGCCTTGATTCTCTGGGAATACAGACAAGTGGCTGTGCTGATGCAGTTCTGGTGAGCCCTGGAACTTGCCTGTACCTCATTTTGTTCTGACCAGCCCCTGTCTCCCCATACCTCCCACACTGTCTTTAGAATGATCTACCTCCACCTCCTCCAGGACAGCTAATTCACAGTGTGTTTCTTTGTTCTCTATGTTATATGTATCACATTTTAATTTGTGTGTGGGAGAGGGTGGAGTGGGTTGGTAACATTTACCGATGTCCTAGACTGAGTAGGAATTACCTTATATTATGTATCTTGAATGGATGCTGGAGTCACCCCTTAGCATAACTGTCCATTAGGTAAAATGAGTTTTCAGTTGTCTCAATCCCAGTAGTGTATATCTATTGGTTTTGTTTCCCTTCCTGTCCCTATGACCATGAAGGGGACCAGGTAACCCAGCCTGAGTACAGGATAGAACCTCACCTTCCTGGCTGTTGGATTGGCCTGAGAAGAGATGGGCACGTGACCCAAGCCAGGCCAGTCAGAGTCCTTCTCTGTGAGTTTCGAGGGGAGCTGGATAGAGGAAGCCAACTTTTCTCTCTGGCTATTGAACTGTTAGGATACGAGGTTGCAAGGGCTGATGCCAAATCTCAACAACAGCCAATATGGGGGAAATGACATAACATCCACAGAGAAACATAAATGGGGATTGAGGGATGGGTGGTACTAGAACTCCAATACCAGTTATTCGTGAGGCCAGCTCCCACCCCTGGGTTTTAAGGAGCTTGGCTATATGAGCCTGTAAATTACCTTCTACTGCTGGAGCCAGTTTGATTTGTTAATTGCAATCAAGAAAATCCTGTCTAATATAATCCCTTCTGTTGGTGACTTCTCCCATCACAATCCCATATGCTCTGTGCTGTCCCTGGCTACCCCAAACTGAGTGTCTTTACACAGCATAACTGTGGGTTCATTGGGGGTTGATTCCTGTCTGCTTAGATACCCCAAAAGCCACACCCACACGGACGTTGTGTCATCATCAGTAGATAAGAAATAAAATACACATGTCCTGCAAGAATTAGAACTCCACGGGAGGGTTCTTTACCTGCTTTGTTAACTGATGCGCCCATCTCTCTAGGTGGGGCCCGGCACACAGTGGGCACATGAAGAATATTTGCTGAATGGAGGAATCAGTGAATGTGGTAATTTATTCATTCACAGGGGTATACAGGGTGCTGGGCTCCCTCTCTTTTTCTGCTCAGTCATCTCCAATCACTGCCCATTGCATTCTGAATTTAACTCTCTCTTTTATCCACCCTCAATCTACTTGGCTGGCCTTCTCTCTTATGAATCCCCTACTTGTTCAAAGAGCCTCCTAGTGTGCAGCACGACGTTAGGTCACCTGAGTTTTTGGTCTGTCTCTGTAGACTCTGTGCCTTGGCTTGGGTGATTCCATCTATCTAGGATGCATCTTCTCTCTGTACTTCACAATCCCACATTTTGAACTCATGCCTCAAGGCCCAGCTCAGATGGAACTCATGCTCTATTCCTCTCCTTCAGAAAGAATCTCACATGCTTCTCAACTTTGCTAGCACATTCTTCAGCCTTCATGCTCTCTAACTTGTACTGATACAAGTTACTGATGCACATGACCCCCCTTCTCTGGCAGACTCTAGCTTTCCTGGATGCAGGGTGCAGGCCTCCTTCTGCCTCTGTCTTTGTCCATCATCTTTTCCCTCTACCAGCTTCCTTTCTACCACACCCCTCTGTACTCACAGTCAACCATATCCTAGCACAGAGTCTCACACAAAGTGGATGTCCAGGTAATATAATACATGAATAAATCTGTGTAAATTAGTGCAAAACGATCAACTCTGACCTGACTGAGATAAGCACATAGAATCAGGCTGCAGTGCTCATTGCAAAGTGGGGATAATAATCCTCACTTTCTCCCATCACAAGTCCCATATGCTCTGTGCCACAGACCTTGTGGGACATGGCTGATAAAATCTATAGTTTAACCCAATGCCCGGCATTATTTAAAGCACTCAGTAAGTGTTGGTTGTTGTTTTTGTTATTAACAGGTCTTGGGCTACCTCGAAAGTCAGGAGGACACTTTCTTTTTTTTTTTTTTTTTTTCTGTCCAGCAGAGATCTCTTATGTTTGCAACGTGACACTTTTCTCCATTTTATACTTAGCAATGTGGCTTCCCACGCATCCATGCCCTTCCAGAGTCCTCCCCTATGGCTGCCTCTCAGCCAGCCAGGCAGCTGGCTGCTCCTCCCGTCATACCTTACCCCTCACCACAAAGCATTTCCTGGGTCAGGTGGGCTCCTAGCAGGCCGATTTTGGGAGCCCATTGTCCCAGGCATGCTATCATGATTTTCTTGAGATAGGGCCCTGAGGAAGGGAGGAGGAGAAGGATGGATGGATGCATGCATGGATGGATGGATGAAGAGAGGGAGGGAGGCTTCGGGCCCAGGTCTGGGATGAAAAGATACTTTCTGCTTTGGGAGGCCATAGGAGGAGGGAAGAAAAGATCACCCCTGCCATGGACTACTGGCCCATGCTCATCACTGCCCTGTCCTGGGCCTTGGAGAGATGATAGAAAATTGGGATGGGAGGCAAGCCTGGCTGCTTTCACGAAACCCTCTTTGTTATCACAACTGCCAACAGTGCAGCTCCATAAGGAAATGGAGCTGTTTGGGTGCTTTCTTTTATTTTCCCCTCTGCACACATATGCAGTTGACTCTGGAGGCACTGCTTCTCTCGCCGAACCCCCAAATATCTCCAGAGGTTTGCAAGGGGATGACACTGTGACAGAGATAGTGTTCTCTTCTTCTCTCTGTTTCTTTCTGCATTTCTTTCTCTCTCTCTATCTCACTCTGTATCTGTTTTTTCTCTCTTTAGCTGATACCTGTGTGACCACCATCTCTTGTCTTCCTATTATTTCTCTAGCTGTCCCTTCTGTTGTCTGTTTCTGTCTCTCTCCTTTAGGGGCTGCCCCTTTCCTTGTGCCCTTCCCTACTTCTCTGCTGCCTGCCTGCATTTTGGCTTTCCTTCTCACTGCCATGATGCTGTCACGGTGAGAAGGGGACAATCTATCTGTCAGAGACAGGCTCCGCCAACCTCCACCATCTCTCTCCTGCTGCCAGCAATTATCTGGAGGTTGGCATTGGGCCCAGAAACTGCTGCTTGTACCACCCCACGGCTCGGGGCCTGCTCCTCCATGCCAGCCCCCTTGGAGGATCACTTGGTGCCATGCCCAGGATGCGACAACCTGCAAAGGTCACATGCACTCCCAAGAAGATGGACTGTTCTACGAGTGGAATTGACAGTGGGCAGATTTGCAAATGTCCCTCTAGACTTTCTAGCATTTCACAAAGGCGGGCAAAGAGCAGCAAAAAATAGAAATTACATGAAATTACACACAGCACTGGCCCTCTCCATCTGAACATCTGCCACTCATGCCGGGTTTTATTTCTTTGCTTATTTTTTTTCAAAAGTGGCTTTTGAATCTATCTTATTTGACATAATATAACTAATTCATCCACAAGACTTCACTGAACGTTGACAGTATGCTAGGTGCCATGTGGGAGCTGACCTTAAATTTATAGGATGCTGTGCAGTTCTGTAAACAGAGTCACAGCTATGACCTGACACATACTGTCTCAGAGGTCCATGGGGTTTCAGAGCTGACAGGGACTTGTGAGGTTATTTAATCCAAACCATTTTTCTCAGACATGGGAAATTTGAGGTCCAGAGAGGCTAAGTTACCCTAAGTCAGACAGTTAGTTGGTAGCAAAGACCAGACAAGAACTCAGATATTTAGGTTCCTGAGGAAATGTTTGTTTTACTCTTCACCCCACTACTTCTGTTGGGTAGACATGGTGGAATTATTATCCTTTAACAAGGGAGGAAACTGAGCTTCTAGGAAGACAAATGATTCTGCCCAGACCACTCGGTTGTTAGGCGTTAGAGTTCTTGTATCTCACTTATTTTAAAATATGTTTTCTTCCAACCAGTCAACTAACCTTGCAAAACATCCTGGTAATCAGAGAAATTAGAAATAGGCTGGGCAGGGCTAATCCTCCTGGACTGATTTGAGCCTTTTCAGCTGGCTCTGAGCAGGGACACCGCTTTCATCAATACTGAGGCAAAGCCCAGTCATAAAGTGCTTACTCATGTTCAACGAGCATTTTGCCGAGGGTCTGCTATGTGTCATGGGTTTATTACATGGCAGGTTAGCCCATATCCACACACTCTCACTAGGAGACCTTCATGTCCATAGGGTTCAGTGACCAGCTCACCACCTGCCCACTAGGGATTCACCTCTGTGCACTGTGGTACTGCCTCACGCAACACTGGGGAAACCCCAGCTGGAAACGGAAGCATGCACACACACAGAAAGATGACTGAAGGATTCTAGAATGTCTTACAAACCTGGCTGCAACCACCCATGCTCCCTGCATGTGTCAAATGTGAAGATGTAGATAAATGGCCTTGCTTTTCCCAATGTGGCCTTTACGTAATAATGACAGCTGTCATTTATTGAGCATCTACAGTGCATGAGATGCTATGTTAGAGGCTCCCCCCCATCATCTCCCTTAATCCTCAGCATCACCCCATTAAGTAGGGACCATCTTTGTCATCTGTGTCCCTAACTGAACATTTGGGAGACCAATGTCACACAGCTGGTCTGGTGGGTGAAGCTGCTGGGTGTTGTGTTGAGGCTTTCAAATGACAAAGCTTATCACTGCTCCACACCAGGCTACCCAACTGCCTCCCACTTTGCCCAATTTACAGGGAACCCAGATTAAGGTAGCAAAGCAAAGGGAGTACAGGCTTTCTACAGTGAACTCATGGTCCCTGGTTCATGGAAGAAAGGGAGAGCAGAGTCACCATGTGAGTAGAAGAAGATGGAACTGGTTATTGGGTCAGGGTTTGGGGTGGGCTGAACCTGCCTGTATACTTCCTGGGCTTCCAAAGACATTCTGTATCAGAGCACATTATAAGAATGGACATTGATCACTCAGAGGGAAATAAAAAGTTATCATACATTCAGCATATTTCGTTTTAAAAGGGGAGAAATCATTGTAATGGTGTCATGATATAGAGGCCATATATTGAGTGCTTAGCAGGTGACAAGCAGTTTGCTAAATGCCTCACTTCCATTTTACAAAAATCTGCAAAGTAGGCATTCTCCCATTTTGCAGGTGAGGAAATTAAAGTCCAAAGATGTTAAAACAAAACAAAAAACATTAAAAATGCAAAACCAGATTGATTCAGATTGTAACTGTGGAACTGGGATTCAAGTGTCAAGCCGCCTGTTTCCAAAGCTGCTCCATCTACCACGTGGCTCTCAGGAAGTATACACCGCTGATTAGAAAGCTTTCCCACTAAATAATTAAAACTTCAGAATTATCCCCATACTTAAAGGGATACATTTCAATTACCTGGAACAGTCACTGAGGCAGAACAGCCTCCCTGACTACACTCTTTCTCTGCTCCATTTCAAATCATATATCTCAGAACCCTCAGACTCTAGTGGACAATATATGCCTCCTGCCTGGCAGCATCACGAGGGGACCCTAAAGCTGGGGAATTTATGGGCCCCGCTAGACAGTGTACAAGTCTCTTGCCTGCTCGGAATGCAAGTCTCTGGCCCGTGGACTCTCCATGGAAACCAGAGCTTGGTTCCCGCAAGTTGGCTGGCTCTAAAAGTCTATGTCTTTTGTACTGAGGTTTTATTTTCCTTTTTGATGCTGTTATGGTGGACAGTTGAAGAGGAAATTCCCTATAGTTCAACAGAATCTAGATTTATGGAGTAGTATGAAAATATTTGCCCTGTGTTTGAAACTGCTGAAGAGGGAAAAAGAAACGTTGTTTTCTATGGATTTATGAAAACAGAAACATTGATTGGTTTTGTTTGGAGTTTTTTACTCTTTTAATGATAACTTGATGTTTTCTGGTGCTTGAAGAGGGCCAGGTTTCTTCCAGGTAGCACTGGCAACTAGGAAAACTGTGCAGTTTGTTTCTTACACTTTCTACTCCACCCTCTGCATCCCTCCTACCATGTCTTCCCTTTTCAATTCCCACCTGCAATAATCCCAGGCCCCACATCACCTCAGACTCTCCCAGGGAGGAAAACAATCTAGCATTAATTCACAGTAATTATGAAGAATTGATGAGTAGCAATCTTTTATAAATTGTTGTCTTTTTTTAAAAAATCATGAAGATGAGTAATTCTCCTTAACCCAAATATATGATTATGCTCAAATGATGCAATTTTAGGCACTTGTGAGAGAAGTAAGTTTGGGCAGAATTTCAAGGTCTTTTTGTTGCCCTTCATGTCATATCACACAGGCAATGATGGGCTCTGTCTAAATATGAGGCTGATTCTGACTGTGCACATGGATTTTGCTTCAGAACGACCTCTTTACAGAGCTGAAACTATTCTAGGCACTTTGATCTCAAATATCTGTGGGAGCCTTTCTAGCAGACTGGAGCGACAGGCCCCAGAGCTTTGTTCCATAAAATAGATGAGGTCCTAAGGAATAGACTGTAGTCTAGAGCTTCCAAAAGATGGTCAGGATGCTGTCCTTTGCAGGGGAGGAAGAAAGAGAAATGCAATTCTCACTAATTAATTGCTCAATTACACCCAACCTAGGCAGCTACTATTCACCTAGGTTCATCCTCACATGGTCCAATGTCCCCCAGTGCAAAGGAGCATCTCTGAAAGGTAACCACAATGATGCTTTCCCCAATGCAAGTTTGCCCAATGCAATACAAGTTTCTAGTAGGCTTAGGTTTACCTCTGTTCGAGCCACTGTGACCTACAATTTTCAGTATTGGGAAAAAATAAGAAACTGAAGGACATGGGAAAGGTGGAGTAGAAAATAGAAAATAGGGGCAAATTGGGTGGAAGGGAGGAGTGAGTTTTGGGGGGCAATGAAAAGGAATTGTGGAAAATAATCTTGGCCTCAGATGGCCTTTGTGAGGGAGTGGAAGCTGAGATCTCATAAGAAAGTTTGGGTCAGGTGCCTGGACTTAGGACACCAGGTATTGAGAAGGGGTTCATAAAACACCTACTCAGCTTCAACAAACAAGTCAAATAAAGGTGAGTCAAAGCCTTTTTTCCTTCCAGCTTCTAAGTCACACAGTGAAACCCAGGAGGCAGAAGCCAATAAAATCTTAAAGACACCCAAGGTCAAGGCCCACTCATTTTAAGTGCTTCTTAGGGTGAATATTTTCTGCCACAAAGCAAAATGGATTTACATGTATCTCATTAAAACTGCAGGGGAGGAAGGACATGAAAAGTTGCCAAGGAGAGAGGGATTGTAAATGGAATTAATAGTACAGAACTCATTAGGGCCCATTATTACTAATTTAAGATACATGAAATGTTAGTGATATTTTCTTTATTTAGTGCATAGCCTTTGCTGTGGGGTAGAGTGAACTTTATTAAGGCTTTCTTAGCTTCTCTTACAGTTCAGACCTGCCAACCCTATTTTCCCATAAGTTGGGAGTTTCACAAAGGAAAATTATTCTATCATGAAGGGCTTTCAGGAAGAGTCAGGAAGGTCAAATTCTGGGCTAACCCTTCTGCAAGGTGGACTGGGCAGCCCTAGTGTGTGCACGTGGGGATAGCACCTGAATAGGAACACTTCACTGGGAGGGTGCAGCATGGAGGTGGTGGTGGGTGGATTGGGTGAAGAGTCAGTGTGTGATTCATGGAGGATCACCGGTAAGGAGTCTCATCTTCTACCTCCTCTCCTTTACCCGGCTTTGGTGGCTGCCTGAAATGGTGCCATGGTAGAGCCATCATTGGGTGAAGGCAGCATTATTTCCTTTCGGGTGGGAATATGCTTGAGAATGGAATAGATCACTCACATCTTCATGCCAGTGGTAACTCAATCTCTCAGAACCCAATGGCTCTGTCTTAGAGAGCAGTTTTAAGTATTAAAGGAAGCTGGAAGAGTCCAGGATATTGGGTGCTGATCAAAAACAGTGGACCTGGATGGGACAACATGAGAACCCCAGGTGCCTGGTGGGAAACGGGCTAAGGTTTTGAGGAAGGAGATGTGAAAAAGGGGAGGTTGAAGATGTTTGGGCTGAATGCAACCATCTCCAGGTCTCTGCTGTTTTTTCAAATTTGTTTTTCTTACAGCAGAGTCAGGCTACGCTTTCAACATGTTTATAGGTTCTTATAAATGGGGATGCTACCCTTAAAGGCATGATCAAAGCCACAAACTTAAATGAGAAAGGCCATAGCATGAGAGCTTTTAGTTTCCAAACCTAGTCTCTGAATGTCAGGCCAGGAGGGGCTGGAGATGTCCCGATTCTGTGTGTGCTTTCTGAGCAGGCTGGTGCACCAGGAACTGGGCGAGGCCCTGGGAATAGCAGGCTGCAGGTGGTATATGCTTTCAGTCCAGCTGCTCACCTTCCTTTCTTCTTGGTTGAGAGAACTAAGGCCCAGCCAAGGAGGTGATGTGCTGAAAGTCACACAGCTTCTTTGAGACAGAGAAGACACACTGGACATTTGTGTGGCATCACAGCAACCTCCCCCAGTGTGGCCAAGTAGGAAGCTCTCTGAAGGGTAAAGTCTCTTTGAAACAGGGAGGTGAGGGCACCACAGCACAGAGTTTTATTCTCCTCTACAGCACCTGGAAACAAGGTCGAATAAGCCAAAGTCTATAGAGATGGAGCTCAGCAAATGTCCCAGTTGCCGGGGCACTCTCGCTTTGGGGATGACAAGAAGGCTCTCTCTGTCTCCACCCAAAGACTCCCATTTGCTTAGCACTTGGAAAGGGGATTCCTGGCAGGGGGCGGTGAAGGGCAAATGAGTGTCTCTGAGCTCAGCTGGTGCCCCTTCCATTGCTGGGGAGAGTTTGGATTCTAATATTACTCTTATGGAATCACTCAGCAGATGTGCTGCACTGACAAACTCAGGGATCTCCGAAAATCAACCCTTATCCAGAATGGACTGCCACAAATTGTCCCTCCATCTCAGGACTTCTCCCGGCTTTCTAGAGAGCACCTTATTATCATCATCCTATTTTACTGTCATTTGTACCCCCAAAGTATAGCTTTCTGTACATCAATATATTCATTGCACAAAACCACTTGTAAATTCTCCAACTTTAGTGGAATTGTGAAAGGTCTTGAGGAAGTTTCACCCGGGTGTCTGTTGACATGTGACTCTACCCTCACTCTCTCTGTCACAGATCCACAAATGTTTGAGGACACTGGGACTCAGAGGCTGTCATGTGGCTAGTAAAACTGCCCTTGGGCAACTTAAAAATTCTCTCTGTGTCTTAGTTTCCCCTTCTGTGAAAAGAGGAGGCTGGACTAGATACGTTCTAAGCTTTCTTCCAGTTATAACTTAATCCACTGAAGTAGAAATGGCTGATGGGCCAGGAGAGGCATTTATAAAATCAAATGCATCAATAGCTAATCATTTCAAGCATGATGTCAGGGAGAGAAAACGGAGACTTTTAAGTGTGGGAGTAGAGAGATTTGGGAGTGTGGAGCCCACACAGCCAGAAGGAAAGGGCTTCTTTCCCTGAGTGTTACCCCGAGTGTGGGGTACCCTGCCAAAAAGCTGTAGGCCATTCTGGGTTTTCCTATGATTCCCATTTCCCTTTCCTAATGTTCCAAGAAGAACATTTTCATGGAAGACAAATCACTGGTCCTTGACCCCTGTGACAGCAAATGGAGACTAACGAGAGGAGCCAGGACTTACGAGATGCTTTTATATTAATGCCTGTTGCTGCAAACCCTTTCCAGAAAGCTCCTTTGTGCTGCCCAGCTTTTGTTGGCTCCACTCTAGGGGCTGCAGATGGCAGGTGCTAGGCAGCAGTGCTTCCCTTGGGCAGGCATTTCTTCTCTGTCTATCTCCCTTCAGGGATGAGGCCTGAAATCCCCAGCCCAAGCCCTTTGCTATTACCTCACATTCAGAACAAAATCCCAATGTCACATCAGCATTTTTTTCTCTGACACCATTCTCCTACGAAGGCTCACATGTGTGTCTGCAGCTTCCCTGACACCTCTCCCAGCAACTTGCCTCCCTGATTCTTGACACTCGTCTCCCCATAGGACAGCATCTGACTCCAGGATGCTTCTTCTCTTCCCACCGCCCCAGCCCCAGGGGTAGCTGCTCTCATGATCTCCATTTTACAGATGGTTAGACAGAGGCACGATTAGGTAGTGACCTGCCCAAGGACACACAGGTAGTAAGTGGTAAAGTCAGAACAGGAAAGCCAGGCAGTCCAGCTCCTGAGCCTGTGTTCTTGGCCATGCAGATTTCCTGCCTTTTTTTTTTTTTTAACCTCCATAACCTTTCTGATTGCCGGTCACAATGTCCTGGTCCCCAAACAGGTCACCACCAGTGATCCTCTCTAACCTGTTGCTTTCAAACACTGCTCCTAGGATTTTAGAACTCTCAAATACCTCTGGGCTTGAGAAATGTGGCCCAACTGCAATTCAAAGCAAGCCTCGCCACTTTCACGAAACTCCCTTTGCTACCCGAGCTGTGAGCTACCAACACTGAGGCTCCATGTGGAAATGGTTTGGGTTCTTTTATTTGTTCCCCTCTGCACATATATGCAGTTGACTTTGGAGACCCCTTGCATGTTGCTTCTCTCTAAATCCACCACCAGGGACATGCTTCAAACCAGAGATGCTGTACATCTGGCATGGTAGGGGGCTTTCAGGAGCCACCGTCCAACAAACTGGCGGAAAAAGGGCTATGGTTGCTTACTGTACTCTATTGATCCAGTCTTAAATAAGATTTAGTCTTACTTGGTAGCTGAATCTGAGACTCAATGAGATTAAATATTAAAAAAAGTACTAGGCAAGATGTGCTTTGTTATAACTTACTAATATTCAACTTTCACCCCAAGTGGAATTGAGTTTTTTTAAATTTGTATTGCTGTGTGCTCCCTAATTGGGGGGAGATCCTGGCAGCCCTGAGGTCTCCAGGTCCCTGTATCTTGTGGGTCCTGCAGGATGTCCTCTACAAAGGCTCCATCCCTCCAGGCACATCTTGGGTGGAATAATAAAGCATTTCCTTATGCTTCCCAACCCCACTGCCCATCTTGCATTTATTCCAAAGGCTGTCTTTACCTCAGCTTTGAAAATCTGCAACAGCCCTGCAGCTGGGAAGAGAGTATATCATTTGGCTTTTTGCCCAGAAAATAAAATGCTTCAAAAAGGTCATCAAAAAAAAAAAAAAAAAAAGTCTCTTGGGGAAGAAAAGGAAAAAAAACACCACTCTCTCAAGGTTAATTGAGTGGAAGGTGAACTTTCATCACAAGCCATCCCTTTGAGAAAGCTACCCATCCTCCAGTACATGGAGAGGGTAATTCACTGGAGACATGGGTTAGGCTGTGGTGTGAGAACACATTGCTCTCTTAGAGCTGGCCCCAATCCCTGAGCTCTTGGACAGAGTGTCTTCACATGGAGGAGCAGATGGGAGGTGCAGACATGCAGCCACCTTACTGAGGAGCCCAGGCCTCTACAGGAACAGAGGTGTAAGGCTGGACTCCTGCCTTCAGGGAGCTTTTGCTGTTGTGGATGCGAGGAGACCAACAGCCAGCATAAAACAGATCAGAGGACAAACAGCATCCCCTGGGGGCACTGACTCTGCAGAGCTCTGGGTTCTTAGAATGAGCTGGGATGAATGGTCGCAGATGGTGCTACTCTGAGCTATGAGAAGCCTGACGGGAGACTTAGCACTTCCCTTCCTCTTCCTCTGCCTAGCCCTGTGGTTCTGAACAGGGGATGATTTTAGCCCCCAGGGGGCATTTGGCTATGTCTGAGGACACTTTTGATTGTCACAGCTGGGAGGGAGGTACTACCAGCGCCCCATAGGTAGAGGCCAGGGAGCTGCTAAATATTCTATAACGCACAGGTGAGCCCCACCACAGTAAAAAGTTATCCAACCCAAAAGGTTAATAGTGCCCAAGTGAACACTATTAACTGGTCTAGAACTAACTCCCAGCACCCTCATTCACAAGACTTCTTCTTTCCTTTACTTTAGGTGTGTGCTCAAAGCCCCCTTACCAGAAATCCCTTCACAACCATCTTACACTAAGAAAATATCCATTTCTCACTCCATCACTCTTTCCCCTATATCTTGCTTCAAGTTTTTCATAGCTTTTCTTTGTCTAATATAGGTAAATGTATCTGTGTTCAACTGTTTATTAACTGCCTTCTTACACTAGAATGTAATTTCCATGAGACCAGGGACATTGTCACTTTTATTCATTACTCTAGTCCCAATGTCTAAAACAGAAGATGTGGCAAATGCTCAATAGATTTTTTTTTTACTTTATTATTATTATGCTTTAAGTTCTGGGGTACATGGCAGAACGTGCAGTTTTGTTACATAGGTATACACGTGCCATGGTGGTTTGCTGCACCCATCAACCCGTCACCTACATTAGTTATTTCTCCTAATGCTAACCTTCCCCTAGCCCCCCACCCCTTGACAGGTCCCGGTGTGTGATGTTCCCCTCCCTATGTCCATGTATTCTCATTGTTCCACTCCTACTTATGAGTGAGAACGTGTGGTGTTTGGTTTTCTGTTTCTGTGTTGTTTGCTGAGAATGATGGTTTCCAGCTTCCTCCGTGTCCCTGTGAAGGACATGAACTCATCCTACTTTATGGCTGCATACTATTCCATGTTGTATATGTGCCACACTTTCTTTATCTAGTCTATTGTGGATGGACATTTGGGCTGGTTCCAAGTCTTTGCCATTGTGAATAGTGCCACAATAAACATGTGTGTGCATGTGTCTTTATAGTAGAATGATTTATAATCCTTTGGGTATATACCCAGTAATGGGATTGCTGGGTCAAATCAATATTGTGAAAATTACTACTGCCCATAGTAATTTATAGATTCAATTCTATCCCCATTAACCTACCATTGACTTTTTTCACAGAATTGGAAAAAACTACTTTAAAATTCATTTGGAACCAAAAAAGAGCCCACATTGCCAAGACAATCCTAAGCAAAAAGATCAAAGCTGGAGGCACCACGCTACCTGACTTCAAACTATATTACAAGGCTACAGTAACCAAAACAGCATGGTACTGGTACCAAAACAGATATATAGACCAATAGAACAGAACAGAGGCCTCAGAAATAATACCACATATCTGTAACCATCTGACCTTTGACAAACCTGACAAAAACAAGCAAGGGGGAAAGGATTCCCTATTTAATAAATGGCGTTGGGAAAACTGTCTAGCCATACGCAGAAAACTGAAACTGGACCCCTTCTGTACACCTTATACAAAATTTAACTCAAGGTGGATTAAAGACTTAAATGTAAGACTTCAAACCATAAAAATCCTAGAAGAAAACCTAGGAAATTCCATTCAGGACATAGGCATGGGAAAAGACTTCATGTCTAAAATACCAAAAGCAATGGGAACAAAAGCCAAAATTGACAAATGGGATCTAATTAAACTAAAGAGCTTCTGCACAGCAAAAGAAACTATCAGCAGAGTGAACAGGCAACCTACAGAATGGGAGAAAATTTTTACAATCTATCCATCTGACAAAGGGCTAATATCCAGAATCTACAAAGAACTTAAACAAATTTATAAGAAAAAGACATTTCTTAAGTTAGTCAATGAATGGATGCTAGCCCCAGACAGCTTTGTGAACCTGGATCCATCACTTAACTACTCTAACATGCATTCAGATCCTCATGTAAAAAAAAGGAAGTTGAGGATTAGAATGTTTCATTGTGGGTTCCCCACGCTTCCCCAGCTGTAAGCTTCTTTGATTCTATAAGAAAGCAGAACTTGGGCTGGGTGCAGTGGCTCACGCCTGTAATCCCAGCACTTTGGGAGGCCGAGGTGGGCAGATCATGAGGTCTGGAGTTTGAGACCAGCCTGGCCAACGTGGTGAAACCCTGTCTCTACCAAAAATACAAAAATTAGATGGGCATGGTGGCACACACCTGTAATCCCAGCTACCTGGGAGGCTGAGGCAGAAGAATCGCTTGCACCCGGGAGGTGGAGGTTGCAGTGAGCTGAGATCACGCCACTGCACTGCAGCCTGGGTGACAGAGTGATACTCCATCTCAAAAAAAAAAAAAAAAAAAAAGAAAAAAGAAAGAGAAAAGAAAGCGGAACTTGCTATGGGAATTTTGGTTGAGGGAGAGGGCAGGTTTCAGTAAGAGAGGCACTGTGAATGCAAGATGTGCATGTTTGAGTCCCTACCTCATGTGGATGCAGTGAGTGGCAGCTATTGTTATCTATGCAGAATGACACTAGCCTTAGGCACAAAGTTTACAGGATCACAAAAATACTCAAGAATTACAAATAATTTTTTAATGCAATATTTAAAAATGAAAGTTAATGCAAAAATCTATAATAAATGAAACACCAAAATGTTAAAGACAGGATTGTATTACTGGTTTTTCTTTTTGCTATGGGCTCCAATCTGGCTCAACACAGCACTGCTACTGATTCCGTCTTTATTTAAACATTTTGATATTTTGCTTATCATAAATTTTTGACATTAATTTTGATTTTAAAAGTGCCCTGGAAGCTGATTTGTCCTGATTACTGAGATTTTTGTCACCTCTGTCAATTTTGTGCCCAGAGTGAGTGCCTCACTTGGTTTGCCCTAGCTCCTGCTCTCAGCCAGGGGATGTCGGAGAACAACGGGCACAGCTAAAGGCAGAGGGAAGCCTCCTGCCATTCATCCCTAGGGAAGAAAAATGGTGAGAGAGAGCTTTGGGGACAGCTAGTGGGACCTTGGAATTTGAGGGCTGGGCTTCCCAGGCAGAATGAAGCTGAGTAGGTGGGTCTGGATTTCCAAGTGAAAAAGAAGAAGACATCCTCAAGGCTAGAGGAGATCTAGGTCCTGGTCTGACTGGGACATTCCTGGTTGCACCAGTTGTCTCAAGGCAGTTATTAACAGTGCCTCCTCTTGCTCTCTAAGATGTCCGGGGTTGAACACTAAGTATATGGTCACCCTGGGTCAGGCTGCTGTCTAAGCAATTGCTGCAGTGGGCCACTCCTGAGCACTACAAAGGAGAAAGATACTGCCCTTCACTTGAGTTCTAATCTCTGTGGATCTCTGGTGCTGCTGAAGAATGCCTCAAACACCACTTTTGACCTTAGCTAAGCTTCATAGCTCTTAGCCTTTGCCCTGTAGCTATTTTTTATGTGTCTGACCTTACCCTTGTCTTGCTAGAGCCTTAGCCCCTCATGACTTTGACTTGTGACCTACTGCCAGCTCCACAGAGTGGCTGTCCCAGGAGCCACACTCACAAAGAAGCATTTTTGTGAGTGCATGGCATTTTTCTAGTCCATGGTGTTGGAGAGAAAAATGTAAATGACAAGAAAAATAATAAACACATAAAATTAATGTCAGACTTTTTAAAGACCTAATTTCTATGGCATTCACCTAATGTTAGAGTCCTTCTTTGTTGCATTGTTTCCCCTGAACCTAAAATGTAGATATTGGCTAAAATATCACTTACCCAGTAAGAAATACTAAATTCCATCTCACTCACACAGAAACAATGGATGAAGGACATAGTATGTAAAATCAAGTGGTAATAAGTACTGAAACCAAAGGGATGTGTACTGTTGGATGATTGGCAATAATGCACTTTTTAAAAATTCACTTGTGTTTCATTAACCTTGTATTTTGGGTTGTTAGTACCCCAAGTGCTGGGTTTCATATTTTACAGGCACTGTCCTGTTTGGTAAATGGCAGACCTGGGATTCAAATGCAGGCATCTCTGAGTCCAAGCTTTTGGCTAAACTTCTACACTGTCTTGCCTCTCCTCCAGGATCAAATCAGAACTTGAGAGTGTCTCTTACACACACATCGAGTCTTCTGTCAAAGGGACATGTGACCAGATATCCCATCAGCTGTCCCCACTCTTGAGTACCCCCCGTATTTTTTATTTGAAAAATATTGTATTGAAAGATGATTTGTCTTGATTACTGAGCTTTTTGTCATCTCTGTCAATTTTGTGATTAACTAAGGTTCTGATTAACCACGTTCTGGTTAACTGAGGTTTGACTTGCAGAATGGGCAAACAGATAAATTGGGGAGCAATCATTAACCGAACCCATAATATAATCTTTCAAAACAGAATGTACTTGGTCTTTTGAATAGTTTGTTGCTGACCCATAATTCTTAAAATTCTCAGACAGGAAAGGAATTTAGGAGTCATCTGGTGTAAATATCTTTGACTATTGAGTTGAGATGCCAAGAAATTTAAAGAAAAATGGTTTATTGGAGTGCAATTGCAGGCATAGATAAACTGTCTCTAAGATGTAATGTGAACATGAATAGGAGAAAAGGGAGCTTATTAGCCTCAATTTAATTATTTTTTATTTAAGTTGGGCTTTTATATTCAATTTTGGGAATAAGTAAATTTCATACAATGAAATTTCTTCCCCTCTTTTAAATAATCCAAATCCTACCCATTCTTCAAATTCTAATTTAATTCTAAGCTTTTTCATGGAACTCTCCCAATGATAAGATAGTTATTTTTCCTTCCTTTGAATTTGTATTTTTCTTAGTCTTCACTATGGCACTTAGTATTTAATTATTGAATTGCTTTCTGATACTTTTATTCTTCCAAATTGGATGCATTAAGAACACAGGAAGGGTATCTTCAACTTCTTGCTCCCTGAGAACCTCCTCCCTTAGGGACAGGCTTTCAGCAGGTTCTTTCAGGGCCCTGCCTATTTTCAACTGGGCATTCAGTTGAAAATCCCTGAAGGGGTCAGGGTTAGTTGACTGGACCATTCAGCTAACTTACAGCTGCCAATATTGACCTCTCTGTGCTTGAAGGCTCTTTTTCTTCAGCATCAATTGTGGAAAGCTTACTGTTTTTATATATGGCAGGCCAGAACTTCAAGGAATTATTACCCCTCAGGAGCAGTCCTCAAACCAATGGCTCTCAGGAGTTGGTGTATAAACACCGTGGCTCCCTTGCCCCTTGAAGTGGTTGAGCCATGTGTTTTGCGCCATTTCCCAGAGCTTCCCCAAGAGTTAAGGCTCCAATGGCCCACAGTAGCAGCTGGCTAAATGATGCACCCTTTATTCTCTGCCTTTTCTCCTCATACTACTTTCCCCATTTGTCTCCTAGTGTTACCTGCAATTCTTGACTAAATGGTTTGCACTCAAATCCTTTATCTGCAGGGTCAGCTTCTGCGGGAACTCAAACTAAGACAAGCACAGAGGCTATAGTTAATATTCACTTGTTGATCAGATAATTAATAGACTGTCATAGTGTAACCTTGCAGATATGGGGATTGTGCATTCTCTATTCAGAGAGCATGATGTTATCCCCTGCAGTGGTACTCGTTTAATTCTAGTTGAATGAAACAACGATGGTCAAGGGTCCCACCGTAAGTTCATCTGGTTCTGTTCACTAATCTGTATTTGTGATCTATTACTGACTTTGGTAAGCAGTGGAAAGCCAAGGGGAATTATGTCAAACCCCTATAACCCCTCTCCCATCCCTGCTGCTACCAGCTGTATATAATTCTCAAGTTGTATTGTCTTCAGAGTGATTACCTCCTGACAAGGCCAAGAAGAAATGTTGACCCTGGGTTAAGACTAAACCAAAGGCCTCTTCCCTTTGGAAGCCCAAAAGGATGGGAAAATGCACACCAGCAAGATGTTTCCTAACAGGGCCATGTCAAATTTATAGATAAATAAAATATCAAAGATCAAATGAGGCTAGATCAGCAGTTTGGACCTCTCCCCAACCAAGCAGAGAATGTGCTGTCTGACTCTGTCTTGGACTGATTTCCAGTTTTGTGATTCACAGCTGCAGCCAGGCAGAGCACATCCAATAATGCTATTTGTTTTCTACTTTTTAAAAAAGGCTGGGGAAATATATAAATGGTTCATAGAAGAAGTGGGCATTAGCAGACAGTCTGACCATAGTGAGACAGGCAGATGGTTCATGGGACCGATGCCAGCTGGGTGTTTCTGTAAGTGATCGTGTATCTCTTCTCTGCCCCATCTCTCGGCTTGATTAAGAGGTCAGAAGGAGGCTGCCGCAGCACGAGGCTGGAGCACACATGATCTACGACCAATCCGTCGGTCACCTAGAAACAGCTCTCTAAAAAGGCCCAAAGACAATTCAATTTATAAGCCCACACGTTTTGGGCCAAGTAGTACTCGCTGCTATTAAAACTAAGTTTGATTCTTGGGGTTTGTTTTCCTGAATGCCACTCAGCCCCTTTAACTTTTACGCCCCATCAACTCCTTCCCTTCTTAATATGATGGTATCATTTGGTAAGTGGCAACACCCTTCAGATGGGATTCTGGGAAGTGAGTGAAACAAGCAGGCAGTCAGGAGAAAGAAGGGGTCAGGGAAAACTGCGTGAGGTCTGATTTTCCCTTTCTGCACTTGCTGAGTCCTGACTGGGTGCCCAGCACTGGGGGAAGATGTAGGAAAAGGAGACTGCATCATCTTTCCCCGGGAGCAGGAAGTTTATGTGTATGAGGCAGAGCAACTCAAGGATGCCAGGGATCCAAATAAGAGGTATGAACAATGTGTTCTGGAAATGATGAGAGATGGGTCAGGAGAAGGCTTCAGAGAGGAGGTGGAATGTGGGATAGGTGAGATTCTCATAGATGAAGAAGTGGGATTTGCAGAATTGCCCCTCATCCTCCACTAACCTTTGGAAAGTCTCAATCTATATGCTCTTTCATAGTCTTTATACTTGTTTGTCTGAAGAGCACAGGATGGAGAACTGTCCAGACAAAGGACTCAAAGAAAAAAGATGCTCAGGCAATATACTGCAGGGCAGATGAAGCACTGCCCTGCCTGGAATGGGCTTTGAGGCTTTTCTCACTGATTTGCCAGTTAAATCCCACTCTTGAGTGATTCTCACAGCTGACCTGAATGGCCTTTGGGATGGCCACCTGCTGGCTGCACCTTCCTCTGCTTATGTCCACTCCACAGGCCCATCTGCTCTGTTACAGATTCCAGTCAGTGATCCTGGACTGAAATTTTACCCTCTCTCCTGATCAGAAAGGAAAGTGATTGTGCTTCCCAACTATAAATCTATTTAGTAAATATTTACTGGGTACCTACTTTTAGCAAGGCACCAGGGTAAAAATGTTTGAAGATCTAAAAATCTGCAAATACAGTCTGTCTCTTTCCTCAAAGAATTTGCAGTCTCTTCATGGAGTGGAGTTAAAAATAAATACGTGAATGAAGATGCTGCAAGCCAGTGAGATACGCACCCAGAGAGGAGTAAGCAATGAGGTGGGAGTTAAGAGGGAGGAACTGTCACTTCTGGATGGAGGAACAAGGGCAGGTTTTTTGGGGAAGAGTCTGCGCAGAGCAACAGGACTGGAAATTGAGGGAAGGCAGAGCTCTAGGTTTTATCTAAAATTCTACATGTGGAGTGGCAGTTAGTAGAAGCTGATTCTCATGTCATTTCTTTCTCAAATCATTTCATATGTTTTCATTACTGAAAACAACCCATCTAGATAAAGGCCATGCTAACTTCTGGAAAAAGTCCATGCTAATTTCTGGTTTACCTAGAGCTCTCCCAGTTTACATATTGTTAATAAACCTTCTTTCACTGTACAAACTGTCATGGTTTGAGAAATGAATTATGTAGGCATCTTAATTCTTGATAATGCTTTCAGCAGCCTTTCAGAAATTCTAAGGTCACAATGTTGGATTAGCTGTTTGAGCTGCAAGCAACATGGTAGATTTTGGGAAGGGATGTAAGCTTGAACCAAGAAATCCCCTTTATTTTGCTTCTAAATCAACAAATACAAATCAACAAAAAGAAAAAGCCAAGGCACGCTTTTTGCCTAGAATAGAAGCAGATGGGTGTGCCAGTCATACACTCATTGCTGAGGTATGCTGATAACACAGCAATGATCATGGATAATCTATTAACACACTCGAGCCATACTCAGTCTTGCTTTGCAGATAAACATAGTCTGTGATTATTTTACAACACTGTTAAGGTGCTGAGGGTTGTCCCTCATTTATTACTTGACTAATAAATACTTTAATTACACTTAATAAATAATGTAAGCAGGGCTCACTGAAGTGGTAATTCTTTAAATTAATTATTAACTGCATGCAAAAGGCTGCACTGCCAGGACCACTAAAAGAAAATTCAGCCTTTAATCTAGTGATTATTCATTATCTGGTATAAAGGCTCCATTTGCATATTATTAGGGAAATAAACTTTGGCCTCCTTGGCAATACAGATAGATCTCAAAGTCCATGCATTATGAATCTCTGAATACTAAAGCAATGACAAACAATATGTAATAAAATCTTCAGTTTATAGCTTTATAGCAGCTGGTTTTTGATTTTTCAAATATATTACAATGATAAAGTGACCAGTTAATGTATAAGCTCTTTGTGAAAGGTGGTGCCTACAGATGGTCGACTGATAGGAAACAGTAAATGTGCAAACTGCTCATTTCCCTTGAGATTGGAGTCATAAAATGATCTCAGTAAGATATGAGAAGAAAATATCCATTTAACCCCTTTCTCTGCAGAAACCCAAACATGGTACTGCACTGAATTGTTTTATATGTGTCTGTTTCTCCTGTCCTCTCTGGCTTCACATCTTCACTTTGGAAAAGTGAAAGCGGAATACCTGGTTATCCTGAGGTCACTGTCTGCACACATGGTGGTGTCCTTGATGCTATCTTGGGGCAAAGAAGCCAGGTAAGGTTGTCATCAAAAGAGAAAGATGATTTCTAAAACCAGCAAAAGGCTAGAATTTGTGTGCTGTTGCATTTTCTAGCTTGATACTCCCTCCTTGAGCCTGGGCAGCTCCCAGGGGAGGTGACTGACTACCCCCACCCCCATCCCTTCCACCACGAGCTATGGCCAAAGAACAAGCACACGAAGCAGCCCCTCAATATCCCAAACTAGAAAGTGCTGAGAGCAAATCAATGAATCAAAAACAGCCTTCCAGAGGAGAATGAATCTCTCTTCCTCTGCTTCTTTTAGCACAAAGTGGAGGTGGGGATGAGAAGCAGGGTGGGGAGGGGTAGAGGGAAGGAGATAGGAAGCCAAGGGCTCATGAAAATGCTGACAGTCACAAGGGAGTAGGAATGACCTCTTTTCCCATTTCCTATTCTGTCCTATTCATCTTGCTGAGCCCCATTTCGGGACTACTTCTTTCCAGTGGCCTTCGCTAATTCCCTATTCATTCCAGTAGTCACCTATAGTGTGGACCAGTCAATACTGCACAGACTTGTGTGAGGTGGGGAAAAGGCTGCAAGAAGATGAGTTGTGTCCTTTGAAGTGGACATTTTGGGAGCTGAAGCTATTTCAATAATGCTGATACTACTCCAAATAGTATTGATAGATAGATCTGCTTTTCATGTTTGTATTAATCAGCTTGGGCAGCTATAACAAATATCATCAATTGGATGACTTAAACAAAAGACAGTTTCTCTCACAGTTCTGGTGGCTGGAAGTCTAAGACAAGAGTGCCAGCATTGTTGGGTCTTTGGTGAGGGCTTTCTTCCTGGCTTGCAGACAGCTACTTTCTCACTGTGTTCTTACATGGTGGAAAGAGAGAGCTCTGGTCTTTTTCTCTTGTTATAAGGACACTAATCCCATCATGGGGGCTCCACCCTAATGACTACATCTTAACCTAATCACCTCTCAAGAGCCCCGAATCCAAAACCCATCATATATGGGGTTAGGGCTTCAACATATGAATGAGGAGGGCACAAACATTATATCCATAACAATGATCTTCTGAACATCTTCAATGAGAGAACAATTATATTAGCAATAATCACACTGTTTAACTGAGCATGAACCCTGTGTGCCAGGGGTTTCACTTACATTATCTCATATTATCCCCATGGTAACACCAAGAGGTAAATATCATTAACCCTTTATAATGGAGAACACTAAGATTTTGGAGAAAATTATATAGCCTAAGTTAGAACCCAGTGACTCCAAAGCCAAGGCTTTAATGTCTTTGCTTACTGCTCTGTCTTCTGAAGGTAGAATAATCAGTGGTTATTTCCCAAAAGAACCACTTTCCTGAAAGTGTTCCTTTCCGCGTGTCACTAATGTGGCTTCTCTAGGCATTTTCTTTAGCTCAAAGAGAATTCTAAGAGTAGGAATTTTAGGCACACTACAAGTTAGTGGGATAATATTTGGGAGGGAAGGGCCTCATCTGCCTCTTGATATTATGCCATAAGGTAACTGCCTGCTCCATCTGTGATATCCACATAGGGCCAACTCTATTCTCATCTAACCTAATCTGTAGCTTGTTGGGCCACTAACTTCAATTAATTACACATATTATTCATTCAATCTTTCAATCATTCCTATGAGCTAGGTTGGTATTCTTATTATTCTTGTTTTAAAGATGAGAAAACTGAGGCACAGAGAGATTAGGCAATATCCCCAAGTTTACACAGCAAGTGAAGAAAAGACCACCACAGACTCAAATATAGGCATCTTTGTTTTTATCACTAAAGAATAAATGGTTGGGTCCTCCATCACAAATGTCTCTTACATCCTATCAAAAATGGTGTCAGGCCAGGCTCGGTGGCTCACGCCTGTTATCCCAGAACTTTGGGAGGCTGAGGCGGGCAGATCATGAGGTCAGGAGTTCGAGACCTGCCTGGCTAACATAGTGAAACCCCATATCTACTAAAAATATAAAAATTAGCCGGGCATGGTGGTGCCCGGCATTCCAGTAGGTGACTACTGAATGAATAGGGAATTAGCGAAGGCCACTGGAAAGAAGTAGTCCCAGCTACTTGGGAGGCTGAGGCAAGAGAATTGCTTGAACCTGGGAGGCAGAGGTTGCAGTGAGCCGACATTGTGCCACTGCACTCCAGCCTGGGGAACAGAGCAAGACTCCATCTTTAAAATAAATAAATAAATAAATAAATAAATAAATAAAGATGTCAATTTGCCTCAAAGAGTTAAACATCTGCACATTTACTCCCTTACCTACAAGATTCCCATCATCCATTTGTTTTGCATTCCTTCATAGTTCCATTCACTCATTAATTCATTTAACAAATATTTTCGAAGAACATTACTTGGTGCCAGTCATTGTATTAGATACTGGCTATCAAATCCAAATTTACAAAAGGAAATTGAACCAATGGGCTATTAACTGAATTGACAAAGTGATCTAATGACTTTGGTGTTGGTAGAGACCTCTCCACTTTCTCAACCTCTCACAGGCTCCTGGAGAGAAGTAGCTTTACAAAGAGCTGTCGATACACACCTACCTGTGCGGCTCGCCACTGGCTCCCACTTTTAAAGAGATGATGGCATGATTTCTGATTACAGCCATTAGACAAAATAAAATAGAGAAAACTGGCTCACCAGTTTCATCCTGCTTAATCAAATAGCCTAATTCATCATATTCACTCTCATGATAGTGCCTTTCCACGCTTCAAAGACAGGCATGCACAAGCCCAGTTCAGGCTTCTATCCAATGGCAACTCACTCCTTTTTAAATACAGACAGATAACCTTTTCTTTATTTTCCCCCTTCTGAAAGCCTGTTTCAGATCCAGCCAGGAAGAAACCTATGCTGGGGATAGCATTATCCTTCATGACAGAATTCGGCAGAATTTCTTTCTTACTGACTTTGGGGCTGGAGTGGGGTCTGAGCCAGGATCAGAATATCAAAGTATGTCAGAACTGGCAGGGTCCACAGGGAGAAGGTAGTCCGTCCACCCACTTTACAGATAAGAAAACCTACAAGATTGCCACAAAGCAGGAGCAGAGCCTCCGCTTCCAGACTCCCTAGCCAGAGCTCTCAACTTGTCTTATCTCTAGGATTGCTGTTAGCACCTCAGAAAACCTTAGAACAGGGCTTCCAGTTGGTTCTTCAGTACACGCACAAAAGCCTGCCTTCAGATACATTGCTGACAGTTCCACAGAGGATCCAAACTTTATGATAGAAACAAATTTGCAACCTTGGTAATGGTTACTATACTGTGCTTCCATTTCCTCTCCTTGGTCCTCTTTACTTTTTCCAGGGACCCACTCTCCATGTGTGTTTCCAGGAATTTTGTACTACTAATTGCACCTGCTTTCTCTCCATAAGGCCTGGGTTATAGAAAAGACTACTCTGGATAGACTTCTTTCTCCTTCCCTTTCAAAGAGCCTCTGCACCCAGCTGCCTATTATTATTTCATATGAAGAGAGGGAATGCCTTACACCCTTATTCAAAATGAGATCTCAGTGACTGATGTAGGGTCTCAGAAAAACATACCCCAAAACAAATGCCTCAGAAGTAGCCTCAGAAGCAAAAGTCTTTCTCTGACCCTCTTCTGCCCTCCTCTCTCTGCCTCTCATTCTTCCCAAGGCTAGCCATAGAAACTAGAACCCCTCTGCCCTACAGAGGATCATAGAAACTGGAACTCCATTTCCCCCAATCCAGCCATAAAACCTACAAATATTACTCTAACTCTTCCCCCTACCCCCACTGCCTTTCTGTGTAAATCAAGATGGCCATCAAGAAATTATCTGACCTATCTTCTTTGACTGTAGGTCATAAGACCCCCATTCCAGAGACAGTTCTGCCACATATCCGTGGAAAGATTGTATGTTCAAAGAGGCCAAGAAGAATCTAGACAGACAGGCCTTACTGGGCATCCCCAATCAGTCCATTAGCATTAGATGATGCCTTTTTTTGTCCAATCATATTTCCACAGTTATCCTTACTTTGCTGAACCTAAGCATAAAAATAGACAATTTTCCCTGCATCTTTGGGTCTTCATTTTCAAAGCTCACAAGTCATGGAAAACTATGATCACACACATTTATATGCCTCTTCTCCTATTAATTTGCCTCTTGTCAGTGATTTTCAGTGAATCTTCAGAAAGTAAACCTTCACCTTCCCCTTCCCCTTCAGTGAACCTACACTGCCAACTAATATACTGGGGAAACAGTTAATTTGAAACAAGGATAAATCTCATGGTTAAATTTCAGTGGGTTTAGACTTTGGAGCAAGGAGACTTTCCCAAATAGTTTTCAAAACATGCACATATAGAACCATACATATGTGCACAGCTGGCCCACATATTGACATTGTGTAGACACAGTCTAAAAGCTTCAGCAACCTAGCACCTGCCAAGCCCCATACACACACACATCCTGGGCAACCTAGACAATATGGTTGATGTATATGGAAGGGAATTTTTTTCTAGCTACCTGACTTAGTTAAAGATAAATCTTTAGCAAATTAAGGCTTAGCAAACAATAACTATAGTGATAGTAGCCTCCTTTATGGAACACTTAATTTGTAATTAAGCTTTATATACATCTCACTTTTTAATTTTTCTGACAAGCCTTTTATGAGTTGATTGTATCTTCCCAAAATTCATATGTTAAAGTCTAACCCTTAATATATTAGAGTGTAATCTTATTTGGAAATAAGTTTATTGCAGATGTAATGAGTTAAGATCAGGTTATAATGGAGTAGGGTGGGCTCCTAATCCAACATAACCTGTGTCTTAATAAAAAGAGGAAATGTGGATATAGAGACGTACACAACAGGAGAATACTGTGTGAAGATGAAGGCAGAGATCTGAGTGATGCCTTGACATGCCAACGAAAGTCAAAGATTGCCAGCAAACCACCAGAAGCAAGAGGAGAGGCATGGAACAGAATCTTCCTCACAGTCTCAGAAGCAATGAACTCTATCAACACTTTGATCTCTGACTTCTGGACACCAGAACTGTGAGACAATAAATTTCTGTTATTTAAGCCACCTAGTTTGTGGCACTTTGTTATGGCAGTGCTAGCATACTACTACAAAGCCTTTGAATAGTATTATCCTCATTTTATCAGCAAGGAAACTGAGGCTCAGATCAGTTAAATAACCTGCCCAAGACCACATAGCAGGTAAGGAGCAAAGCCAGTATTCAAACTTGGATCTGCATGCTCTGCTCCTTCTCAGGTACTGTGAAATTGTGCTGGTAAAAGCTAGGAAAGGCTAGTTTTTCCTCCACGACAAGCCAGATATGATACATCCTCCTTTTCAGCCTGGAATAGGGCAGCCAGGTCTCCCAGGTCACACTCCCATCACTAATAGCACTCTGGGGTCTGTTCTCTACTTTTTTCATGTTTCTCCTTGTTCAGCAATTGACAGAATCCCAAATCAAATGCCAAGAGATGACATTAGAAAATAAAGTTTCCCTCTTCAATCTTCTCATTTCATTTCTTTAGCCCTGAAAATGCACTGGAGGCCCCCAAATGCAGTGCATGCTTTCATATTGTTTCTGAGAGAGCAAATTCCTAAATTCATCAGGGGTGGGAAGGAAAGTCAAGTTTAAACCTAAAATGCTTCCTCATTCCTGGTTTCTGTGGCCAGAGTACCTCCTTGCCCTCTGGCATCCATCCATGTAGACTTCACAAACACACATGTATGTGCATGCGTGCATGTGCGCACTCACACACACACAGAGAAA
This sequence comes from Hylobates moloch, assembly GCF_009828535.3. NCBI lineage: Eukaryota > Metazoa > Chordata > Mammalia > Primates > Hylobatidae > Hylobates > Hylobates moloch. The sequence goes on from NW_026652280.1 coordinate 34,111,065, forward strand.
AGTTGAACTTGGCTCTCTCACTGAAGCCAAACAGACCAGATTCCTCCTGGGCCTCCTTGTCTTACTGCCCTTCCAGCACTAAGCACTGGTGGTCCCACCCTTAGGAGTGTTCTCCCACCCTCTCTCCTGAAGCCAAGATCCATGGCGGTCCTGTGTAATGGCTATGGCATTCTTCTTTCAGGGTTTTGACTGGGTGGAGAAAAGGGGAGTGTGAGGGCAGACAAATGGCAGCCCATTTGGATTTTATTCCATTTCCAAATCATTTGAATATCATGCCCCTCCACAAGAGGGCACATGTAGACTTATCCTTGGAATCTCTGCGTGAAAGAGCCATTTCTTAGCATTTCCCAAGCTGAAAAATTATGTAAAACTACTTTTTAAAAAGGCATCTTGTTATTTTTCTGACCAGTGAGGCTGGAACACTGGCATAAGTAGAATGCAGTCAAAGACAGCCAAAGTGGAAAAGAGACGGCATGACTGTCCAAGGGAAGGGACAGTCGGGAGCAGGCAGAAGCAGTCAGATGGTTTCAAATCCACAGTTCAGCCCCAGAGATTGGGCAAAAATAGGAGACCAGAAATAGAGAAGTCAGTCAAGGGCAGATCAAAACACAATACAGCACCAACAAGGCAGCCTGGATGATCCTCAGGTAGGATGCTCTTTATTGTCTCTTTATTCTCCCAGTGTTTGAGTCCTAGAGCAATGCTGGCCTGAGACCTAAGGACTCAAAGTGTCTCAATTCCTGGTAGGTTCTCACCTGTGACTTAAGTGACAATAGCAACAGCTGTTTCCCTTTATTGCACAGTGTCTCTCTTCTGGGTTGCTCCAAGTGCTCTATTTTTTTATGTAAGTTCTATTACTCCCCTCATTACAGATGAGAAAATGGAAGCTTTGAGAGAGGTCAATTTTCCAAATGTCATGTACCTTTTAAGTGATAGTGCCAGGATTCCAGTTAGGAATGTCTCATTCTTGGAATTCTATCTACTAAGTCAGGAACGCACTTTTAAAGCTGTAATCTTCAGCCCATGTCCTCTGGTAGGTTTGCCTCCCCCTGACTAGGCTTACTGGGTTCACCTTCCACTAAACTGCTGATGTGGACATGTGGTCTGGCACCCAGAGAAACGTTCTGATTTCCAACAAGCTGAAACAGCTCTGCTGGTGAGGAGTGAAAGGAGACCCAGACTACCCAACTTCTCATCTCTATGGTCTTGGAGTAAGTGTCTGTTGACAAACCTGCTGAGGTGGGGGTAGTGGTGAATGGAGTGTTAGAGGAAAGCCACATGGGGTTCTCTGTATATATTGGCAAAAGTCATAGAGTGACACTGCTGGATTTAGTCCAGATGTCATGAAGAAAATAAAAAAAAAACTTGATAAATGATTTCTCTGAAACAGTGTTTGCATAGCAAGGTTCTAGGGCTAAGTTGCCAGAGGGGGCCCATATTCATACTCCTTTGGAAGAGCCAGCCATCCATTTTCATTAGTTCATGATTTGATCAACCTACACAGGCCTCTTTTTAGCTTCCGGTGAACCACAATATTATGACTGGGCTTAAATAATGCCAGAGCAATTCATGCAAAAGGGAAACATTCAGTTAAACCAGTCACAGGGCACTGCAACTAGCTTTCCAATGCTGAATTACTCTTCCGTAAGGAAATGGTCTTATGAGAAAAAAAGCATAGAGTCTCCACGGATTGCTCTGTGCAGGGTAGAGCCTGAGGGAAGACTTTCCAGGTGTAAAGGGCCAACTGGTGTCATGTCTTTCCCTGGAGTGGTCTCTTCTCTGTTGGGTTCTTGCAAACTGGGATTCCTGTGTCTCCCTCACCCCCAACACTGTGCTGATGTGGATGTGGTGCCATTCCCTTCCAAACTCTCCACCAAAATGTGGGCAAAACTCTTTTTCGTGTTTTTCCTTAGTGCAGCACAGCAGAGACCAGTGTATAATTATTTAGCTAATTATATGTAATTATTTCATTGGCTTTTCTTCCTCACTAGACTGTGGGCATCATAAGAGCAAGAAACAGGTTGGTTGTGTTCATCCATGAATCCTCAACACCTATCATGGTGCCAAACATATTGTAGATGTGCAATAAATAGCTGTTCATTGACAGTTTTTCAAAAAGAAAACAAAAAAAATTCCAGATAGCATGAGAATCAGTAGAGTTTTTTTACTGAACACTTTTCTGAGAGCCAAATCCCTTAGCTAATCCTTTAGTAACCAGGTTAGTATCTAAGTTAACAACATGGTGAAATCTGACAAGCAAACCAGGCAACTTTGCCTGGCATTTTTTTTAAGAGATAGACTCTTGCTCTGTTGCCCAGGCTGGAGTACAGTGGTGCCTCCATAGTTCACTGTAACCTCAAACTTCTGGGCTCAAGCAATCCTCCCTCCTCAGCCTCCCAAGTAGCTAGGTGTGCACCATGCCCAGCTAATTTTTTTATTTTTATTTTTGTAGAGATGGCACCTGGCCATATTGCCTAGGCTGGTCTCCAACTCCGGGCCTCAAGTGATCCTCCCTTCTTGGAACTCCCAAAGTTCTGGGATTATAGGCATAAGCTGTCATGCCTAGCCTGTCTGGGTTTTAATACCAGGGCTGCCACTGTCTTCTCTTACTCTTGACAGGTTATAGGCCCTAGGTAACATTGGAGTTACAGAGAATCACTGGGAAAATTAAAGGGGATATTGTTCAGAAAGTGCCTAATGCCTGATATGGGGAATAATGAACTACATGTATGTCCCCCACAGCTCCTTGATGAATTCTTATATGGACAGGAATTCTTAAATGACAGGAAGACAGTCAGTATTCCTGTCCATTTTCCTATCATAGGTATACATAAAGCTTTAATTTCAACTTTCTTGCTAGATCATTAGGATATTTTTATTCCTGGTTTCCATTCTGAGGGACACAATTCATTCACAGTTTGTTTGAGTAGAAGTGGTATTGTTTAGCCTCTAGCAGGATAGGTTTGTTTTAAACAGTTGCTTTGGCTATTATAAATCATCTTAAACACAGTCTTAAACAAAGATCTCTCTCCTTCTCTCTCTCTTTTGCTCTCGCTTTTGCTCTTTCTCTTGAACACACACATGCACGAACACCCAAACACACACAGAGCCTTTCTTTAACTTGCCCCTGAACCCTCTCGAACTAGTTTGTATGTGTAGATACAGATAACAGGAGGTAAATTCTGCTAGCTTTGGAATAAAAAATATTTCTTTCTGTTTTTCAGGCCAGCTTGTGGTTGCAATAGGAATAGAAGGGACTTCCTTACTCCCATCCCACCCTACCCCCTCATCCTGCCTCAACCAGTCATGCAGAGAGATACTGAATGGCTGCCTGCTCTCAGGGGAATGATTTGTGGAGGTTTAATTAAAATAATTTAATCAATCAAATCCAACAAATATTCGCTGAGTACCTACCATAGTAAAGAACTTACTACATTTTATACTTACTGAAAGTCTTTATTTTTGCCTCTCCATGTCCTTGAGAGCACCATTCTCATGTTCCCTTCTACAGTCTCAGTCCTAGCACAGACCCTCATATATACTAAGGGCCTAATAGATGTTTTGTTGGATGTATGACTGTAGATAGAAGGGCAGTAGGAAGTCAAAGGGGTAAGTATATTTATAACCCAAGATTTCTAGGCCTTTGGAAGACAGCAGGGTATCGCATACATTAAGAGCATGTATTTTGCTCAGTATGAATATGTATCCTCATACGTGGAGTTATTATCTGCCAAGAAGTTAATTATCCTCTTCAGGTTTCAATTTTCTTATCAACAAAATGGGAAACAAGTGATTTTTGAGGGCCAAGACATCGAGGATGTGCTTAGCACAGCGTCCGACGTAGTGAGCACTCAACCCAACTGCCTGCTGCGGTTGGAGCTTAGGCAGTGCATAGTGAGCACACAACACAACAACTGCTGGTGCGGCTGGAGGGCGGTGACCAAGTTCTTGCATGGCCACCACTTAACCACCTCCAGTGCTGGCTGGTGTGCACGGGGATGATAGACCGCATGACATGAGGGTGGCCAGCAGCTGGAGCAGATGGGCCGCTCCCAGATGCGAGGCTTGAAGGAGGTGGGGCTCCGTGCAGCGATCTGGTGCTGGTTGGGCACGCCTGGCTCCAGGAGAGAGGCTCATCTGACTCTCCACAAGCAGAGAAAACAGCTCAACTTCCTTGTCTGGCAGCGGTGTCCTGGGTGCATGACTATCTCTACGAGGCTGGTTTCCACCATCTGGAAACAAGGATGTGCCTGCACCTTGGCCCTGCTTTCTTTCCTGCTCCCTTGGGTGTACAGACAGGAGGAGTGCCTTAGTGAATTCCCTCTCCGGTAGCTTTTTACAGATTTGGGAGTTCAATCACAGGCTTCAAGCACTATGTTGAAAGGGCAATAAAAATCGGAGAGAAATGGAAAGATGAAAATAAAGGGCAAAGCAGAGGGATGCCCACTCATGCGTGTGTCCATTAGTGCGTACATCTGTGCGTGCCTGTGTGCATGGGAAGTGGGGTCGGCCAGGCAGTGGGAAGAGAGCTTATTCAGAAGAGGTGCTCCAGTCTCTGGTCTCCTGTGTGGCCCAACCTAGAATCCTGAGCGGAGGACCAACATGCTTTGGGAGACAAAGTTCGAATGTGTCTTCCTTTGACATTTGCATCTCAGTTCAATGGAATTCTATCCCCTTTCCCTTGCACCCACTTTTTGATGTGAATATGCATTGTTTTTTGGTTTTAACCTTTTCTACTCCCACAGCTTTGGTTTTGGCTTAAAAAAAAAAAAAAGAAAGAAAGAAATCTCCAGCCATCCTTTCTCAGCTTCTGCTTTAATTATCCAATTACTGAAGCTATCCAATCTATTTATTCAGGCAATCAAGGCTTTAAATACGTGGATTTATCATCACCTCAAATCGCCTGTCACTGTGATGGAACAAAAATAGAAAGGTAACCAGGATGCTGTAAGAGGTTTGAATCAACATACTTTTCCTGGTCAGTTCACTGTTTTCAAGATTCTTTTATGAGAAGAAAAAAATTGTAGGGAGAGGAGATAGGAGAGAAGAAAGAAGTGATAGAGGGAAAGTGAATGAAGACTGTTTGAAAGGGTTTTGTCTCTGTTCCTGTAAAGACTGACCTGCAGTGTTCTTGGGTTTTCTCTAAATTCCCTCCTTTCCAGCTTTCCCCTCTGTGGATAAATTACCATCACTGTTGCCCTAGTTAAGAGATACAAACTTGGGGGTCATCAAAGGACAGAGAAGGTGGTCTATAGATCCATGCTGTTACTGGAACTGCATCTGCTTTCTGGAATCACCCAGAATAAGTCCATTTGCACGTTGACCTGATTGCTCCTAACATATTTGAAAACAGACTGTTCTTTTTAACATAAACGACATAATTTTTTTCAGTCACTGCTCATTCACCATTCTGGACATTTTACTTCAATTTATCAACTTCTTTATTAAAAGGTGGTACCCCCAAATGTAACACAAAACTTGAAGTGTGTTATGTTCAGTATCCCTCCCTCTGTCTGGTCATGGTCTTTGGGGCTCTATTAATAGTACTAGAGCTCCAAAGCTTTTAAAGCTCCTCTGGCATGTCATATGCTGCTGTTTAGTCACATCTTCCCTGTCCTGTGCTCTTTGATTGTGAGTTTTTGAGAAACCTAAATATAGGAATTTATATTTATCCATGTACATTTTAATAGGTTAAATCAGGCCCACTTTCGCTAGCCCTGGAAACCAGTTTGGATTGCAACATACCTTCCTATATATTTACCACTTTACTTAAACTGTGATTTTGTATACTCTGCTTTTTGTATCTTCACCCTAGTTATTAAGGCTCTTGACCAGAACAGGTTTATATGGAGCCCTGGGACAAGCCACTAGGCACTATCCAATGGATTGCTATTTCTCTATTAATCAGTATTTTTGGAGTTTATGTCCCAGCCAAAGGCAAACTCTTCAGCTGGAAGGTTAAAGGGACTCCATCAGTGCTATTATTCTTAGCATAAAAATAAGAAAAACAGTCTTGCCAAAATTGTCTTAGTACCATGCCAATTTAAAAGAGAACTCAATCTAGTATAGAGCCATCCTGCAACATTTTGGTGTGTGTGATATTATGATACTAGCTGATGAAATACTCATTTTTCATGCACAGATTTCTCAATAACACACTGTGTAATAATAAACGTAATTGACCTATTCTATTCCTTTTCCCAAAAGTAATTTAAGCTCCTCTCTCATTTCCTTTGCCTTTGAGTTGGGCTAATATCTTGCTGCTAGCATGTTTCTATCTGTGAGTTTGGTCAAAGCAACTTTATCTGCGAAATTTTGAAGAATCAGCTTCATCTCCGCTTGGCAGCATGTGGTAAATGAAGGTATTTCTGGTAAGATTTATTGTATCATCTTCTGGGAAACTAACTCCAGAGAGGACCTGATTGCAGAGAACTGTATATTAAAGTTTCTTTTCCTATCTCCAGGCCCAGGTGGAGGGGACAAATGGATTCCTACCTGACTGCAAAATATGATATATTATTATAAACAGAGTCTTGAATTACAGAAAATACTAGTTAGCATAATTACATTACCATATTTTTATATGGAGATTATTATTCAAATACCAAACAGGCAATCTTCCATTGGAAAAAACTAATAAACACTCTCAATCCAGACTTCCATGGTTATGTATGTCAGAGTACAAAACAATTTTAAAGTTTAAAACCCATTACATTACAAGAGCTATTCACTTCAAGTAGGTGGCAATTTGCTTCATTTTTTCACCCCACGTTTTGATAGCTATTCACCTCTATCCATTCTTATCTTGCCCATTCTTTAGAAACCAATTGCAGTTTAAAAAGTGCCCATCTATTTCTGATTGAAATCTTCACGTGCTGGTTTTTTAAACTATTTTTCAATCTCTTAATAAAATAGATTGCCTTCAGGCTGCCAGTTAGTAAACCTGCTAACAGTTCAGGGATTCCAAGGACTGCTGTGGCTCTTAGATTTTCCCTGCTCTTGGTTCTGTGCAGGAAATCCACTGGTGCTATCCACATGTGCATAACAGTTTAATGGATGGAGCTTATTTAAAATCATGCAAACAACAACAACAACACAAAGCTCTGCAAAATTTCCTGATGAAATTGAGTTAAACTGCCAGCCTTTTTAGTGCACAAAATATAAAATAGGTCTTACAGCTTTTCCCTTTACTTGCTAACAGTTTTTATTGTTGATATCTCAGAGTCATCAGACTGACAGTGTCTTATATCATTGAGGATAACCTCCATTTGTAAGTGGGACTCTCAACCCCTCAGTCTTGGAACAAGTATTTCTTAAGGACCGGCTTTGTGGCTCGCCATGAATCAAGTAAAGGAAGGGAAAATATGGTGTCTGCCTCTGAGGGCTTACGCTTTAGAGAGAGAACAATATGGGACAATCTACAGAGCTAAGGGTAGGGGGATGTTCAGACCATAGGGTTCCCTGTGATTCAGAGATGGGAGAAATAAGGAGTTGAGGGAATGGTCTCCTAAACCCAGAAGAACCCTCAGAGACGGGGATGAAGTTGTATTAGGTGTAAAGGACTATCTGCCATTGAGGGAAGACACAGGAGCCCTGAGTAAGTATTACAAGCACGGGATGAACTGAAGGCAGTGAGAAGTTGACCAGACTAACACCAGCCCTTCCTGTGTCTATGTGGCCACCATCCATCTTCCCCCTTCCAGGGGAAGAAAAGCCACACTTTCTTTTCTTTTTAAAACTATTGTCATCCTCAGTGTCCACTCAGGATCTCCATACCCATTCCCTAGCCTTGCTCTCATCAATACCGAGTGCTTAAATGCCCTGATCTTAAGCAACATTCACATCCTCTTAGTTTGAATCCGATTAAGTTAAATGTCATTGTAGCCCCAAATAATCAGGAAGCTTTAAGATAGTGCAGATCAAAACATACTTATTGATGTCATATCATGGCTGGATATTGTGTTGCCTATTTCCAGTTTTCTAGATCCTTTTAACCCAAGAGCATGTACAAGGCAGAGAAGTGTGATAGAATAAGGTAAGTGCCACAAGAATAGTGTGAAGTTCCCTGGTGTTTCAGAAATAAAGAAAGCACGTCTATCTGGAGCATTGGAGAAAGTTGAATGCCTTTGAGATGCCTCTCACATATGACTAAGGCTTTTTATATCCATAATAGAAGGCCTAGGAAGATAAGGGAAGGGTGGACATAGGCAAGCTGAGATTGCATTCAAAGAAAAGTTCATGTTATTTGGTTAACAATGTTGGGAATACAATATTATTAATTATAAAATAATATTTGTTGCATTTAACCTTCACAACAGCATGTTGAGGGGGTACTATATTCTCCACTGTATGCATGGGAAAACTGAGGCGTAGTTAGGAAAAGGATCCTGCCTGCAGTCCCTCGGTAGTAAATGTTGGGGTCAGGACTCAAACCCATGTCTATCTAATCCATGTTGAGAAGGTTGTAGTTCAGAGGAGGTAAATAATTGTTTTGAGGGAGTGAAAGAGAAAAGTTGATGGAGTTCATCTGCAGAGAGTAAGGGAAGGATGAGGAGAATTTAGAGGAGGACAGAAAGAGTAGAAAACAGTTAGCAAATCTGTGGTGGCAAAATAGAGCCTTTGGGCTCTCATTTACCTGTTTATTTATTGCACAAAAATTGTACAAAAGGATTTGCTAATACATGGAAATCAAAATCCCAGACAAACTCTTGCCCGTAAGGTTAGATTTAATGACTCAGGGTCAGTGCAGTAAGTCCTTGGTGACTGAGGCTATGTCTATGTGGCCATCAAATCCTATCTTAGGATCACATGTCTACTAGACTATCCTGGCATCCACAAGACCCTGTACCGGGAAGACTCAAATGCTAGGTTGATGCAGTCCAGGTCTGCGCAGGAATCATGAACATATCAAAGTCTACTCACAAGGCCAAAGTCAGGGTGGAAAATTAGTGGCTGGGTGTGAGGCTGCTGCAGAGAAATTGCAGTTGGTGACTTCTCTTGGGCTCTGTCTCCCCTAGATCACTCTGGGTATTTTCTAGCACTGCGGTCAGAACTACTGGCCTCCTGTGTTAGGATGCACATCCCCAGAGGACTCCCTGGGTTGCAGCAATTTGTGTATCATGGGCGAGGAGCTTATTAGGGACTGAAGTATTCCTGGCCAATTGTTAATTAATCACCTATTGTTTTTCTAGCTACGTTCTTTGGAGCATGGTTTCATAATGGCAATTTCCCAAAACCTATACCAGAAGCTTTATTCAGTCACCTGGGTCCCGCCTGCCCCTGTGGCCTTATCACTCCACACAGGAGTGTCTGTCATTTTCATTCCTTCATTGCCATGCAGAACACTGTACGGGGAGGGTTCCGTGCTGGGAGTGTTGTTATCCTTTCCAACACTGCTATTTTTATTATAAAAGATGGAGAAATAGTAGGAGGTTAATGGCTGCTCAGAATAAAAACAAATAGTGACTAAGAACAAATATTCAGACGAGGCATTGTCTTGCTGGGGGAATGATATTCAACAGTGAAGCGCTGTGCTCAGTTTTCATCTCCCTCTTTGACTACATAAACCAGGGGTTGTGTGTACTCAGTTCTGCCATTGTACTGCCTTCCATTGTCAAATCGCCTAACAAAAGAGACTGTTGGAAGCACAAGAACCCTCCAAAGGCCAAGGGTTCTAATCAGGGAAGTTTGTTTCTTCCTCTCCTCAACGTCACACTTCCCACTTCCTTCATTTTAGTGGGTGGATTGTCACCTCCCATTGGCTACCATGGGCCCCTTGCAAAGCCCAGTTCTTTGCAAAGAGGAGTGAAATGGTCATGTGGACCAAAGCTCTGACCGTATTCACTGACCTGTGGGCACTGCTTGTTTCCTGTGCCTGAAGCACATTGCACACACATTATTGTGCCCATGACCTCCAGTTTCTAACTGAGCTGTCCCTTCAGGCTGAGGTGGTGCCCTAACCTCCAGCTTTCTGTGTCCCCCTGCCCAGTGTCCCCTAAAGTGCTATTCTTTGCTAGGTGACTGTCGATAGAAAAGAGGAAAGAGAACTAACATTATTTGGGTACATACCATGTGCTAGGCACTGCACAAAGTAGTTTTTAAAAAAATAATGTTTACTTCTTTTGATAATCCTGCCAGGTAAGTGTCACTATCTTTATTTCACGGGAAAGAAACTGAGGCATAGAGAAGTTTAGTAAATTAACTAGGTAGTGAGGGGCCAGGATTCATTCATTAATCAGACAATGCACACACACACAGACACACAGACCACGCACAACACACTCATCCACTTGCTAGACATGTAATATATTTTTAAAATATAACATCTTAATTCTTTCAAAATTAATTCTTTCAAAACTGACTCCAGAAATCCCTTGAGAAGAGAGTCTAATGGTCACTTAGGCTGTAGCAGAAAGAATACCATATAGAGAGCTATTCCCTCTACCTAATCAGCATTAAATCTTGTGTAATTACCACTCCAAATGAGACATTCTATGATTGTTTCCAAATAAAAGGTAAATGATCTAAAGTAGATTATATAAGATCCAATACTTCTTATCTCATGCCTGGATCCTGAACTTCGTCTTTGCACATTTCCTCCTCCTCTAAAAAGTAATCAGCACCCAACCAGGGGAGTCTCACTAAATTAGAACTCACGTTGGGCAAAGGCTAAAAGGTCTCCCTGGGTGTCCATTCCACTCATCAGCTCCATGGATCCATAGATCTCCTAGTCTTTGTGGGAAGTGAGCAGACTCCCTTCTTCCCACCACGTGAAGGCCACCATCTCTGCAAGCTCTCTCTTTCTCTATCTGGTTTCCATCTCTACTAAAAACACACAAAAAAATTGGCCAGGCATGGTGGTGGGCACCTGTAGTCCCAGCTACTCAGAAGGTTGAGGCAGGAGAATGGCGTGAACCCAGGAGGCAGAGCTTGCACTGAGCTTAGATTGCACCACTGCACTCCAGCCTGGGCAATAGAGCGAGACTCTGTCTCCAAAAATAAAATAAAATAAAAATAAAATAAAATAAAATAAAATAAAATAAATAAATAAATAAATAAATAAATTCCCTTCCACAGAAAGAGCCAGTCCAACTATCCCAATCCACACAGATCTCTCCCTTTTCTGAAATCTTTAGTTAGTGCTACATGAGTTATTACAAGATCCCTCTCATTTACCTTGTGTATATTTTGCTTATTCAACTTGATTTATAGCCACGAGGGTATGGGATATGTCTTATACTTTTCTCTAACCATTCTTAGCAAATGTCCAACAAATATAACTGCTAAAAGGAAGCTGTAGTAAGAAAGAGCACTGGGTTAGTGATTTGGAAACTTGTTTTTTGTTCCAGCATTGCTACTAACCAACTATGTGATTTGGGGAAAGCTACCTAACTCTCAAAGATTATTTTCCCATCTGCCAAAATGACCATGCTTGAGCAATGGACTTCTAAGACCTTTCCCAAAGTTATAACTATACTCTCATGAATTGATTAAACATTTGAAGAAAAAGGAAGTTGCAAAGAAAGACCCACCCCAGACCTGAGTTGCTTAACATCTGAGTGTTCTGAGAATGGAGGCTGAGTGTGAAATCTATGAATGAGGATCAAGAGACAGCACAGTCAGTTAGGGCATATTATTGAGTTTCCATAAAGCCTTAAACATCACTGGGCCAATGAATGCCTCTGATTCCTTAGGGAGGGACTAAAACAACTTCAGGAGCAAAGGGAACCAGGTTCTTTCTGTTCCTCAACCACAGACATTTACTGGATCAGACTACAACAGCAGGTCTTCCCACTGCTAAGATCTGAACTCACCCACCCCAGGGGAGTCACAGAAGGAGACTTCCAGGTGCCCCAGGAGGTAACTTGGCTTCAAGGATCAAACACACACACTTCTGTCTTCCTTCCCCTCTGGACTCTTGTCAAAGACTAGACTCCATCAGTGAGGCTGAAATGTACATAAAAATATGATTTATGCTATTGTAAGACTGGTCAGGCTGGAGAGGCCTCTGACTCTAAATGAGGGTCCTAGGAGCTACTTGCTGTCCATATCACAGATACTTGACAACAGGGAATCAAGTGATGGGCTAGATTTCTTCCTCAAGGCTTTCCCTGTGCTCACTGTAGAATCCCTAAAGAGTGAGTGGGATAGATGGTCCACCCTGTGCCCTGCCAGTTTGCCTCTGCTCAGAGGTCCATGCCTCTCAAATCATTTTGCATGAAGACCAACTTCCTCTGCTTAGCCATGGCCAACTTCAGTCACAGGCAAGTCTTCCACAGACTCTCCACCGTCTCCTGGCTTGATGGATTTAGACTTAAAAAACATAACAGTATTTACTCATGTAATAAGTAGACATTTTTTCTGCGAAGAATGAAAACATATAGTATATATTGTTTTATAAGGTAATTTAAAATTTAATAATATATTGTAATCATTTCTTTATGCCAATAAATATGGAACTCTGGCATCAATGTCTTCTCTTCCATCCTCCACTATAACTTCATTCTTGGTCAGGAGTATGTTCCTCCAAATATTTGAAAAAGTAAATTCTGCCATTGGCCCCTTTACTCGCTTCCTGTCCTTGTTCAGTAATGAACCATCTAGTAATCCATCTTCTCAACCAAGCACTGGTGATGAGGTTTCATGCATTTAGGAAAAGTGCATGGATTCTTCTGATGAGAACAACAGATGCCCATGTCTTCCCAGAAATCTAGAACCAATAGTGGGGACTTATCAAAAACAATCAGAGAAGCTGAATTTGTATGTTCTCTGTACTTATTAAACAGAACTCAAATCAAAGTTTTCTTTAATGTTTCTTCTTTTGTCTTGGGTAGTAAGTGGGACAGGCTCTTTTGTAATGCAGTCTCAAGGGTTGGTCCATTCTGTCATTAAACTTGCTATTTCCTTCTGCTCACCCCTCTACCCAGATGACATGTCACTTTGACATAGTTCCCTCCTTTCTACTTTTCCAAGTACAGTCTATGTTTTAGGACCAACTTGTGGGGTATGTGCCCTGGGGGTGCCCATGACCTCCAGCCTATAGGGGTGGCTTCTCTTCAGTCCTCAAGGATTTCCCTTCCTGAGCTTCCGTGGTGCCTGCTGTCTGCTTTATGTTCATGTTAACACCTTCTCTCCTCCACACTTCCAATATTGTGCACAGTGTTTTTTGGTTACAATCCTGCAAAACAGGTTTTTAAAGTTACGGTCTGTAGTTGCCATTTTACAGCTTCTTAAATATGGATCATTTCTATCCAACAATTCGAAGAAGTGACACCATGCCCTTGAAAGGTATTGTTTTATTTGAGTCAGATATAATATTGCTAAAATATATGCTATCCCAAGAGACTGGCTATATTGTGAATTTTCCCTGTGAATGTCTAGCTTCCATCCTTAATTCCCAGGCTAGGGCTCCTTGGGTTGAATGACATAACTTCCAGAAGAAATGCTGGTGCAGTAGCTAGGTGATTTACATATAATCTCTCCCTCTGGGACTCCCTCTTAGGAGGGTGAGTTTGTGAGTTTCTTACATGTAATGAGTGGCCTTCAGTCCAAGCAGACTTGCTAAAAACAGTGAACTCTTTCTTACTTGGATGGTGTTGTGTATTTGTCAATGCTCTTTCATGCCTATTGTTTCAGATCTTCACGACACTTTTGTGGGAAAGGTAGGGCAGGTTTTTTAATCCTCATCTGATAGATGAGGAGACTGAAGCCCTGAGAGATCTTATGGCTTTCCTAAGATCACATCATTGGCAGCCAAAGCTAGAACCTGATGCCAGGATCTCCCGCTTGCCCTGTCCTCTTGGTAACACACACAAGGATGCTCTGATAGCCACCACTGTTTCCTCACATCCGTTTACTTCCCAAATATAGTCAAATTTCTAATCCCATTTAATTCTCACAAAAGCCCTGGAAGAAACTCCTGAGTTGGGGTTATCTGAGTCATTATTTCCAACCTATAGAAACAAACACAGTGACTTAAGAGACTTTCCTGGTCACACATGGATCAGTGAATGGGGTGGGACAGAACTCAGTTCCCAGACCCTACAGGTGGAACTTTGACACCTCTGTGCACACACACACCAGGTACCTCAGATGCTGGTCTCCCTGCAGCCAATAATTTGAAGTAGAAAGCAGGACTGTCAGGAGGAACTTCACGGTGGTCTTCAAGGGAAACACTGGCATCCAAATGAACCCACTGCTTGGTACTTAGTGACAGGCAGGTGTGCAAATGTGTAAGTGTGTGGTCCCATGGAAATAACCAGGTGGGGAGGCCTTGGGCACAGAGCCAGGGTGAGAGCCAGGCCTCCTGATTTCCAGGAGAGTTTTTTTTTTTTCTTTTCTTTTCTAACCCCACTAATAGAAGAATTCAACAGCTTTCTCCATGAAGAAAAATTAAGTGAATGTCAGTTCAGGGGTTTGATTTCCCTCATGACAAATACAAAGAATTATTCCACATTCTTCCAGTGAAAGGGGGTGAGATGTCCATTTTCCTGCTACTTATGTTCCTCAGCAGGTATGTCGGAATGACTGGGTCACTGTTAACTGGGTAAAATGAGCCACAGTCTCAACTCAGCCAATACAAATATTTCCCCAACTCTATGTTGAGGAAAGATGAAAAAACATTGGCATCTGAAGAGGTGAAAGGAGGTGGTGGCAATGCAGTCATTCCCTGAGGGAAAAGAGCAGATGGTTATATTTCCTGCTGCAATAGGTGGTCCAGAATTGGCTGAGAAGGGGCTTCCTAACACACACTCACATGACCAATGCAGGTTCCCAGGGGCAGAACAAGGAACCTGGGACAATACTCTGCTTCCCTTAGAAAATGCCCAATTTTGTTCAAGGGCTGTTTTTCCATTGAGTGTGTATGTATGTGTGTGTGTGTGTGTGTGTGTGTATACACACACACACACACACACATGCTGAGCTCATTCGGCTCTGCATGTGTTATCAGGGATAAAACATACAAGGGTGTGCTCTGCTTGGACATCACTTTTTAAACAAACAAACAGGTACCATATGACTAGTTAATGTAAAGCACAGAGAGGACCACAGCTGAAGGAGGTCTGTCTTCTACCTTCAGGAAAACCACACTCCAGTTGAAAAATCATGATTACGCACTCGATAAGTTAGATGATTACACTTTGTAAGTTAGCTCCAAATTCAAGGCTAACAATGACAATAAGTGGCACTCAGCAAGGAACAGAAAGTTTGACTCAGGTAGTCCAGAAGAGGGAGAGGCTAAACAGGTGGGATAGTTCAGGAAGAATCAGAGGCAGAGGTGGAACTCAAGTTGGGTCTTGACTGCTAGATAAGAGGGGTGGCCATCGACGCGGTGCCAGGGAGATGTGGAGGAGTGAGCGGGAGAGTTGGGTTGGCTCACTTTTCAGAACACAGACTTCCCCTTTGCTCCCAGGGACTTGCTCTCTTTTAATGACAAAAAGGATGTAAGAGAGTGTGAGTGGTTCAAACGTGCCTCAGTTCCAGAGAGTATCCCAGGTAATAATGGAGGAGAAGCACCTTTTCTGAAGTCGGGGACAGCACACAGCTTTTCACTCAAATGAAATCCACCCCCTCCCTTTAAAAAAAAATACCTCAGGACTGTTTACCTATCCATGGGAAAGTCATAAAGGAAAACGTAGAAATGGGAATTGCTTTGAGAATCTGTGGAAGGTTGACAGAATACGTGTAAACTAGAAAGTGACGGACAGCCTACTATTATACCTAGGGGCCTGACTGACACTGAATTCCAGGAGAGACCACATTACTAGAAGGTATTTAAAGTACTTTCAGTGAGTCTATTTCATGTGTCCTTAGCAGCAGAGTGAATCTCAGCACAAGCTAGTTCAAATCCTCTCCCAGAGCAGACATGTCTTCCACAGCCATCTCTAGGGCTTGCCATCCCATCTCTGTTTTTGTGACAGCCTGTTCCACTGATGTACTGGCAATCCATCAGGGGGACTAACAGGGACAGAACCAAGGATACAGTCCCCGGGTGGAGAAGCCTGCAGAATCATAAGAAGATGGAGAGGAGACAGCACTGGTAGGGTGGATAGCATTCACACAGGCTTTGCCTATTTCAAATCAAAACCAAAGCCTAGGCCTGGTGCCCTCATCAAATGTTGTTATAGCCATGCCATATAGAATTAATAATCTTAGAATTGTTACATATCTCTTACATTAATTCTAGGGTTGGAAGGCCATCTTAAAATAAGAGTGGGCTATGGAGGGTCAGCATTTGGATCGAATATTTTTTACCATTGCCAGGACCATTTGTCCATGGCATATTTAGAAGCTTCTTTTGAAAACTTTTATTTGTGCCTCGAAAATCTCAACTCTTAAAGGGAACTGGATGTGCAGTCAAGACACATTGAGATAGAAGTTAGCTTTGCCCTTAGGCAGCCATGTCTGGGATGTGCTTGGTGAATCACGGGTGCTCTATGAGGGTTTGCTAAATGATTAGGAAACTCAGGGAAAATCTCTTCAGTTTCCCCATCTCTAAACCAAGAGAAATAGCCCCCAGCACTCCCAACTGACAGGCCTTCATCAGGATAAAAATGAGGTAATGGTTTTTAAATATACTTTACAAGTAAAAATTTCTGTAGAAATATAAGTGGTTGCTATAGCAAACTTGGAAGTTGGAGTTGGAAAAGGCCTGTGACTAGGACCTAGGAAACTTTGGGTCTTGTCCAGCTCAGCCCATAAACAATAAATCTTGAAAAGTCTCTTACCTTCTTGCAGCTTCAGTGACGTCATTTGTAAACACATTATAATAGAGTCTGTTTACTTCACAGCGTGTTTGAGTCAATGGAGATGATTATAAATTGCTCCCCTTTGATGAGCAATGAAAAAGCAAGTGTGGGTGTCCACCTACTCATGCCTGTGCACAGTTGTGATTTTAGAAACAGTTTGCTCCTGGAGAAGTGAAGCCTTGATGGGAAGCCCCTGGGCCTGCTGACCCTACCCGCTTTCTTCCAGCCTTCAGGCATCCACACCATGTGTTGCCCATTAGCCTTGCCTTAGCATTCCCCTTCCATGTTCTTTGCAATCATTGCTCACCACCTCCCACAGGCACAGTCTCCATAGAACTCCAGAATACGAGCACTGGATGGGGTGTCACTCTACAGAACCAACCCCTTTATACATGAGGATATGGAGGCTCCGAAAAGTCATGTAACTCTTTGATGGCAAAGTTAGAACTGGATCCCAGGTCCAAGTTCATAGTTCTTTTTAGTGTCTCTGATCCCAGGCCTTTTAAACAGTGTACTTCCCAACCCCATTTTACTATAAGAAATCCCATCTGCCCAGAATTCAGCTAAGATTCAGAAGTGATGCTGTTATGTGACGTCTCCGACCTCCCTCCCTCTGCGCATCTCAGGGACCTCTCCAGAAGCCAGTCCCAAGAATGGCATTGGTTAGCGTATCTCAAATACAGTGGGAGAAGCCTCTTAGTTCAGCTCCAGTTATTTCTCTATTGTAGAAAACCAAGAGAGAGATGAACAAGGGATGAAAACGTACTCCACATGGACTCAATAAATCTTGGGTGAAATGATGCTGTCTGACAAGGTAAATAAAAAATGGAGCACTCAAGCACCAGCACTGGGGATGAGATGAGGACACACCAATTACCAGGACTTCTCCCTGCTTTGCTTTGTCGACATAAAACATCAAGGTATGTCATCATCTGTGGGTTTTTGTTCCTATTAGAATTGTTGACTAGATATGCTGGATGTCATATTTATGATGTATTTAACAAAATTATTTTTTTAAAAAAGATTTTTGTGTGTGTGTGACTGTCAAAAAGCCTGATTTCCAGCTCAGAGATCATCTTTGTCTACATCCCTTTTAAGTCACATTTCTTACCCAAGCTTCATTCTTCTCACCCATAAAATAGGTGGGATAGGCCAGATGCTCACTAAGGAATCCTCTGGTTAGAATGTTCTGTTGCACCTCCTCTGTTTGTGCATGTTGTCATTAAACAGGACAGCATTTTACAACATTAGTGGCCACTCTGAGCCCCTGCAGAAGCTCCTCCACACAAGGGCTCCTGAGCAAAGGGCTCTTCCCAAGACAGGACTATGAACTCACTGTCAAACTGTCATGGAGATTTCTCTGTATTTCAGCTACTGCTTCCTGGCAATTCATATAACCACCTTTCAGAAGGACATGATAATATAGCATCTTGATTGTAAAACTGCTCATAAAACGTTATGGGATTGTGGGAAGTTTGGGTCCCTGTAAGGATGGTGCTGGAATACAACTTGAGCCTGAGTGGAAAATAAATAATGAACTATTTGAAACCATCATCATTCCCCAAACGGAGCAGAGAGAGTGAAAATAAATGGAAATACCATCAATTACTGTTTTTCCCAACGGCAAAGTGATAAAGGTATTTAAACGATGTGTGACACAATGGAGTGTGAGTTCTAATGGAGGGGCTCCTGTCCTTAATGAAGTAGAAAAGTAAGGTAGTGGAAGAAGTGGAAAAGTTAGGAGGGGAGAGCAAAAAAAAGCAGAAATTAGAGCCGAGGGAGCCGGGCTGAGCCTACCTGTGACAGCAGCATACAGATTGCACTGGTGAGGTGTAATTGCCTGTCCTCTAAATGGAGACTCGGAAAGGAAAGACAGAGGACAAGAAGGAGATGAGGAAATGAAAAGCAGGGAGGTGGCCTGTAAAAGCTTAGACAGCAGCATCTCTACCTGCCTTTTCTGGGCCATGAAAAGT
Source organism: Hylobates moloch (assembly GCF_009828535.3). Taxonomy (NCBI): domain Eukaryota; kingdom Metazoa; phylum Chordata; class Mammalia; order Primates; family Hylobatidae; genus Hylobates; species Hylobates moloch. The sequence continues at coordinate 34,129,786 of NW_026652280.1, forward strand.
TCTGGCTCCATCGATGCAGCAGGGGTTCTGGCCGTGGCTCAGTCTTGACATTGGCCTTCTGTCTTTCTGTAGGATCCTCCCCAGAGGCCTCACCTGCCCACGTTTGGGGCCTCTCACAGGCTGCTCTGTGGGTGATTCCTGAATCTGCCCCTCTCCCTGGCTCAGCCCTCTTCTGTCTCTAACCTTCCACTAGTCCTCTCCATGCCTCCCCTTCCACCTCATACTCAGCCTAAATCTGTGTTCCTCACTTCCTCATGCACTCTGGTTCCCTTTTCCATGTTTTCATACTATATGAGTGGCACCAACTATTTCTTCTAACTCCCTAGACTCAAATTTGCCTCTCTTCTACTTACCTTCCCTGTCTTACAGCTCCCAAATCCAGTTATTTTTTGCTAGTGAAATCTCTATATTCACAGACCACACCTTTATTGGGACCTTCTCATACCTCATTTTCAAACCACTGTAATAGCCGCTGCAAACTGGCCTTGGCTCCAGCTTCTTCCTGCTTGAGTCTACCCAGTGTCTTCTCGCCAGATTGACAGTCCTCCAACACCTCATTAGTCATGCTACTCCCCTGCTCAGAAACCTGCCATAGCTCCCTATTTCTAACAGTCAAGACCCTTCGGCCTCTTTGGCCCTACCTTCTCTGAGAGATCACATTTGCAGCTTCTCTTCTCCATGTGGCACTTGCTATTCAACAAATACTCCTATCTTTCCCACTCATCCTCATTTCTGTGGTATAACCTCCTGTCCCATTGGATGTGTCATATTCTATTCAAGTCCAAAGTCAAGACCTCCTCCTCCAGGAAGCCTATCTTGTCTGCTGAAAATGGTGCTGATGCACTTATGTCCAGACATGATCATTCAGGATTGGATTAGTGGCTGATTCACATTGACATTGTAAGGTTTGGGATCAAACATAATTAACTCTTAGGAATTCATCTCTCCATTCTTTGAGGCCTTCAAAGGTCATATAGGTCATCCTACATACTTGGTGAGGAGAACATTGTGGGTTCACTGGTAGTCTGTGATTGGTCAGCTGCATGGCCAGTGCATTTATTTGCACAGATTTGATTTTTGAGAAAAGGATACAAAGATCAGCCATTACAATGTAAATTTTTGAGGAAATTTAAATTAAGTAAAAATATTGACCAAAAACATCGCCTTAACACATGGCCACGTAGTTGACACTGTTCGTTCTATCTTCAAGACGTTCTGATGAACTCTTGGGGCTAGCACACTCCCCTCTGCTGGTACATGCCACTCATACCTGTTGAAATGTGTGCTTCCCAAGAATCAATTGTGTTTGTTCCCAAACCTTTTTATGCTGGTTGTAGTTATAATTTATGTAATTTATTTAAATATTATGCAAAACTGTGAACTATGAATGCAAAGAGGGTTGTTGATTTGACAAAAAAACAAGTTGATTGCTTTGGAAAGAGCCAGTAAATAGGAAATTGATTAAAAAAAAAAAAAGGATTGATGTTAAATTGAATGTGGGTGGGACAACTCTAAGAGATTAGTTAAAAATAATAAAATTGTGCATGTAGATAGCTCATAAAGTACATTTTAGGTTCTCGATTCACTTTAAAGAACCCAAAGCTAGATAATGTAAATAATGTATTCTTGGATTGATTTGTGGAGGGAAAGGATGCAGAACTTTAATGAGAAGAACTTTATTTAAGAAAAAATCAGGCCGGGCGTGGTGGCTCACGTCTGTAATCCCAGCAGTTTGGGAGGCTGAGGTGGGCAGATCACGAGGTCAAGAGATCAAGATCATTCTGGCCAACATGGTGAAACCCTGTCTCTATTAAAAATACAAAAATTAGCTAGGTGTGGTGGTGCATACCTGTAGTCCTAGCTACTTGGGAGGTTGAGGCAGGAGAATTTCTTGAACCTGGGAGGTGGAGGTTGCCGTGAGCCAAGATCACACAACTGCCCTCCAGCCTGGCAACAGAGTGAGACTCCGTCTCAAAAAAAAAAAAAAAAAATCCAACTATACCAAATGATTGGCAAATAAGTGCATATTTTTAAGTTTAAAATCATGTTTAAAACAATTTGACCATCCTTTCCTATTATCAACCATTATTCCAGATTATATCAGATTAAAGGAATTCTTTACCACTCAACCTCAGCATGGGTAGAACATTTCCAGTTTGGGGGCAGAAACAGGGTAGTATCATCTTCTGAATACCAGAACCTGACACATCCACATTTGAGCTGCAAAGATACACCTCTGTGATACCTAACCTCCAAGACATGCCCCCTTCCCACACCATCCTCGTGTGGATCTGTGGATCTTTATTTCCTGGAGTTCACACCTTGTATAATTCTCACTCTCACTGAATCAGGCTGTCCTATGTGATCAATAGAATACACTAGAAGTTACGGTATATGACTTCCAAGGCTGGTTCATAGAGACTTCTTGCTTAGAATCTTGAATAACTCACTATGAGAGAAGCCAGCCACCATGTTTTGAGGCCACTCAAGCAACCCTGTGGAGAGACTCGGGTGGGGAACTGAGGACTCTTGCCAACAGCCAGCACCAACTTTCCAGCCATGTGAGTGAGCTGCCTTGGAAGTGCATCCTCTAGTCCCGGTCAAGTCCAAAGATGACAGCTGTAGCTGACACATCTCATGAGAGATCCCAAGCCAGAACTACCTGGCCAAGCTGTTCCCAGATTTCTGACCCACGGAAACTGTGAGAAATATTAAATGACTATTGTTGTTTTAAGCCATTATATTTTCGAACAATCTGTTATGCAGCTTTAGGTAACATCTAATTTCCCAAACACAGCAGCTATTTCTAAGCAGGGATAACCTGAGGTGACTCATATTGAGTACTATTAGCAAGAATGCCCACTCTACTGAAAGTGCAAAGGACACACTGCTTTTTGTCCTCATTAATTACATAAAATAAAACTGGAGTTTTTTTGTTTTTTTTTTTTTTTTGAGTTGGAGTCTTCCTCTGTCGCCCAGGCTGGAGTGCAGTGGTGTGATCTCAGCTCACTGCAACCTCTGCCTCCTGGGATTAAGCAATTCTCCTGTCTCAGCCTCCAGAGTCGCTGGGATTACAGGCGTGCGCCACCACACCTGACTAATTTTTGTATTTTTAGTACAGGTGAGGTTTTACCACGTTGGCCAGGCTGGTCTCGATCTCCTGACCTCAGGTGATCCGCTTGCCTCGGCCTCCCAATGTGCTGGGATTATAGGCATGAGCCACCATGCCCGACCTGATAAAATGTTTTGAAAGTTCATTGTGAACTGCTTCTGGGACAGAATGACAACACAAAACAAGTTTGCTCAATAGTTTGATATTCAAGAGTAAGGAAGAGTGAAGGGGCGTCAGAGAGAGAATCATTTTCCTCCTGTTCATACTTTAAACCTCACCTACACACATACCCCTTACAGAATAAAAGCGGCCTGTGAGAAACTTCGGGGATCATCCCGGTCAGGGTGTGCTTTAGGAACCCTGGGTTCCTGGCACAATTCCATAAAGATTCTCCACCACATAGAGTGAATACGTTTATCTTGTTAGTTTCAAAGGATAGCACTCTTATAATAATAGCAGGCCTAATAGCAGCAATGTTTATTGGCAGGTTGGTTATAGCTTAGTGAGCACTGGTCAAAAATATTTATCACTTTTTTCCTCTTCACAAAACACACGTTAAATCTTGAGAAATCAAATGAAGAGACTCTAGCAGTATCTTTGGTGCTTCAGCCTGAACAGCCCAAATATAATCAATTGCATTTTCCTAACTGTCCTCCCCTCTGATTGCTAAGCCACAGATCTGATGCTTGCACCAGGAGTGGACCCTCTCCCCTCCTCTGACACTGCACTTCAAAATCACTACCAAAAGGGAGATGTCTTTTTTTTTTCCTCAGCAGGAAAATAAGAGAAAGCTAGTTGAACAGGGATTAGAGGTAAATCCACCTCCTCAGATGATGAAACAACTTCTAAAGTGTCTTCCTTCCTCCTTCTCACCCCAGTCTCATTTAAATTTTCTATCACTTTGATCACATCAATATTTTGCTTAAGAATCTGAAATGACTTTCTGATGCCATCAAAATAAATGCCCAGGCATTTTAGGAAGATAATCAAGACCCCTGGTAACCAAGCTTCAAGTCTGACCTGAAGGTACCGTTCCAGTTTTATCTCTACTGACAACTCATGGATGTGAACCTGGGTCCTTGACAAATGCTGGCTTTTCTCAGACTCTACCAAACACTCGTATGTCTCCTACTTCACTCCTGCTATCCTCTTTCCCTGGAATGCTCTCCTTCCAATCACCAGCCTTCTACACTTTCTTGTAGCTTAGTTGTTTCAACACCACATGCTACAGATGCCCTCTTATGACAATGCCAGAGATGGCTGCCACCTCTAGTGGCACTTCTGTGCCAATCACAAGACATTTGTTTCTTATTAAGAGTGCAGTAACGATCCAGGTTCTTTATGTCTCGTCTCCCTCCAAGCTTGTGAGTACCTAGAGGATAAGAATCAGATTTCTTTTATTGCTGTTCCCCCCACACACCTAGCAGTGTGCTTGGCATTTACAAGGACCATAATATGATGAATAACTGAATATTGTTGCTTTTCTAAAACTTATTTTACTGACTCATATATACATTTATTTCAAAGGAAAAGTAACAAAAAGACAAGAGCAGGGATGTGACTTGAGATGGATGGTGCTATTTCCCTGAATAGCTGCACCCAAATCTTCCCACTTAGCTGTTTTTCATCTTCACATGCAATCATTTAGCTTCATTTGATTGGAACGACTACAGGTTCCTCTTATAAAAGAGTGTTAGAAGTTGGCAATATTGGTGGCTTCCTAGAAGGTATGACTAGGTGGGAACTTAAAAAAGTCCTTTCCTCCTGGAATAAGTTCTTTAGAAAATATTATTTACTGATTTCTGAAATTCCTCCATTTGAGATTTTTTTTAAGTAACTATCTTCAGGAGAGGTCACACTTAAGGCAATGACAATTAGTATCAACAATAATGATGATAAAAGGTGATATGGTTTGGCTGTGTCCCCACACAAATCTCATCTTGAATTGTAGTTCCCATAATCTTCATATGTCATGGGAGGGACCTGGTGGGAGGTAATTGAATTGGGAGCAGTTCCCCCCATGCTGCTATTCTCGTGATAGTCAGTGAGTTCTCACAAGATCTGATGGCTTTGTAAGGAGCTTTTCCCTCTTTGCTTGGCAGTTCTCCTTCCTGCCATCATGTGAAGAAGAATGTGTTTGCTTCCCCTTCTGCCATGATTGTAAGTTTCCTGAGGCCTCCTAAGCCATGCAGAACTGTGAGTCAATTAACCTCCTTCTTTTATAAATTACCCAGTCTTGGGCAGTTCTTTAAAGCAGCATGAGAACGGACAAATACAAATGGCCTGTAAGAAATAAGACGTAGGGACCAAGGAAGTAAAAAAAGAAAAGGTAAAAGAAAGGATCACCAAAAAGGGGAGGTGTTAAGATGCTAAAAAAAAAAAACCCATAATTTGTTGAATTTGCTGAAGCCTGGCCTTATCCCTAGTAGAATTTTGTAAGGTGTTTTTTCACAGATCAGAAAACCTCTCTGCTGATAAATAACCAAAGTCCTGATTTTTTTTTAAACCCACCAACCCCTAGCTCTAACATAATTGCCTGTGATAGAGAGCCAGCTGTATCCTTGTGATGTAATTATTTTCTTTCTAGGGTCCATCTTGCGGATATTTATGGATGTGCACAAGTACCACGTGTGTGTACACACACGTGCTCCGTAGGCACCAGGACCTCACTGATCCTTTACACCCCACTCATTTTCCCTCCTCAGATGATACATCAGAAGCACATTGTGATTTCTGGGTGTTTATTAAAACATGATCTATGGAAAATAAATTAACCTAATAAAATATATTCAAATGATCAAATGTCCTATAAGGTAATTTGAGAGAGGAAAAAACCTGCTAGTTTTGATGGCAGCTTAAAATATCTCTTATTTCTCATAAATAATAGGGTAGTTAAATACCCATTTTACTTATATCATGTTAATGAGTTCTAGATGCCATTCCCAAATGCTCATCCTTCTCTCATTAAGACTTCCCAATAATAGTGACAATAACAATAACAACAATGATCATATACAACAAAGACCAAAGATCACTGGAAAGTTTTCTTCCCCCAAAGAGGAATTTTTGAATGGCTGCACTCTGCGCCTTGAATGCATTATGGTTAATTTCAGATTCTGAGGATGATTAACTCTGACTGGTGGAATAAAAGGCCACGACCAATTATTATTCAGAAAAATCCTGCTGTTTAGCCAAAGAGCGTACAGTGCAATCCAGTCCTTGATGTTCCTGTGATAAACGCTCACATGACAAGGTTATTTGGTGTAGAGCAGCCAGAGTGGTTGCTATGGCAACCTGTTCACAATGCTCATAAATCTGAGGTGTAGTTATCCTTGCTGTGTATGCAAAAAAAAAAAAAAAAAAAGGAAACAAAAAAGAAACCTACAAAGCCAACTCAAGCGGTTTAATTTACAGTGCTGCCTTAAAAAAAGAAAAAATAGGCAAATGAAATCTAAGATAATAGACCTCTCCATATTATATTCTTTCACAATACAGGCACTTAGGACTCAAACGCTCTCTTCAACGCCAAAAAGACTTTTAAGATAATCATTATGGTAGAGAATATAGGTCATCATTAGCACCAGGAGTGACAAAAATAAAAGAGGTGGTTAGAAATTCGAGTTTGCCAGCATCAATTGTTTTCCCTTGGCGCAGTTAGCAATGCAAACAGCTGTTGACAGCACATCAGGACAGGTACATTCGATGGGGAACAAATGGCTTTTTCAGTCGCTGCTTCCCAGAAATGATGGGCTGTAAGTCTAACAGGCCAAAGGTCAAGCAGACAATGATGAAATATCCCCCACAGACCCAATGTCAGGTGGTTCGATGTTAAGATCGCTCTGATATGGTCTCTCAGCCTTGATTTCAGCTCCACTCAGCCCCATTAGAAATAAGGGCAGCCTATTAAACCAGCAGGTAGCAAGGCTTTTCTCATTTCAGGTATAAGCTCCCTGGCCACCTGGCTTTTTGACCCCCTGAGGCTTATTTCAACCATTGTCAGTTTTCTAAATAAAAATTGGGGAACAGTTGAGCCCACTGAAGAGGCAATTCTTTAACGCTTGGAAATGTGAGAGCCATTGGCTCTGCAGTCATCAAGAATGACAGAGAAGTCTAATATGATAATGGCCTGGTTCAAATTAAGACTAATATTTGACTTACGCCATCAAATAGTGAAGATGGGTCGATTAGAGAGCTTTGATGGGGAAATTCATTATGTCATCAAGTCCCAGAGTATACACACATACTGGGACACTCCAAGAGTACAAGAAATGACACATTTGTTTGGGCAATACAGAAGTGCTCAGTCGTATAAAATTGGAGAGAATGAGGACAGAAACACACCCCCTGCCCCTAGGTCTCAATTCTGATCCAAAGCATGTTTCTTTACTAGTCTGCAATAAAGAGTAACTACAAGACATGGGGGCTTCCAGCAACCTGCATGAAAGGTGAAGAACATCCTGACCAAGAAATTTTTGGTAGCTACATACCTGGCTCATTTCAGGGTTAGCAAGTATATACACAAATTATAAAAATTTGCTTCACTTAAATTTTCAAGCATGTCTAAAATTCTCAAAATAACCTTTTTGATTTAAGATATAGCATCTCCTTTAAAAAAGCAGACACCCTTGCAATTTGGAGAGGTTAAACATGTAGTCTTTCATGCAAAGAAGCTGATCAGACTCTGCTGAAAATAAATTAACACACTGGGCACTTAGTGTGTGAGGAGCTCTGAAAGGAGAGAAGGGAAGGCTAGGGAATTACAAAAGTTACCCTTGCCTCTGAGACTATGAGATCCTTGAGAGTATGAACTGTACTTTTCTATTTTTTTTTTTTTTTTTTTTTTTTACCCTCGGTGGCTTGCACAGCACCTGGCATGTGAAAAGGCCCACTGTATCCTTGATGAATTGATGCAATTATGTAATTATTTGAAAGAAGACTAACTTTCCTCTGAAAAAGTGGATTGCATGAATGCCCAAATATTTTTTTTAAAAATTTTACTTTAAGTTCTGGGATACATGTGCAGAATGTGCAGTTTTGTTACATAGGTATACATGTACCAAAATATCCTAATTCAGATTCTGTTGGATACATGGATGGATAGGTAGGAAGAGAGAAGAGACTGATGAGAGAGAGAAGAAGGACTTTCCTCCCTTTTAAATTGTTGGGTACTTCAGAAGAGTCCCCTGTACCCAAACAGTTCATTATTCTAGAATTCCAAAAACCATGGAAAATTCTGTGTGCCATTATTATTTAGCTAGGGCCACTTTACAGCTGAAAATCACCCAAGGTGGGGTATTAGTTGAACTTCATGCACTGTACCTCAGCTCAGTCCAGCAATTGTGCATGTTGAATGTCAGGCTTGACATCCATGCCTGGAGTGGCACACTTTTCTCTTGGCCAGGTCAAAGCTCATTCACCACCCATGTGATAATAAATCAGAGTTTGCCAAGACTGACTTGCTCCATTTGCAGTAAATTATAAATTATGCAGATCCTTATTCTCACAATACTCCACAGAAGGAATGATTCATGTCCCTATTTGGTAATACTGATGTTGACTTTCTTTAATTGAATACTTCTTTGTGTGAGGCACAGGTCTCATTCTTCAAATGTAGACCTCCACGTGATCTTCCTTTTTTTAAATGCTCTGTTAGTATACCTGTGGAGGTTTTTACTCACATAATATTTACCTGTATGATCTCATTTGATCTTCACAAAACACCTAACAAGCAGGCACTATGGTTACCTTATTTTATACGTGAGATAACTGTGGCTTAGTTACTAAGTTAAGTACTTTTCCTAAAGTCATACAGTTAGTATGATAAGTTAGTAGAAATGGGATCCAAACTGTTGCTTCAGAACTCCACACATTAACTACCATGGCTCAGCACTGGCAGAAAGAATTTCTAATCAAGTTGCCAAACGACAATGCTGGAGCTCAAGAAGCCATGTTTTTTAAAGCAGTGGAATTTCAAATCTACAATGTTGCCATGACCTTATAATTCTGACTGCTCCTTCTTAAGCAGGGAGAGGAAAGAGTGCCACACTGAAAGTCAGGAGGGTCTGACTCCAGATGAGGAGAAAGAAAAAAGAAAAGGGAGCTGAAGAATGCCAAAATAGTATCACTGCTTGAATATATTAGTTTTAACTCAAGCACGTCTTTGATGGAACCACTTTCATTGGCCTCCTCATCGTATTGCAACACAACTCTACAAGTATCTCTACAATTTTACTGTCTCAGCAAGGAGGCCCTATTGCTTAAAAGAAAAAAAGTCCTTTTCTGGATGTAGAAACAATTGAGTTTCTTGTTACTAAAGGGAGGAGATTCTCCCCAACAAATTTGCTTAAGAAAACCTCCCAATGCCCTTTCTCTGTAGATCTGTAGATAACATGATAGCATTAGATAACATAAGCTACTGTGTATAATTATCTTTTTATACATAAGCATTAGCTACCTTCCTGGACCACAAGCTTCTTTCGGATGGACCCTAGGTTCTATTTATCTTTATCTTCTCCCTAATGATTGACAAAAAGCATTTCAGAAAAACAACAGTAATGAAAAACGGACAACATTAAGATGGTTTCTGATTTCAAGAAACCTGATTCTTTGAAAACATATCTGGTCCCCACACTTCTGCTTTCTCTTGAAAAACCAGAAGATCTGGTGACACTCATCCCAAATTCTTGCATGGAGCTGAGCAGTAACTATTCCCTTCAGTTAGGGCTTGCCACACTTCCACTCTGTCACCTCCACTTGCTTAGACCACCTGCCTGGCCATATGAGCATTTGGTTGTGAGAACCCCACAACAAAGAGGTGAGAAATAGGAAAGGGCAAGTCCCTATGGCTCAGCCTTACAGCATTCTTCTACCATCTCAGAGATGGCTACTGTGATACAGCTCGTCCACCATGATGTGTGCTAGTGACTTCTGTCCCACTTGAGTACACTTTATCTATCTTACTGTTCACCCCCGGAGAGAAGGGGTCCTCATGGCAAGAATATTTCAAGGGACTGAAGAGAAGCAGATGATTCCTTTGTGGGGTGAGGGTCTGGGCTGGATCTAGAAGTGATGATGAAAGCAGGCACATGAGCCCTTGCTCCTGTGAAAGTCCCCAGTTTGAGCCAAGAACATAGGCCAACCTGCCAGAACCATAGGTTGCATTTAGGAATATAAGTTAGAAGACCTGAAACCTTCCTGTTTTCTCTCTTCTCAGTTCTAGTGACTGCTAATTTATTAGTTATTAGGTCAAAGAGTTAAGCAATGAAAAGCATGGTGAACAAAAATACCTATGGGATGTACACTGATTTCCCAGGATAAAACATTGTTCACTGTGGAAAAAAATCCCCACAATACTATGACCTTGTGAAATCTCCTAGCAAAGCTGTCACCCCATGAATAAGACCTTGGCCTTACTCTGCAATCTTCATTCAGTTGTTCAGCAGCTTATGCCAGGCAAATCTTGAGGCAGTGGGAGATGCAACAGCAAACCAACAACAATAACATACTTGGTTCCTGCTTTTAGGGGCATATGCTTCATTTGGGGAGACAGATACTGATTAAATAAGTGCCACGAAGGAAGAAGAAAGGAATCCTATGGACGGATTCAGACTTTTTCTTGGTTGGGAGTGCATGTGTTCATGGAGGAGACGGTGTCTCCAGGGAAAGCTTCCTTGAAATACTGGACTTTGAGGATACTGGCTGATACTGACTCAATCATCCATGACATCTGTTCTGGTGCTCTGCACAGAGTAAGTGCTGTGGACCTTTGTGCCAGGGGATCCCACCAAGACCACCATACTAAGTGCTCCTCATCTCTAAGGTCAAGCATCTCATCTTCTGGTGGCTCTACCTGACATTCACTGTTCATCCCTTGCTGAGTGGTCCTCAGTGGCCTTCCTGTATTTTCCTCTCAACCCATTACACATGTGGTAATTGTAAGCCAAGGACTTATCATCTTTATTACCTGTGCATTGGAAACTGTGTGTATGTTTTGGGTGAATGTTGAGTGGATAGTGATCTAGAAGAGAAGAGAGATGGCATGGTTTGCACTTTGGGTGGCTTGAGGGAGCTGAATCTGTGTGATATCGGGAAGACTCAAATCTGTTTTGTGCTCACAAAGGTGAAAAACGACATCCCTTCACTGTGCTTCTGTTGTATAATTTCCTTCACTAGAGTTTTTAACAAAATAAAGTTTTATTTCTAAGGCTAATTCCTTTGTGTCCTAAGACTGAGTTGATGAGATTCCATTTATCTTAATAAAAGCAAAGGAACTAATTTAAATTAGCAATTTCTGGTGAAATTATCGGGCTAAATACAAAAGCGCTGGATAAATTTACACATTAAGCTCCGGTGTAGTCCATGTCTAGTACTTAACTCAATTACACACACACACATACAGCACACAGGGTCAGTTCTCATTGTTTGCAATTGTTATGTTTTATAAAGTTGCTGCAAACACTGAATTAGTGAATTCTGAACTATTGCTCTTAGGGGAATACAGGGTTAGGTTCCTGCAAGCTTCTCGTCACAACATTGTTGCCAATCAATACATAATCTTGCTTTATGTGTGTTTCTGTTTAAAGTATAAGAGTATACTTAAAGTATAAGAAAAATAGAACCTAGGGTCCATCTGAAAGAAGTTTATGGTCCTGGAGGGGAGCTAATGCTTGTGTATAAACAGATAATTATACACAGTAGCTTGTGTTATCTAATGCTATCATGTTATCTACAGATCTACAGAGAAAGGGCACTGAGAGGTTTTCTTAAGCAAGGAAGTCTGCTGATGCAAGAAGGTAGAGCATAGCTTTATTTGATCTCAGCTGGAAATGTGCACATCAGGTGACTCAAAGTTTTCACTACTCTGCACATGTCTGTGGAAACACTGGATTATTGATTTGGGGGTCACAAATACATTTTAGGGAGTAGGCTAATTGGTAAATATGGAATCCACAAACAATGAGGATCAACTGTATATATAATATAGAGAAATATACCTGTATACTTAAGTATATTCCTCAGTGCTGTAGCTGGCTATAGTGAGTGACCAATAAACAATATTTACATAAATAATATTTGTTATTCAATATAGTAGAAAAATAAAACATTTTGTTTAAGAGAGAGCATATATATATATATATATATATATATATATCATATGAGGTAAGGCAGTAACGCATATTCAGTAGTAAATGCTACTAAACCTAATTTAATTTTTTGATAATGCACCTCATAGATTTATATTAAGATCATCCCAAATGACCTGCCCATGAAAGTTTATGAAGTTCGCTTAAAGTAAAATAAGTTATCTAGAACAAGGGTCCCTGACCCCTGGGCCATAGACTGGTACTAGTCTGTGGCCTGTTAGAAAATGGGCCATACAGCAGAAGATGAGCAGTGGGCAAGTGAGTGAAGCTTCATCTATATTGACAGCCACTCCCCATCACTTGCATTACCACCTGAGCTCCACCTCCTGTCAGATCAGCAGCAGCATGAGATTCTCATAGGAGCGTGAGCCCTGTTGTGAACTGTGCATGGGAGGGCTCCAGGTTGTGTGCTCCTTATGAGAATCTAATTCCTGATGATCTGTCACTGTCTCCCATCACCACCCGCGCCCCCAGCATGGGACCAACTAGTTACAGGAGAACAAGCTTAGGGATCCCACTGATTCTACATTATGGTGAATTGTATAATTATTTCAATATATATCACAATGTAATAATAATAGAAATAAAGTACACAATAAATGTAATGTGCTTGAATCATCCTAAAACCACCCTCCAACCCCAGTCTGTGGAAAAATTATCTTCCACACAACCAATCCCTGATGCCTAAAAGGTTGTGGACTGTTGCTCTAAAATATACTCCTCTTGCTGATTTAGAATGAAACAAAACCACAAATCATTTTTTACTTGATCTTTTTACTTCTTCATTTTCATTTAAGGACCATCCTGAAAACTATCTTCTGGGAAAGGGGTGGGTAGGAGGAAAGCTCCCCAGGAGGCTCAGTGGTTGGGTTGATTTTGAGAGGGGCAATGTCGTCTTGTGAAACTTTACGGTTTTCTGTTTTATTTTCACTATCAAAGTTATAAAAGAGTTTAATAATAGTTTGGGGAGTGAAGAATTATGGATACCAAAACGTTTGCTAATAAATATCTTGCTTTATATTTAGAAAAATATAGACTCAAGAATGAAGATTACGGTAGGCAGAGAAGAAGGGAAGGAAGGTAGACAGATGACGGAGTAGCCGTAGGCATTGACATGACCCCCAGAACCAATTTTCAGTGGCCCAAGGTGAAAATAATAAAAACAAGAATAGTAGCTCACACATACATCACACTCTTTTGCTCTCATCTAAAATACCTTGCTTAGTCCTCATAACAGCTCCTTGCAGTAGATTATTATGTCTACATTTTAAGAATGAGAACCTGGAGACTCAGATGCATTTGTTGACTTCTAGGATCTCACTTCTAGCAGCAGAGTAGAAAGCAGGACTTGTCAATCCAAGTCCAGGGCTCTTCTACTTCTCCTTGGGGGGCTGTAACTGGACAGCTGGAGCTCTCAGACAAATGTTTGACACACAGAAGTCAAAAGGTATGTGAACGGTCCAAGTAACTGAGCCAATCCCAGATTGCATTTTGTTAAATTCACAGGCTCAGAGCACTGGTTAATAAAATGACTGTTGGGCTCAATGTACACCTCTCATTTTTAAGATAAGAAATTCAAGGCCCAGAGAGGTAAAGTAATATACACAAAGTCACACAGCTAGTTGGTTGTAGAACCTGGTCTTGAACTCATGTATCCATATTCTGGGTCGTCTTTTTGTCAGCCTTACATTATTTCTACTCTTATCACACTCTTTTTCTCACACTTTCAACAGCTTCAACAATTTTGAATTTTCACGATGGAGTTTCAAATACATGGTGTGGGGAAATCCTCTCTGTGGTCCACAGATAAGAATTGCAGACTTCCCCGCTGTATTAATTAATGGCCTCATTAATCCACATTTAACTGTTCAATTAAATGTTTAATATAACACTTAGAGGTGCCATCAATTACCATGTGAGAAGCAACTCTTGGAGATCCCAGGCTGGAAGCTGCTATGTACATGTGCAAAATTGCTGTCATTCAGACACACCATATCATCTCATGGTACTCTATTCAGGGAAGGTGTGTTACAGTTCCAGCTTCGCTCAGGGTGGATTAAATCAGTGTGTTTGAGAAGAATTGAATTAAATGCTTTGTTGTAATGACTCACATCCTCACAAGTACCACTCATTAATTGTAGGTGCTACATGACATGAATGTTCTAGGGGATAGAAAATATAATATTTTGAATGCTTTTCTTTCCCAGAATTACCCCAGAGAGAGAGAAAAATGATCTCAGTGGTGGTTACTGAAAACATATGCCAGCTTGATTTCCCCAGCAATGATATGAACAGTGAAGAACAAAGCATTTGTGCCTCAGCTCAAAGAAAGGCGGCCCGATTTCCACCAAATGGATTTCAACCTGACTTAGGTATTACAGGCATACCTTGTTTGATTGCACTTCACAGATATTACATTGTTTATAAATTGAAGGTTTGTGGCAACCCTGCCTTGAACAAGTCTGTTGGCACCATTTTTTTCCAACAGCATGTGCTCACTTCATGTCTCAGTGTTACAGTTTGGTAATTATTATAATATTCCAGACTGTTTCATTACCATTATATCTGTTATGGTGATCTGTGATCAATGATCTTTGATATTACTGTTGTAATTGTTTGGAAGTGCCATGAACAGCACCCAAATAGGATTGTGAACTTAATCCATAAATGTTGTGTGTGTTCTGGCTGCTCCACTGATGGCCATTTCCCCACCTCTCTCTCTCCTTAGCCTCCTTATTCCCTGAGACACAACAATATTGAAATTAGGCCAGTTAAGGACCCTACAATGGCCTCTAAGTATTCAAGTAAAATAAAGAGTTATATGTCTCTCACTTTAAATAAACAGCTAGACATGATTAAGTTTTTGAGGATGGCATGTCAAAGGCCAAGACAGGCTGAAATCTAGGATTCTTGAGCCAGTTAGCCAAGTTGTGAATGCAAAGGAAAAGTTCTTGAAGGACATTACAGATGCTACTCCAGTGAACCCATGAATGATAAGAAGGCAAAACAGCTTTATTGCTGATATGAAGAAAGTTTGAGAAGTCTAGATAGAAGATTAACCCAGCCACAACATTCCCTTAAGTTGAAGCCTAATCCAGAGAAAAGCTCTAACACTTCAATTCTGTGAAAGCTGAGAAAGGTGAGGAAACTTCAAAGGAAAAGTTTGAAGCTAGAAGAGGTTAGGTCACGAGGCTTAAGAAAAAAACTGTCTCCATAGCATTAAAGTGCAAGGTAAAGCAGCAAGTGCTGATGTAGAAGCTGCAGCATGTTTTCCAGAAGATCTAGCCAAGATCATTGATGAAGGTGGATACACTAAACAACAGATTTTCATCGTAATGAAACAGCCTTATATTGGGAGAAGATGCCGTCTAGGACTTTCATAGCTCAGGAGGAGAAGTCAATGTCTGGCTTCAAAGCTTCAAAGGACAGGGTGACTCTCTTATTAGGGGCTAATGCAGCTGATGAATTTAAATGGAAGCCAATGCTCATTTACCACTGTGAAAATCCCAGGGCCCTTAAGAATTATGCTAAATCAACTATGCCTATGCTCTATCAGTGGAACTACAAAGCCTGAATGATAGCACATCTGTTTACGCTATGGTTGAATGAATATTTTAAGCCCACTGTTGAGACTTACTGCTCAGAAAAAAAAGATTTCTTTCAAAATATTATTGCTTATTAACAATGTATCTAGTCACTCAGGAACTCTGATGGAGATGTACAAGGAGATTAATATTGTTTCCATGCCAACAATGGATGTTGTGTTAGTAGGCATGGATACAATACTATGGATCAAGGAGTTATGGATCAAGGAGTAATTTTGACTTTCAAGTTTTATTATTTAAGAAATACGTTTTGTAAAGCTATAGCTTCCACAGATAGTGATTCCTCTGATGGATCTGGGCAAAGTAAAAAAACCTTCTGGAGAGGATTCACTGTTCTAGATGCCATTAAAAACATTTATGATTCATGGGAAGAGGCCAAAATTACAACATTAACAGGTGTTTTGGGGACATTGATTCCAACTCTTACGGATGACTTTGAGGAGTTCAAGACTTCAGTGGAGGAAGTAACTGCAGATGTGGTAGAATTGTAACAGAACTAGAATTAGAAGTGGAGACTAAAGATGTGACTGAATTGCTGCAATCTCATGATCAAATTTTAACAAATGAGGAGTTGCTTCTTATGAATGAGCAAAGAAAGTGGTTCCTTGAGATGGAAACTACTCCTAGTGGAGATATTGTGAACATAGTTGAAATGACAGCAAAGGATTTAGAATATTCCATAAACTTGGTTAATAAAGCAGTGGCAGGGTTTTAGAGAATTGGCTCCAATTTTGAAAGAAGTTCTACTGTGAGTAAAACACTATCAAATAGCATCACATGCTGTAGAGAAATCTCTTATGAGACCAAGAGTCTATTGATACAGCAAAGTTCACTGTTGTCTTGTTTTAAGAAACTTACATGTCCACCTCAACCTTCAGCAACCGTCAACATTGAGGCAAGACCATCTACCAGTAAAAAAAATTACAAACCCCTGAAGCTTAGATGATTGTTAGCATTTTTTTTTTTTAGATGGAGTCTCACTCTGTCGCACAGGATGGAGTGCAGTGGCGAGATTTCAGCTCACTGCAACCTCCATCTTCTGGGTTCAAGCAATTCTCCTGCCTCAGCCTCCCCAGTAGCTGGGATTACAGATGTGCACCACAATGCCCAGCTAATTTTTTTGTATTTTTAGTAGAGACAGGATTTCACCATGAGGCTGGTCTCAAACTCCTGACCTCAAATGATCCACCCGCCTCGGCCTCCCAAAGTGCTGGAATTACAGGCGAGAGCCACCACACCCAGCCAATTGATAGCATGTTTTAGCAATAAAGTATTTTTAAATTGAGGTATATACATCATTTTTTAAAGACACAATGCTATTGTACACTTAATAGACTACCGTATAGTATAATATAACTTTTATATGCACTGGGAAGCCAAGCAATTCAGGTGACTTGCTTTAATGTGATACTCACTTTATTGTGGTCACCTGGAACCATTTTGCTTCCTCTGTTCCTCCTGCTGACTTCCGTTTCAGCACTAAGCACACGGAGACTCCTGACTGAGGTACATAGGTGCCTAGATTCTCCTTTTGTTTCAATCCTTTGCTACTTGAACCTGTCCTGGCTTAGTTTGCCAACTTGCTCTGTTCTTTTCCCTGTGCTTTTTGATATCAGAATTCCAAAGATGGTCCCAAGTCTTCTTTTGTCTTTTGTTCTTGGACCTGTTCCCTCTACATTCTCCGACTGCTCTCCTGCCCTGGGGAATGTTCTGCAATTCCCAGACTCTGTCTAGAAAGTGACTGGAGGGCTTCTTTCCAGGTAAGCATGTTACCATGGAGTTGCAAAATGCGGCAACTAGTAGGGACATGGATCTTCTAATTTAGAATTTTTCAAGTTACATGCTGGAGAGCCCTAGAAGTTCCATGTGGACATGCCTTCAGGACTTTGCACCTCAAAGCAGTGCTGGTGGCACTGAGTACAAGGCTGAATAAGGAGTCCTCTTCACCCTCAAACATTGCAACCCTGCTTTGTTCTGTTTTATATACTGAGCCTCTGTGCAAGATTTTGTTCCATTGCTGAGAAAACAAGATTGACAAAACCAATGCAGTTGCACCTTCTCCACACAGAGAAGACTGGTTAAAGCATAAAGAGGAAAGTGACCTTCCCAAGGACACTCTGCTCATCAGTGACCAGATCAAGTGGAAGTCCAGCTTCAGGCTTCTTTCCATTATACCAGTGGTTCCCACCCTGGAAGCACTGGAGAGCATCACAGAAATATCTGGGGTCTGTCCTTGAGAGACTGACTCACTAGCAATGGGGGTATGTGCCTTGGGAAGATGTGATCATATTTTGAATCATGAGTTTCTCAGGAATTCTGATAGGTTTGAGAATTATTGCATTATGCCCTCTAACCTTCAAGCTTCCCATTCTAGCAGGTATGAAGAACATAAGGGAGACACTTCATTACTAATGGGAAGAAGGAGGGAAAGGGGTGAAGTCACGGGTCATTCAAATTCCCTGAGCCCTCAAGACCATTAATTGTCTTACACAGGTGGGCACTGCAGTGGCTTTTGATTTATGGATTAAAAATATAGCCTTACTATTACATAATACAAAAATTTCTATCATAGTACATTAGGCTCATTAATCCATAGTATACCTGGCATTGTGCTAGACAGTAAGAACCCAAGGATAAATGAGTTATCCCATAACTAAAGGAGGGAGACAGACAAGTTTATGGACACATATAACACTGAGGTAAGGTTCAGATAGAAAGCAATGGAAGCCCAGAAAGTGGGAGAACCTCTCAAATTGGGAAGAAGTAATAGAGTTTTAATACCCAAACTCAGTTAACCAGCTAAAGATGGGTTCCTTCCAGGTGGGAACAGCATGATAAAAGACACAAATGCATGGAAAAGCTTTAGGTATTCTGAAAGCTGCAAGATGCTTAGTGTGGACAGAGATATAGGGAGAAAGGAGTCATTGCCAACATGGGAGGTGCTGGAAGGGTAGAATACAGTCAAGTCACAGAAGTACTTGTCCTTTATCTTGCGGGTGATGAGGAGTCACTGAGGCATCTTAAGCAGGGGAGCTAGATGATGCAATCTGACTCATAGAATGTCCACTCATTCATTTATTCATTCATTCATTCATCACTGACTAAATTGTTACTCTGTGCCAGAACCTGTTTCTGATACTGGGGATAGAAAGAAGAATAGATACAACATTTTTTTTTTTTTTCCCCAGAGTTACAGGGTGAATTAGGCCAAGAGCATGAACTAGGCTGTGGAGCATCCAGTTAAGTCCTGCCTGTTGCCATGCTCCATCTGTGCCACTGCACAAGCCCTCCAGCCAGCTCTTATGAGGAGGGGTGGCCAGGCAGGCAGTACGCTCAGAGGCAACCCAAAGCAAAGGTCTGAGAGGCACCACTGTGTCCATGGCCCACAGCGATGGAGCACCATTGTTGCCTCTAAGCAATTATTGCTATTACTAGCTTAAAATTTTTAAATGAGGTCCTATGATAGAATTAAATTATTATCCCATGTTATGGACTGAATTCTGTGCTCTTAAAATTCCTGTGTTGAAGCCCTAATCCCCAGTGTGACTGTATTTGAAGATAGAGCTTTTAAGGAGGTAATTAAGGAGGTAATTAATGAGGTCATAAGAGTGGACCCCTAATCTGATAGGACTGGTGTCTTTACAAGTAGAGGAAAAGCCACCAGAGATCTATCTCTGCTCATGCACAGAAGAAAGAACATACGAGGACACGGTGAGAAGGCAGCTATCTGAAAGCCGAGAACGGAGTCTTCACCAGAAACTAACCCTGTTGGGACCTTAATCTTGGATTTCCAGCCTCAGAACTGTGAGAAAATAAAATTTTGTTGTTTACGCCACCCAGTTTGTAACAATTTGTTAAGGCAGCTCTAGCAGATCAATACATCCTGTCAGGTGATACTGAAGTGCCTTACTAATAATAAGATTGTATTTAACAACTGGAAGTTGAGGTAGAACATTCCTAGTAGTGTGCACAGGGATGACGAAGCTTTAGTCACCACTCTCTGAAATGATTCATGCCTGTGATAGAAACTGAATTTCATTTAAGATGATTAAGTCTTGCTACAGCTTCACTATTCTAGATTCATCCAAGAGATCTGATTCTGGTCTCGACTCTGTCTGTCACTAACAAGCTGTGTCAACTCCTCCCAGTAATTCAGATTCTTTTCTTATAAAACAAAATGGCAGGTGGGGTTGGGGTGGAGGGGAGTGGCTAAATTCTCGCAAAGTCCTTTAGAGTGCCAAGGCACAATGATTTTATGATTCTTTTCCTTCTAGGCTCCTGGATAGATGTTTCAGTGTTGACAAGATGTATTGGGACATTCGCCAGATAAACACACAAATGGTATAGTTATCTAGAAGTGGCCCACTTGCAATAAACCTGATTAGAAAAAGAAATGGACAATTAATTTCAGGCAAACAATAAAAATGTATGAAAATTAAAGATGTAGAGAAACTAATAATGACAGCGATGAGGGCTAGCTCTGCCTTTATTAGCGTCTTTTGTGTTCTTTTATGAAACGTCTATTATCGGCGAACTGGCTGATTATTCTCTCATAATTACTTCATACGGAATAATTAAATAAAAAGCAGACAATAATCTTTTATAGACAATTACAAAGAGAAACTTTTTTTTTTTTTTTTTGCAGGAGGAAAGTAAGGGAGGGGTGCTGGGTGAGAAGGCTGGAATGTGATTCCTCATTCCTGGACTTTCTGGGGGGTTCCCCTGACAGTGCCCAGTTCTCTACTAAGACCTCCAGAGGAACTGTGGGCCTCTGTCTTACGTGCTCAGTGCCTGTATCATCACTTCTTTGGCTAGAGGGGGATCTGGCTTCCTGGTAGGAGGGGAAGCTTCGGCAGATTTTACAAAGCAACTCTTAATCCAAATATTCACCTCTAAAGCCTTGTTCTTTGTCTTTGGCCATCTGGGGATGTCAACGCAGTCACCTTAACAGGGTCTGAAGCAGACAGGTCCAGATTTAACTTCCTCTTATTTAAACTATAATCTGGGGATGATTACTGACATATACCTCTTCCTCATCAAGCATATCTAATGTATCACCAGTGGTCTTAGGGAGTCTATCTCCAGAATGTTTCCTACATCTTCTACCATTACATTACTGCCACCACCATAGTTCACCCTCTCCCTCTCAGGCCCTTGAAACAACTTTTGTATAAGTATCCC
Organism: Hylobates moloch; assembly: GCF_009828535.3. Lineage (NCBI taxonomy): Eukaryota > Metazoa > Chordata > Mammalia > Primates > Hylobatidae > Hylobates > Hylobates moloch. The sequence continues at coordinate 34,150,827 of NW_026652280.1, forward strand.
TACTAAATTTTTTGCGCCACATAATTATTTCTCTATTTAGTAAATAGTGCAATATTTGAAAAACATAAGATAGATTAGGCCACTTCCGTGTTTGAAATCTTACAGGGACTTCCTTTTGCACTTATAATGAAATGCACCAAATTCTTTTGCTGAGCTGCAAAGCTCTGCCCTCATTTCCACCACTCGCCCATCCTCAGTCATCAGCTTCAGCCTCCTGACATTTCCTGCATGGCTGTGGCATTCTTAATATTAGGGCCATTATGCATACTCCCCCTTTGCTTTTTCTTGGGTACTTTCTATGTTATCTTTCACATTCATTAATGATGACAAGGATTTTCATTTGTTTTGGTCACCTAAAATAGTCCCTACCTTCATGGCACCTATTTTTTTGGGTGGGGGAGCATAATAAAGTAAATATATAAAAATATTCATAATATTATATGCTGATAGTGATAGAAACAAATTAAAGCTGGGAAGAGAGATGTACTGTGGTGAGGGATGATGTCAGGGGTTGTAATTTTAAATAGGGTAAACTGGAAAGGCCTCATAGGGTGATATTTTAATGAAGACCTAACAGAAATGAGGAGTGAGCTCAGTCAACTGAGATCTTCCAAGCAGCAATACTCTAGAAGATCTGAGTACACCTGTCACCCAGATCTTAGCTTCTAAAGGCCCTTGTTCACTGAAAAGAACAAGGGATCCTTGGGAAATGGCTGACTACGGAGCTAAGGCAGAGAAAGTACAATTCAAATAAATTACTTAAAGAATGAGACAGCCAGATGAAAAGGACACAGGAGGAAGTTCGAAGGGGCTCCTTCTGGCCAAATCTAGGACACGTCCGAGCATCAAAACAAATAATGATAAAGTTATGACCCATTGAAAAAAAGAGAAATCCATGAGTAAGCATTGATATAAACAAACAAATGAATTAAAAACATGGGGAGAAAATAAAGCTCTTATCTACAGCAGAATGACAATAACTACAGAAGGAATGATGGAATTAGAAAATTATCATTTGGCAACTATCATAATAATAATTAACTCAGGCAAGAAACATTGATGGATAATAAAACTAGTGGGTGACAGTGGGGTTAATGGAAGAGATCTCAAAGTATCTCCACAGAAAATATTTATTAAGTGCAAAGGGGAAAAGTAACTTTAATGTAAGTGGAGAAAGTGGAAGATGCCACCTAAATCAACCGATCAAAGATACTATCAACATGAATGGGACAAACTAATATTTCTTGTCACCTTAGAGAATACCAGTGAGAAGAACACAGCATTACTTCTGGAATATTTCTGACTGAAACCCATAACCTAGGTCTAATTATGAGAAAGGGTTGGGTCAACCCAAGTTCAGGGATATTCTACAAAATGACTGCCTTGTAATCGCAATAAACATCAAGAGTAGGAGACTCAAGTAAAGAGTGAAGGACTGTTTGAGATTGAGGGAAATCAGAGAGATGTGACAACTAACTATAATCCATGATTCTGAATTGGTCTCTTTTGCTATAAAAAAAACATCAATGGAGCATTTGGGGTAACTTGATTGGGGTCTCTGTGTGAAGAGTGTAGGATATGTCCTTATCCTGTTCTTGCAACTTTTTTTGTAAGTTTGAACTTGTCTCAAATAATATTACATTTAAAAAACTATACTCTAAACTTCCATGCTTTAACAATTGCCAGTGACAAGCTCCTTGCAACACAAATTGCAACTGCCTGTGATATGGCCATGAGTGGTGATAAGACAGTTCATTGCCTCAGTCTGAAGGAACTTTGGGGCCACAGCCAAGTGTGATGAGGATGAGGAAGAAGAAAAGAAGGAAGAGGGGGTTGATCGGGTGGCTTTGTCCCTTGGCTCTTGGTACTAACTCTCATTTGCAAATTCCTCTCCAGGAATAGTAGCATGATCAGAACCCTTTTAACTCCAAATGTAATCTCACCAGTTGTCTTCCTGTGTGGTTGGCAGTGTGTGGGTGGCAGCAAATAGAAGAAAGATCTGAAAAAGTAGAAAGAAATAGATACAAATGGAAAAAAAAATCCCACCATAATATGTATTCTTTCTTCTCCCCCTACAACCTGAAAACAGAATAATGAAAGGGAAAAAAATTAGCCACTACCAGGAAATTTCCCAGGTTCTCGTGGGCCAAGGAGAAGGCAAGGAAGTAGCATTTCACCCACATGGCCTTCTTATCTATGGACCCCAGCTAGACTGCCTAAATCTGGAATATTTATAAGGCTCTAGGAAGGCGTTCAGAACTGGAGACAAACTCAAAACCTTGCCTCTTAGAGAAGTGTGGCAGTGGCTTCAAGGGCTGCATTCCTTCTGTGGGCTCAGGTGCCCACAATCTCACGCTCAGGACTGCAAGCTTGCTTCTTGGAGCACCTCAACTAAGGCCCAGGGAATGTGCCCAGTTGCCTAAAGTCTGAGGTTCTCTTTAAAATCTGGAATAATAGTTTGCTTTACCAGGTGTAGCATAAACTCAGAAGCCAGACTGCCTAGGTTCAAATTCTGACTCTAGCTCTTATCATCTGTGTGAACACATATTAGTTTCTTAACCTCTTTCTGCCTCAGTGTTCTCATCTCAAAATTGGGGGCAATCACAGAACTTACTTCTTGAGATTGTTGTGAGGATGAAATGAGATGGAACTTAGCATCCAATAAATGTCATTATACTATTTCTTTTTGGGCTAAGTATTTTTTATTTTGGTAAAAAACACATAATTTACCATTTTAATGTTTAAATGTTCGTTGAATGATATAAAGTATATGTACGTTGCTGTGAAATCATTACTACCACCTATCTCCAGAACTTTTTCATCATCCTAAACTGATAGTCTGTACACATTGAACAATGACTATTTATTCTCTCTCTCAACTTTCAGCTTCTGGCAACCACAATTCTACTTTCTGTCTCTATGAGTTTGCGTGCTCTAAGTGCCCTAAGCTGGTTGGGTGGAGAGACAATGAATGATGTAGCACTTGTCCTTTTGGGATTGCCTGGCTTATTTCACTTAGCATAATGTCCCCAAGGTTAATCCAAATTGTAGCGTGTGTCAGAGTTTCATTCCTTATTGTGGCTGAATACTATTTTATTGTATATGTATACCACAATTTGTTTATCCATTCATCTATCATTGAACATTTGGGTTGTTTCTATCCTTAAGCTATTATGAGTAATGCTGCCATAAACATTGTTGTACAAATATCTCTCTGAATCCCTGCTTTTAATTCTTTTGATTTTACTATCGTTTCATGCAAAACCTCTGCCTGCCCAATCCCTGCTGCTTTCTGATAATAACCTTGTCTGACTCCTGAGACAGCCTGGAAATAGTGCTGCCATCTTGTTTCCCTCAGGAATCTCAGCTTTCATTGTTCGATTTTGGTAGGAAATTAACAACTATCCTTGATCTCAGCCACACACTCAACACAGGGAAAAAGGAAGAAGAGAAGCTAATGAAAAGGACAAGAGCCTTAGACTCAGAAAGAACACCACGAGAACCTTGGTTCTTTTATCTTAAAGCTGTGTGGGCCTTGCCTCATTCATTTAGTCCCTCTGAGTCTCAGATTTCCTATATATAAGTAATTTCTATGCATAAATATCGACTTCTTTTTTGTAAAAATTAGCTGAGATTAAATGTGTAAATTCCTGGCTTACAGTTGGCCCTCAATAAATATTACTTCCTAATCTCCTTGCTAGGATTAATGCAAAAAAGTGATGTAAACTGGCAGTTTTGTTATTTATTTATATCATAATCACATCACTACTCATACTTGAGGGCTTGTCATGGGCTGGGCACTGAACTAAGTTTTTTACATAATTTGTTCAATTTTCTCAATATCTCTTTGAAAAGGTAGGTACTATTGTTATCTCTAATGTGGAAACTATGTCTTAGAGAGATTCATTATTTTGCTCAAAGTTCCGTCATTTTGCTCAAGGTTCCATAGGTACTATTGTTATCTCTAATGTGGAAACTATGTCTTAGAGAGATTCATTATTTTGCTCAAGATTCCATAGCTGGTAAGTGGCAGAGCCAGGATTCAAATAAAGCAGGTTAACTCCAAAAGCAATTGCAACAAAAGCAAAAATTGACAAGAGGGATCTAATTAAACTTAAGAGCTTTCTGCACAGCCAAAGAAACTATCAACAGTGTAAACAGACAACCTACAGAATGGGAGAAAATATTTGCAAACTATGCATCTGACAAAGGTCTAATATCCAACATGTGTAAGGAACTAAACAAATTTACTAGAGAAAAACAACCTTATTAAAAAGTGGGCAAAGCACATGAACAGACACTTTTCAAAGGAAGACATACGTGCAGCCAACATGTGAAAAGAAAGCTCAACATCACTGAGCATTAGACAAATGCAAGTCAAAACCACACTGAGAAACCATCTCACACCAGTTAGAATGGCTATTAATAAAAAGTCAATAAAATCACAGATGTGGTCAAAGTTGTGGAGAAAAGGGAACACATATGGTGTTGGTGGAAGTGTAAATTACTTCAACCATTGTGGAAAGCAGTATGGCAATTCCTCAAAGAACTACAGGCAGAACTGCCATTTAACCCAGCAATCTCACAACTGGGTATTTACCAGAGGAATATAAATCATTCTACCATAAAGTCACATGCACATAAATCTTCATTGCCGCAGTATTCACAATAGCAAAGACACAGAATCAACCTAAATGCCCGTCAATGACAGACTGGATAAAGAAAATGTAGTACATAAACACCAAGGAATACTATGTGACCATAAAAAGAATGAGATCATGTCTTTTGTGGAAACATGGGTGGAGCTGGAGGCTACTATATTTAGCAAACTAAGGCAGGAACAGAAAACCAAATTCCACATTTATCACTTATAAGTGGGGGCTAAATGATGAGAACTCATGAACACAAAGGGAACAACAGACCTTGGGGTCTACTTGAGGGTGGAGGGTGGGAGGAAGGAAAGGAGCAGAAAAGGGAACTATTGGGTACTGGGCTTAATACCTGGGTGATGGAATAATCTATACAACAAACCCCCATGACACGAGGTTACCTATGTAACAAACCTTCACATGTACCCCCAAACCTAAAAGTTAAAAAAAAGAGGGAAAAAAGAAAAAAATGGGTTGACTCTCAAGCTGTATTCATTACTTTCACACTCTAATACCTCTACAAATAAAGAAACAAATAAATGGAAAACCCTCCAAAATAAAAAATCATAGAAAGTGACAGAAAAGGGGAAGAATTTTGACATTTTTAAGTATGTGTTGACAAGTGGGGGAGCAATGTGGATGATAGTATAGTTGGGTGAATATGTATCTGAGTAAATGATTGACATAGGAGTATACGTTAATGGACCATTATAAAGATGGAGAAAAGTCTCTAATAGAGTTCCATGGGACTCTGCCCTGGACATGCTCAGCAGTTTTATTTTACCAATAGCTTGTATGAAGTCATAGAAAGGACTGTGGGATCACACAGATCTGGGAAGAGTAGCTATTGGATGACAAGTCTCAGTATAGGACAAAGATGAAGAATAAACAATATGCATTTTAATAAGGATAAACATAAAGATCTGAACTCAGGTAAAAAGAAAACTGCACAACTGGCATATGGATAAACTGATTTGCTAGAAGTTAAATGAAAAAAAGATTAAGAATGATTCATTTGACCAAAAAGGTTTTATACTCCAGTTGTAGGATATGCTAGCCAAACACCATATATTCTCTTAGGCCCTGCAATTAGTAGTATAGTATTCAGGCAAAGATGAAGACCACTGCATTGATTTGATCACATCTAAAACAATGTGTCCAGTGCTAAGAGTCCTTCCCAAAGAAGGGCCTGAACAAACCAGTGTGTATATGGATGAGGGCAGAGAGAATAGTTAGGGTGAAAAGAAATCTGAAAAGCACATCCCTCATGACCTGTTGTTGAGACGGCCAACCCAAAAGAAAAAATATTTAGCTTGGAGAGAAGATTTATGGGGACATAACGGGGTGGCAGTCCTGGCATACAGTAAGGGCAGGGCTCTGAGTGGGTGGGTAAAGTCTATTATTTTTCTCTAACTGGCTTTGTGATTTGAGAAAGCCACCTTCTAAGTCTCATTTTTTTCATCTGTAAAACAAAAAAAAAGTTTGGATTAGATAAATGCTTTCTTTTTTATTATGTGGTAAAAATCACACATATTAAAAAAATCTACCTTCTTAACAAATTTGTCAGTGTACAGAACAGTTTTGTTAACTATATGCACCTTGTTGTGCAGCAGATTTCCAGAACTTTTTCATCTTGCATGACTGACATTCCATAGCCATTGAACAGCAACTCCCATTCTACTCAGCCTCCAAATGGAGGCTTCCTCCAGACTCTGACAACCACCACTCTTCTTTCTGCTTCTCAGAGTTTGAATACTTTGGATAACTCATATAAATGGAATCACATAATGTTTGTCCTTCTGTGGCTGGCTTCTTTCATTTAGCATGTCTATAAACTCATCCATATTATAGCCTATGACAGGATTTTCTACTTTTTTAAAGCCAAGTAATATTCCATTGTATGTATATAACATTTTCCAAAAATCCATTCATCCATTGATGGACATTTAGGTTGTTTCCATCTCTTGGCTATTGTGAATAATGTTGCAATAAACATGAAAGCAAAAATATATTTTCAAGATCCTGATTTCAATTCTTTTTGGTCAGTACCTACCTGATTTCAATCCTTTTTGGACAGTACCCACCTGATTTCAATTCTTTTTGGTAAGTACCCAGAAGTGTGATTGCTGGATCATATGGTAGGACTATTTTAATTTTTTTTGGAGGAGCCTGCATACTGATTTTCATACTGATGGCCCCATTTTACATTCCTACCAACAGTGCACAAGAGTTCCAATTTCAGCAAAGTAAACAATCAACAGAGTGAAAAAGAAACCTACAGAATGGGAGAAAATATTTGCAAACCATATGTCTGATAAGAAGTTAATATCAAAAATACATAAGAAACTCCTACAACTCAACAACAACAACAACAACAACAAAAACCCAAATAACTAGATTAAAAAATGGGCAAAAGCCTTGAATGGACATTTCTCTAAAGAAGACATAGAAATAGTCAAGCGTATATGAAAATATACTCCATATCACTAATCATCAGGGAAATGCAAATCAAAATCACAGCATCTGACACCTGTTAGCCTGGATGGCCATTACTTTTAAAAATAGGCAATTTCTTAAAAGTAATTTTTACTTTTATAGTCTGTGACTCCAAATTTAAAGTAACCAAAACACTTTGAGTTTCAAAGAAAGCTAGAAATTTCATATGTATTTAATTTGTTGTGAAGCCTGATGGCTGGATTCAGACTCTCTTTATTTTCAATTTACATATGATTTTAAGGAGCATGATTCTGTGATTTCCTGTACCCTAACAGATTATATAAAGGCAATTAAAAGGGCATAAGGATGTCCAAAGTAGTGAACTGATGACAATTCAAAGTAACTACTGGCAGCTTGATATACAAGACAAGAATGAGAAAAACATAGAGATGAGGATTGAAAGAATTTAATTTTGCAAACAATTGATTGGTCCCATGTAATACTTGGACTAACTAAAGTATCATTGCATCACAGTACAGCAAAGTAATCAATGTTCATAATATTTCTGGTTTCTTTAATAGGGCAAATAAAATCCTGAGTTGCCCTAAGAGGGCAAACCTGAATGAATTCAGACCATCTGAAGGACAGAGTGGAGAGGGGCTAGGACCTTGGAGCCATTTAGACCTGAATCTGGATCCCATCTCCATCACTTACTAATGATGACGACTCAGGTGTCTGTTTCCTCTTCTGTAAAATAAGGATGATGATACCATAGAGGGATTTGGGCAGGATTTCAGAGGATCAGAGTCCCATATATGTATCCCATAGTGAGAACTCAGTGAGCGCTGGCTGCTGCTCCGAAAAGGATAAGTCACTGGTAGAAAAATGGTAATTGTTGTGCATCCAGCCTGCAAAGCATGCCAGAGCTATCCAAGAAGGAGTGGGGAAGAGCAAGCAAGGTGCTCCCCAGACCATCTGGAGAAGGCCGATCCAGACACTGGGTCCACTCCTAGTGCTTGCGTTACTCTCAAGAGCTTCCAGCTCCCTCCCACCTTCTCGGGATAGTGATCTTTCAAAGGTTTTTGAGTATTTCCATGTGCCAGGCTTTGGGTTTCCATGATGCACAGGGATAATTTATGGTCACAATCCTTTCTGTAGAGAAAAATGAACTGGAACATGTTATCCTATTGAAGCAACTGAGGTGTCACGTCTCCCAGGAGTACATACACGTTATAAACTTGGGCTGGAGAGGACAAGGCTTTGATCAAGGGAATGAATCAACCACTGGCAAAAATTCAGGCATGGATTGACAGAGGGGGATGAGGCATGTTTAGGCGTTTGGGTCTTCCTGGACTCTTTTAAGTCACATCACTTCCCTATTCACACTCAGCTCCCAACATTTTATATACATATATCCTATTTTATTCATGCATCTTTTATTTTTATCTCTCTTAGATAATAAAACATAAGCTCCATCAGGATAAGCTTTTTGTCTTTCTGTTCACTACTATAACAATGTCCAGAACTCTACTGGAGACATTTCTCCATCTTTGTAGTGGTCCACCAACCTATACTCTGAGGTCAATCACTTATTCAGATATAAAGTGTATATGCATTGTGATCATATGCATAAAGTTAACTCTAAAAACATATTAACAGATAAAACTGACATTAAACAATATGATCACATAAGGTATAAGGGGAGACATTGAGAGTGGACAGGGAGTCCAGTCAAATTTTTTTTTGTAGAAAGAATGCTGAAGGAGCCTATGAAGAAAAATCTTTTCATGCTTTATCTTCATTCACTAAGAACTTACCACTTTGTTAAAAAGAACATAGATTAATTCACATTATTAGACAACAAATGTGCTCTTAAAGTTAATTCTAACAATTTAAAGATTGGACTTTCTAATTGTATATGTATTTTTATTTCAAAGTGAGAATTTTAAATGACATATTTTTGCACTAAATATAGGTACATATGTATAAATGTTCAGATATAAAGTGTATAGTCACACAAAATGATGGCTTATTTTACCATTTTAGATAAGTGAAATCTTTACGTAAGCATGCTGTATAACATCTAAAGCAAATAGCCATTTTAGCTAAAAATCTTTTAAAAATATGTTATTACATTCTGACCGTTTTAAACAGAGCTATGGTAAAGTCTGGGTGAATATTATGTGCACTGATTACCATGCTGCACTGTGAGGCAATGAAGCTTTCATTGGCCCACGTATTCCATAAGCCCAGTTGACTATGTTTTAAAAATTCTCCTCCTTTCAAATATTTAGCAGTAAAAACTCACATAGATCAAACAAAATCAAACCCTTAGATACACATTACAAAACCAGGCAAGCATAGGGGAGAAGCATGTGTGCTGGGGAGACCTCAGCAGCTGTCCTGAGGTTCCCTGGGGGGCCACAGTGGCCTTGGGTAGTTTGAGTGTCTTTCACTTTGCCCACTCCAAGGAGGTGATGCAGCACAGTGGTGAGGATTCTGAAGTGTTGATTCTGCTTTCACTACTTTCTGTGTGTCCCAGGACAAGTTATTAAACTTCTCTAGACATTGCTTACCTCATCTCTAAAACAGGCATAACAATATCGAGTGTCTCTGGACATAGGCATGGGCAAGGACTTCATGTCTAAAACACCAAAAGCAATGGCAACAAAAGCCAGAATTGACAAATGGGATCTAATTAAACTAAAGAGATTCTGCACAGCAAAAGAAACTACCATCAGAGTGAACAGGCAACCTACAGAATGGGTTTTTGCATCTACTCATCTGAAAAAGGGCTAATATCCAGAATCTACAATGAACTCAAATTGACAAGAAAAAAACAAACAACCCCATCAAAAAGTGGGCGAAGGATATGAACAGACACTTCTCAAAAGAAGATATTTATGCAGCCAAAAGACACATGAAAAAATGCTCATCATCACTGGCCATCAGAGAAATGCAAATCAAAACCACAATGAGATAACATCTCACACCAGTTAGAATGGCCATCATTAAAAAGTCAGGAAACAACAGGTGCTGGAGAGGATGTGGAGAAATAGGAACACTTTTACACTGTTGGTGGGACTGTAAACTATTTCAACCATTGTGGAAGTCAGTGTGGCGATTCCTCAGGGATCTAGAACTAGAAATACTATTTGAGCCAGCCATCCCATTACTGGGTATATACCCAAAGGACTATAAATCATGCTGCTATAAAGACACACGCACAAGTATGTTTATTGCGGCACTATTCACAATAGCAAAGAGTTGGAACCAACCCAAATGTCCAACAACGATAGACTGGATTAAGAAAATGTGGCACATATACACCATGGAATACTATGCAGCCATGAAAAATGATAAGTTCATGTCCTTTGTAGGGACATGGGTGAATCTGGAAACCATCATTCTCAGCAAACTATCGCAAGGACAAAACACCAAACACCGCATGTTCTCACTCATAGGTAGGAATTGAACAATGAGAACACATGGACACAGGAAGGAGAACATTACACACTGGGGCCTGTTGTGGGGTGGGGGGAGTGGGGAGAGATAGCATTAGGAGATATACCTAATGTTAAATGACGAGTTAATGGGTGCAGCACACCTACATGGCACATGTATACATATGTAACAAATCTGCACGTTGTGCACATGTACCCTAAAACTTAAAAGTATAATAAAAAAACATAAAACATCATAAATACTTACAGTGAAAATGATGTGTCTGTATTAAAATAAATGTGCTGATTAGCAGCAACTTAAATTAAAAAGAAATAATTTTATGGCAAAAAAACAACAATATTGAGTGTCTCACCTGGTTATTGTGAGCATTGTATGACCTGGGTGAAAGGTGCTCAGCTTGGTGCCTGCCTCCAGCAGCCATTGCATGACAGGTAGCAATTGTGATCATTCCCTTTAGATCTTTCAGACCTGGCCATCCCATCTGAAATTGTACCCCTTCCCTATTCACCCTCACCTCCTAACACTTTATATATACCCTATCTTATGTGTGCATCTTTTACTATTCTCTCTCAGGTAATAAAATATAAGCTCCATTAGAATAAGCTTTTTGTGTCTCTGTTCACTACCAGAACAATATCTGGTATTTATTAAGTGCTCAGTGAATATTTGTTTAATAATAAATGAATAAATTCACCTACTAGGGTGTGGGGCAGACAGCACTGGTAAACAGCACAGTGGAGCACCATTTCTACCATAAAGCTTAGCAGATGGGAAGATCACTCAGTTTACCCTGAGTGTCCTATTCTTGGAGCCCTACAAGCACTGAGGAAGTGATTAGATACTCCTGAGATTGTTCACTGGTTGCTTCATCAAGCCCAGTGACAAGATGGTGCTCGGGACCAGAGGAAGCAGGACAAATGAAGGTCTCCTGTTGGTACCACCTGGACATATCAGAGCCAGTCTCAGAACTTGGTTTTCTCCCAGTGCTCATGTCCATCTTTGTCCTGTCTGCAGCCTTGTGTGCAGGCAGAATAAGCATTCCCTATATTCTGCAGTTCCAGGGCCTTTTCAGCCTTTCAAATTCTCCCCCAAATACCAATGAGATTTTAACTTTATATTTTTAGGGCAGTTTTAGGTTCACTTTTCATTTTATTTATTTGGAGTAGTTTTAGGTTTCATTCTAGCAAAATTGAGAGGAAGGAGGAAGGTACAGAGATATCCCAATGGGACTTTTACAGTGCTACAGTTACATTCTTGAAGCTTAAAGTTTGGATATCCTTCAAAATGCAAAGATCTTTTTTCAGGGTCAACGTTTTTACTCCTTAGAATGGGTGTGGGATTTAATTCACATATATTTTGGAATGCGAGTGAGTGTGAGACAAGAGGAGAGAAATATGGTGGAGAGACCCATTAGGTTCATGTCAAACTTTAACTATTTTCTTATTTTGCCTGAGCCTGTTTTGCCTCTGGCACCTGTAAGCAAATATTCTCAAATATAAAGCAACTTTTAGCTCTTTAGTTGAACAACTCTTTAAGAACCTTTGGTAGAAAATTCTTAAAAGGTCACACTTTTTAACCCATTAACTTAATCCAAGAAAGAGAGAAGGCTGGTTGACGTTGATTTGGGATCCTGAAGTAACTATAAGAATAATGCTTTTTATACTGCAAGAATGGTCAGTCCTTGAATATGAGAAAATAGTATGATTTGATGAATAATGAGACAATCCTTTTGGAAAAGCCTCATTTGACCACTGGATTGACCATCACTTTTGGAGAGAGAGAGCTATGTTACATGGCTCCAAAAATGATGTAGATGGATTCTGCAGCCCATGTTTATGAGATAGAAAAATTATAAAGCATCAAACCAATAAGCAAATTTAGTCAGGAAAACAAGTCGCAAACTTGTCTTGCAATTAGCACACATTCCATCCCATCACTCAAGCTGTGAGCTTCCATAGTCAGCCCAATAGCTGGTCAGAAAGGTGCTTTGTATCACCAGCACATAATCTCAAAATGGTCAGTTTTCTCTACATACCAGGGCTTGCACAGGTGTCATACATTTTATGAAAATTTACATCAAAATGATTAGAAATCAAAAGGTTTTGCCTCTCAAAGGGTTAATGCTAATTCTCATCCATGCCAGATTACTGTCTCTATTTTTATGCACATATTTATATATGAATATTTAACTCCTATTTTCCCTTAATTATTTATTCAATATTTTAAAATCTTCACTAGATGCTAGCACATCAACATGCCTTCTTTGAAGAAGGCAATCCACATTTGGAAGCATAATAATTTCTTTGCTTTATCATCCTATCACTCACAAATGCATATTTGTGTGCACCTGTGGCCTTTAGCGATCTCCTGTCTTCATAGGTCACATTGAGGAGCTTGTGAAGAGTTTGTACCTCTTCTTCATGCAAGTGCCAATATGCCCTTCTGTCTAGCTGGTATCTGGGATGAGAAACATGGAGTGGAATTCCTATTCTTAAGTGTTCTCTTGGGGAATATAAGGGCGGGTGGCAGATAGAAAGGATTAGAGATTCTGCATCTCAATATATAAAAATCTTCAACCCCGGGTATTCACAATCTTGAGGCATTGAAGGGAACAGGCCAAAAATAGCGCTAGATACCAGGAAGGGTATCTAGGAATGGAAGATGCTATCTAACCAGCATGAATATATAAAAATCTTCAACCCCAGGTATTCACAATCTTGGGGCATTGAAGGGAACAGGCCAAAAATAGCCCTAGATACCAGGAAGGGTATCTAGGAATGGAAGATGCTATCTAACCAGCCTATGCCCTGTCTTTTATTATAGCAGCTCTTGATAGCAAGAGCTGAGGAGTGAAATTGTTTTCCAGCCACAGTAAAGCAAGACCTCATTTCAGGTGTCTGGTTTATTTAAGATATGAGCTGCTGGGCGCGGTGGCTCATGCCTGTAATCCCAGCACTTTGGGAGGCCGAGGCGGGTGGATCACGAGGTCAGGAGATCGAGACTATCCTGGCTAACACGGTGAGACCCCCGTCTCTACTAAAAATACAAAAAATTAGCTGGGCATGTTGGCAGGCACCTGTAGGGAGGCTGAGGCAGGAGAATGGCGTGAACCCAGGAGGCAGAGTTGCAGTGAGCTGAGATCTTGCCACTGCACTCCAGCCTGGGCACACAGTGAGACTCCGTCTCAAAAAAAAAAAAAATAAATAAAAAGATATGAGCAAGGTGAGCTTAGGCAATCCAGGACTTCATCCTCCTTTGAGCCTTCCCAAGCTGTATATAGCCTTTAAAAAATGACCTCCATTGCACATAACCTGACCTCAAAAATGACCTCTTTGCACATAACCTGACCTCATGGGAGATTCCCCCACTTTTCAGTCTGCCCTATGGACAAAGCCTATACCGGCTTTCATGCATTTTTAACAAATAGCCTCAATTTTCTTCCAGCTGTTTCATGTGTAAATGCTGTTTAGTGTGTGAATCAGTTTCCTGAAGGCAAATAATCCTTCTCAGTTGATTGTCATAATAGCTCATACAACTTTCTACATTTGAAAACACATGATGTGGACATGAGAGAAATAAAGTTCGACCCTGTCCCCAAAGCCATCCCTTCTGACTTGCCCTGAGGATACCTGAAATTTCTACTAGCAGTCATTAAGAAATTTTTGATCTGGATATGTATTTCAAAATATGATATTGATTGAGAGAGATAACATAATTGTGAACTAATATATCCTATCAGTTATTCACCAAAGATTTATAGTGTGCATTTACTGCCTATGAAGCACACTGCTAGGGAGACTTAGAATTAGAGACTGCCCTTGCTTTCCAGAGTGTGGTAACCATCAGTCATTCTCACCAAAATCTGGTTTCTCCTTACTTGTGCGAGTGACATGGTGATGTGGGAGGGTTACATTTGCTGCCTCCTTGTTTGGGGGGCAGGGCATAGAACTAATTCTGGCTGAGGAGTTGTGGCAAGCTATGGGTTAAATACTTTGAAATATGGGGTTGCTTGATGCTGTAGCAGTACCTTGCCTACTTTGACTGATATAAGTAGCTTACTCTTTTAAGACAGAAAAAAAGAGATGGGCATACATGGTTGTAACATACAGAAGTTGTAAGGGAGATACAGCAAAACTCTTATGGAGAGAGATTTCCACAATGAGTAGAACATCTGTGAGGGCCCAATGGAAGTAGTAGCAACTGGGCTGAGCCCAGTTTAGAGAAAAATAGTAACTCAGAAAAGAATACTTCAGCAACAGTTTAAGCCAAGGTCTAGAGGGAGATAAAGTTAATATTCACAGAGTGTCACAGTGAGTAATTCAGACTGAATCACAATTATACTAATAATAACAAGCTGCCATTTACTACCTGTGCTCACCATGTGCCTGGTTATGTGCTAAGTGGTTTACACAAATCATCAACATCAATCTTCACAACATCCCTGGGAGGTAGATACTATAAGCATCTCAATTCTACAGTTGAGGAAACCGAGGCTTTTGGAGGTTAAGTAACAGTTCGAGGTCCCACAGCCAGTTGATACTACTGCAGAGGCTCAAATTCTGGCCTGGCCCCAAAGTCTATGCTCTCAACCATGATGTTCTTCTAATTCTGAAAGCAGGGAACTTAGCAGCTGTTGAGTGGAGGAGGAGTCTGGGCTATGTGTTAGCAGGACTCAGTTTATCTGTTAATGCAGGTCTGCCCACAGCCATGGGACAGGAAGCAAATCTTTCCAGAATGGTACCCAGCCAGGTAGCCATAGTGGAGAACAGAGAGAATCCAGGTACAGAGGGAATGCTTGGGTCCATTAGGGGGCGCCGTGTGCCTTCAGACTACAAGCTTCTGGTTGGCTTTGGTTTTGCAAGACCCTCCTGCGGTCTTTGAGTTCTAGAAGATACTGCAGAAATCAGAGTTCCAGCTCCCAAAGCCACAAAAACTGAGTTCCTTTTACTGGCCTGGCCTTCCCTATCTATGGGTTTTAGAAATGAAATTTCCATGAGACATTTGACCCTTCAGTTTGGGTTTTAAAAGCCAGCCAGAAGTAGATTCCAGGTGCAATTTTTGAACCAACTCCAGCTAGACAGATGTAGCTTCTCATCTGGGACTCCTCATTTACCCCCAGAATAACTCACCACCATCACTTTCGCCTCCGTAACTTGGCTTATGCTCTACTCTGCTGATTTGAATCATCCTTGTACGTCAAACATAGCCCTCGTCTCTGAACCCCACAGCATCTCTTATTTCTGGCCCAAACAACCTTCAAATAGACCCTAAGCTCCTATGGGCAGTCATTGTGCTTTCTGCTTCCCCCGCACCCACAGTCCTTAACCCTACCCTGGGAACATGGTGGGGGCTCAGTGAAAGCTTCAGCTGCTTCAAGCCCACTTTATTTCCATATTTTCTGATGCTATCAACTGACTTATGTTCTTTTTCTTACTTTTCTATATATAATCCCTGGAATACCCTAACATCTGTACTGCCTCATCTGATCCCCTATTCTTTCAGACTGTGTACTTTGAAGGTTTTAAGTCAGTCCTAATCAATGTCCATCCAATTTAAATAATACAATAATAATTTTATAGTTGAGACATCTTGAGCAAGTCACTTACACCTCAGTTCTTTCATCTGCAGAATAGGAAGATAGTGGTGGCAACCATGTACTACAATGGGAGAGTTAATGAGATATAAAATATTCAGCACCTGACATATATTGAATATTATATGGGTTTTACTAATCTTCCATTCTCCCTCTATTGTGATTTCAATCCTCACTAGAAACAACCTGGTTTCTCCTCATTTACTAAATCCATCTCATCTCTCCTCTGCTCAGTTCTATTTTCTGCTGATTTGAACCCATGTCTCAGACCCTGGGAAGAAGCGCTGAGATGTGTTTCTTAGGAAGGTTGTGACCCAGAAGGAAACACCCTGCTGTGGAGCTTGCAGCAGCCCAGCTCCCTTACTGTGGGGCCCTGTGATTCCTACACACTCGAAAGCATTGTCAACTTGCAGGGAATTTGGTAGTGCTAATCAAACGTTTGCTGCACGCCACCTGGAAGTGGTGTATACTGTAAGATAATGTCTGGCTTCAGATTGGATGCTGGTGATTAGAGCAGTAAATCAGCCCCACTTCGCGGTTGCAGGTTTTCTTGGCCCACTTAGTGCATCGGAGCAGATTTCAGCGTGCAGATGTTCTTCAGCTTCCCTTTTCATCTCTGAGGAGGACAATTACAATATCCCAATGTTCTCCCAACATCCAACTATCCCATTTTGTTTCTGCTGGTTTTAGCTCATCGATAATAAAAGGCAGGAAAAGCTTAAGAGCTCCCTGTTCACCTTTACTTGAAGGTGCCGTCATGCTGGAAACCTGTGTGTGGTTTGCAGCTGAGTGGGACCTTGGTTAAGGTCTCACTGAAGTCATAGAGGAACTTTCACCTAATTGATAGCAATTGGCTATTTGGATTTACACTCACTTCCCATCTCCCCGCAACAATCACACATACACATACCCTCCTGGGTCCTCAGTTTTTTTGTGGCTTTCCATTTGCAACATGAGATGCAAGACAGGTCACCACTGTGGGGGCAATACAAGGGCAGCCCCTGGACAGCTGGGGGTTAGGGGGTGAGAAGGACAGAATACCTTTTGGGGAGGGGTAGTTGGCTACATACCACCCAGCAGAGGGCAGCAGTGCCTAACAGTCGATCATAAATCCCTTCCTTTACTCAGATTCAGGCTAAGGCAGGTTGGGGGTGACTCTGGGGTGTCCCCTAAGAAATTGAGAAATATTTCCCTTATAAGGTGGGTGGGCTTATTCCTACTGAGAAACATAGAAAATCTTAGAGCCAGGAAGCTCTTTAGGAAGCAAAGTTCTGACCTTTTCATTTTACAGCAAGAGAATTTGTTCATGGATTCCCAGACTGGTCCAGGGAGGGTGCTTTCCACAATGCCATGCTGCTATTCACTTTGAAGGTGAAATCACCAACTGCAGGAGGTGAGCCCAGTGCATAATAGCCAGAGGAGAGGGTCTGTGTGGCCCCCTCACTTGTTCTCACTCTCTCCTTTTAACGCAGTGGGTTAGGTCCTAGTGATTTGAGAGAAAGCGCAAAGGCTTCTAGTCCTAGCTCTCTCATTTTTACACAAATGCAATTTACCTCCAATCTCTATTTTCCTGTGTAGTGCCTATGCTAGCATGTCTTGCATCTAAAAGCAATTCTCTTCCCCTCTGCTCAACCCAAGGACCTTTCTTGACTCTCTAAACTTGTTCATTTTCTGGGGATCTATTCTTGATATTGGTCTTTCTCTTCAAATCCATCCTGCAAATGAATCTCAGATTAACCTCACTCATCCTTCTCACCTCACATCACTGTCAGGGGCTTCTTGGGGGTGCAGGGAGGAGAGAGGAGGGAACCAGTGAATTCAGAAGTGGAGGAAATAAAGAAACCCAAGCAGGCAGAGCCCAGGGCAGCCACGCAAGGTTATTTTTCAGATTGCTGTCCTAGCACATGCCGCTGGGTTGGTGGTTTAGAAACTGTGACACATAGAACAACTTGGGGCAAGATTAAGCCTGGGTGGCAAGTCAAATCGGATCCAGAGCATCATGAGGTTATGAACACCTGGAGGCCTGTGAGGGGAGCCCCAGGAGACAAGGGAGAAGTAGAGAAGGGAAGGGAGGTGAGAGCCTAACACATGTAAATCTTGCCTACATGAAAATGATGTTGAGGGCTGTCAGAAAACCTGTAGACAAGACTTTGCACTGGTGAGTGGTTGCTCTGGGGTAATCTCTAAGACCATCTAAACAGCCTCTGGGATTCTATGGGCTGAGTGGGTTACTCTGGGTAATCTCTAAGACCATCTAAATTCAGCCTTTGAGATTCTATGAGCTTGGTGGAGTTTTGAAATGCCTTAGGTTGAAGGAGATTCCATAGGGTCACTAAGTTTCCCACCTGGAGCTGAGCTGTTTTAGTATGCAGTAGGCCAGTTGCTTCCATTTTCTACACATCAGCTGCATAGAATCTCCCCGGTGCTTTTGGGAGCTGCATGGGATTATGAGAAAAGCACTGTATTTGAATCAGGAGACCTAGGTCTTGGTCCTGCTTTTCTCACTAGCCCATTCTGTGATCTTGGGCAAGTCATTTTTCTTCTCTGGTTTTTAGTTTGCTTTTCTGTCAAATATAACAGTTAAAATATGTCAGGGCAGTCAAATGTGCAGCACAAACGAAGCCAAGCAGTCTGTTCCCATAGCACATACTGCTGTTAGATGGCGACATTCTTTCCTGCTGAATAACACTCAGAATCCTTCTCAACACTGCATTGGAGACAACCAATATCAACCAAATAGAGCTTTTCTAACATTCTTTCCCACTGAACAACACTCAGATCCTTCTCAACACTGCATTGGAGACAACCAATATCAACCAAATAGAGCTTTTCTTTGAGATTAAAATTACTTACTATTATTGGACTAGATAATTTTAAACTTGATTTGCAGTTCTAAAGTAAACTCTTCCCCTCCCATATACTGCCCATGAATGGCATGGTCATAGAAAAAATGGGTATCTACAGCTGTTTTCAAAAGAGCTACATGAAGTAAAAAAGAGACATCTGAAGACATTGATGTCAATTAGAAGTATTTAGCAAGTGCCTACCAAGTGTCTAGAAGTTTTATAAGTTCTTTATAGAGAGATTCAGCCTAAGATACAACTATTTCAGGGACTAATAACAATAGCCTTAAACTCACTCTGATTCATAAGGGCATAGAATTCTTTTTTATAATTCAGGATAGGAAATCACTTATTCTTCAGGTAACAAAAGTGGGGTGGAGAAAGTTAAGTACTACAGAGTCAGAGAGACATAACATGGTGGCTAAGTGTATTGCAGACCAAGTCCTGTAGACTAATGCTAACATACAGGCCAATTTTGCATTAAGTCTTCCCCTATATTGTCAAACAGAATAAAATTCCTTTGTCCTTAACCCCCATTATACTACTCAATAGATTCTGCCATGTACTAACTTTCTGTAAAAGTCTAAGCTCTTTGAAACTAGAGCTTCTATTAAGTTCCTCCCTATATGTATTCCCAACATCTAGCACAAGTATTTGTATGGTAAACACACCTGATAGCAATAACTTAAGCATACTCTGAGAATGACCCTATGTGGCAGAAGCACTGAATGTGTGTACTCAGAGTTCAGAGCTAGAGTCTGGGAGTGGCCAACCAGAAATCCATCCCTTGTCTATGAGTATCATCTGAGCCCCTGGCCTATCCTGTAGAACACAACTGTACAGGAGACTGAGGCCCCGAATATTGGGTTGAATGAAGGTTGCCAGGTAGAGGCTGTTAGGGGGAGGGTGCTAAGCGAAAATGTTGTATAAACTGCATACCTTCTGCAGGCAGTTGTGGTTTTTCAGCCCAGCCCATTGTCCCTGGGTGGTGCAGTTCTCCTGTCCAGCCTGCTGCCACTGGACTCTCTCTCCTGCCTGTAAGTCCCCCACAAAACCCCATGTCTCATTTGCAGGCTGTGGATCTCTTATTTGGCCTCTCAAACCTGGTGCCACTCACCACCCCGCCCACCCGCCTCCCAGCCCCCGGAGTTGAAGGAGGTTTGGTACAACAAAAAAGTGTTATTCCCAAATGTTACTTGAATTAAGATACAAATTTTGTTCCCAGTCAGTCTATTCCTATGAGTAGCTTATAGTCCATATAATTGGATCAACAAAAACTATGCCCAAGACATACAGGAGAAGAAAGAAAGAAAATATGGACTTAAGTGTAAAAGTCCTCAACTGGCTGAAGTCAGGATTTAGAAGCAAAGGAACTGTGTCAAACCCAGTCCTGTGTCTTTGTGGTTTATGCAGTTTGGGGTGACTGTGGTGAAGAGACCACAGAAAATAAGTTCAAGAGGTCGTTCCCCTCTCTGATCCTTAATTTGCTCAACTATAAAATAAGAGGTTTGGTCAAAGATATGTTTGTTTTCCAAATCTAATATCCCATGATATTTTAATTCAGAGTCTGTAATTATTTATTAACCAAATATAAGCCAGTCATCACTATCAGACTGCATTGAGTGAGATGGTGGATTCAGACTTGCCAGATTCTGCCCTATCAGAGAGCTCAGCTCTAGCTGGTTGGGGAGACAATTCACTAACAAGTGCAGAGTATTGGCTGGCTCCATCTGTGGAGAGAGGTTTGTCAGAAAGGTTCAAGACCAGCTTCCTTGGAGGACTCAAGCTATGAAGTTATAGGTGAGATTTCTCTTCTGAGGGGTGGCAGCCTAACAGTGCCCAGGAAAATTCAAGAAAGTCCACAGATCTAGATCCTGGAGCCTAGAGCTAGACAAGGGAGCTAAATATTTATTAAACAACTTCAGAGTTGACAAAGCATTTCGTAAGTGTTGCCACTTTGATCCCTGACAACAAGGCTAAGAGTTGTTATGTTTTCTAGATGGGGTAGCTGAGATTCAAAGTCAACAAGTAGTTAAATAGATTTTTGAGAAAGAGAAAAGAGCAGCTTCCGATATCCGAAAGCTGGTCTGGCACTCGCAGCTAGGCCATGTTACTCTCCTATTGGACAGAAACAATCTCAAAGTATACAAACCCCCAACTAGTTTACTCTGAGACCAAGACAAAATGAGACAAAGCACAGCCAACTTCATAATGTTGTCTAAACACTGACAAAAACAAGGCCCCTGTGTCACCCTAAAACATCAAACACACCCTCTCTTGGATAGAATGAATGCATTCCACTTTTTTATTACTAGTTGTAGATTCTAATTCTCACTATAGAAATAATTTATTGAGATTGCCAATCATAGACTTGCTTCTACTTTCTGATAGCATTCAATTTTAAGCAAACCTTTATTTCCTTAGACGCTTCCCCAAATCACCCATCCAGGGCCTAAATGCTATAATAGGTTCTTTCTAACATTCTCTTACTCAGATGCCCATAATTTCTCATGGTGTGTGCTCTCTATTGCTACAAAGAGTAATAAACCCAACTGGGTCGACTACAGATGTTTTCCTGATGGTCTTTGGTTAGTGGGCATTGACAATTTCCATAAGGTCAACTGCGTTTTCATGGTCACACAATTAGTAACGGTTGGTCTTATGATATTTAGCCCCTGGTTCATTCCAGGACACCACACCACTGAAAGAAACAAGGTTCATTCTCACCACTATCATAAGACAGAGGCCCAGAAAGTGTTGTGGTGCCATCACGAGATAGTTAAAAGGCACTAAGGTATAAGAAGAATGAGTCATCTGAATAATTTCCATTTGAGTCATTATTTTGACTCTTCAAATCCTTTTCAAATCATATGATTCCAGTTGAGCCTTACATTACTCTGGTGAGGAAGGTGGGGTGGGCATTACTATACCATTTGGCAGGTGGGATGGAAAGTGATTTACATAGTGTTCCTTAGCTGCTTAGGGAAGAATTCCTTTCCTTATCAACCATACTTCTGCAGGTCCATGTATGAAATGAACTACATGCATGACATTCTTTTTGGTCATGGTCAAGTTCTGGGATAACAACAAAATTAGAGAATGGGAGACTCAGTGGGGAGGATTTTATCTAAAATGGTTATGAAGGTTTAAAATAATCTCACATTTGGTGTGAGTTAACAGTGATTCAGCTTTGATAAAAGTTGATGTACTCTTTGGCTTCATTAAAAGGTGGATGGGGTTCATTCTCACTGTAGAAAGTGACTATCCAGACTGAGCATTTTAAAGGTATTTCACTCAGATTTGGGAACCTTTTAGAGGATCATGGGTATGTGGAGTGCATTCAGATAAGAGTAATGACTCGGAAGGGTGGTTTTGAAACCAGGTCAAAGAAGGAATGGTTAAGAGAATGGGGGTGGGGAGAGGTAGCTTGCAGAATAGTTCCATGTGGTGCAGATCTGATAGCTGTCTTCAGACATGGGAAAGGCCACACACGGAAGAGAAAATAGACTTTCACTATGTTACATTGGAGGCAGAATTAGGACCAGTGGGCGGAATTTATAAGAAGCCAGCTTTTGGCCCAATATAGGAATTGCCTTTTTAACATAGAAAGCTGTCCAACAATGTAGATGGCAGTAAGCTTATTATTCCTGAGGGAATTTAAGTATAACCTGGAGGATGTTTTGTGAGGGAGACTTGAGAGCAGATAGTGTGCCAGATGAAGGTTTGTACTCCGTGATACTTGCGGTTGTTCCATCTCTAACGTGTCCTGTTAGGTCACCCCAGGCACTGTTAGGGTTTGGGTAAAAGTGAAAGTGGGGTGGAGAATTCGAGGATTAACAAGATTCAGTCACCTTTCTATGTTGTGTTTTTTATTTGTTCATTTACTACCTTGGATTTTAATTTAATTAGCTCTTTCGTCAGGTATCTTTTCACCATAAGGCTCATTTGATCAAAATGCATTGAGCGACCAGGAGCGGTGGCTCATGCCTGTAATCTCAGAACTTTGGGAGGCCGAGATGGGCAGATCACCTGAGGTCAGGAATTCTAGACCAGCCTGGCCAACAAGGCAAAACCCAGTCCTAAAAAACAAAACAACAACAACAGCAACAATCAGAAACAAAATGCATTGAGCATTTATGTGTTCCAGGACCTGTGAATACCTTGGTAAATAAAACAGACATGTCCCCTCCTCTCATAGAGTTCCACCAAAACCTTAAACATGACAGCAGGAACGGTAATAAAAACTAATTTTTTAAGTCTTATGGAGTATTAGCAAAATGTGACCCATTAACATGATTGCATATAAAAGAATAAATTAGAATTCAGGACAATTGATGTCCAACCCCAAACACTTTCTGCTGAATCACTTGCCTCTATCATGTCATCTCAGAGTTGTAAAGAAAAGACTACTTCCAGACATTTTTGAAGTCAGTTTTCAATAAAGATAGGGGATGGCCATCCAAGCTCAATTCTAAATGTTAACTGTGCTGTAACAGCTCATAGATTCTTCTCAAGAAGTAGTTCTCCTAAGATTTTACTCTGGAGACCTCAATAAAAGGAGCTGTCTTCAGACATCTTTACCAGTAATTCAATTCAGTTCAGTTCAATTCAACTCAATTCAATTCTTAATAGGAGCCTTTAAGGCACTATGCTAAATACCCCAGAGAGTTCAGAAATAAATAAGACCCAGTCCCAAGCCTTAGAAGCTTACTGTAGTTTGGAGCCCATAGATAAATAACTATAAATTCAAAGTAAAGTATCTAAGTGCCTTAGGGGAGAAACAAGGAGATAGAGATTACACTGGTTTCTAGGTTCGAGAAGGAAATGCGATTTCACAGGAATTTTGAAAGATGTGTGCATTTTTTTTATGGTGATTGTTGGGGGTAGGATTTTCAAGGAAGCTAGGTAAACAAGCCACAGAAATGGGAATTTGTAAGATTTCCTTGGAGAGATCCCTGTAATTGGGTGGCTGGTAGGTAGCTGTAGCAAGTAAAGAAGGAAGATGGGACTGTAAAAGACAGAGGACTGGATGACCAGACCAAGGGTTCATTTTAAGTTTAGTAGGTAATAGAGAATCATGGAAGGCTCTCACCCAGAGAAGAGGAACAATTAGAGTTATAGGACAGAAAAAGTGCATCTGGAAGTTTGGGATGGATTGGAAGTGGGAGTGACAATGCAGGTGTCTTAGAGGTAGAGGACACCCAAACTGAAGTGGCCAAGTGAAATGGAAAGAAGGGGATGAATCTGAGATGTTGAGAAGCAAGGACCTGTGATGCTTAATCTTTGAAATAAGTGTGGTTAGAAAAGGAGAGAGGGAAATGAATGAAATGGGGAGGAGAAAGGTAGAGGTCAAATGGGAAGGACTAGGTTTTAGACTTTGGTTCTGAGGTGCTGGTAGGACTCCAGGCTAAGAGTTTATTTGGCAGTTGGAAGTCAGTGTCTAAAGTTTCAGATAAGAGTTGGGATTAGTACTGGAGATTTAAAACTCATTGGAGTAGACGCCAATGTTATATGAAAAGATGTAACCATCAAGGGATTGAGTGTGGGGATCCTCAGGAGATTTGGGAGGAATATCTGTGTTTAGGGGAAAAGAAGAGAAGAAGGTAGTAAAAAAAGAAAAAAATCACCTCTGAGCAGACCACAGAAACAAGAAGAGACATTTCAAGAGACGTAAGCTGAGGGTTAATATAGATTAAACAGCAGTAGAGGTCACATAGGACCAGGAATGAGAAATGGCTTCTGATTTTGGCAACTGCAGATGTTTTCATGACCTTTAGAAAGTAGCATCAGTCCATGGTGGAAGAGGCAGTCAGATGGCAATGGGTTGTTCAGGCATGGGGGCAGTGATGTAAGCCACACTTTAAAGGGCATAGGAAGTAAAGGAACATTTTGAGAGGACAGCAATGTTAACAATGTGTTTTATTAAGACAGAAGAGAAAAGAACCTATTTTTAGGAAGAATTGGGTAGAAAGTAAGAGGTGAAAAGTATGAGCAAGAGAAAAGAACCAAAACTCTAGTAAAGTCTCTGTCGTTATAAAGTATCTATTGAATCAACCATCAGAAATCAAGATCTGCAGCTCCAGAGGTTGCCATTTCCCATGCCCAGATAGTTGGCTTACAAGCCTAGCTTCAAAGCATGCCTTGGCTCACAGAGTCATCTCTTTTTGGGATGTCCCCACCCTGTGCCCATCACAAAGCCATCGAGAACCATCTCTAAATGTCATATCTGGCAGTGATCTCTCTTTTCTCTGTTCTGTTGTTGCATCAACAGTTAGAACCACCCAGAGTAGCCTGAAATGATTTTCTTTCCTGAGTGTGTTTGTCTTTCCAACTAAATTCCTGGGGACTAGGAGCAGTTTTTGTACTTTCCTTAATTCTCAGTAACTCTTAGCAGAATCTGAGCACAAGCAGGTGTTTAATGGTATCTTAGTCATAGAATTAAGTTGACTAAGTCCATCATTTCCCTCATTCCCCTGATGTGGAAATTAAAGTCTGGAGAGGCTTATGACCTAATATACTGGTTCTGTCATTTCTCAAACACTTTCTGAGCATTTATTTGTGGCAGACACTGTGCAAGGTGCTCAGGACCTTCACAATTTAGCCTGCAAGAGAGATATAAACAGCTCAGCAAAATACAAATTATACAAAGTAAAGTGGCGGTGTGCACAAACTAGAGCAGGAGGAGATGCTATTAATTGAATTTTAGAAGTGAGGTTAACTCCAGAAAAGCATCAAGAAGAAATTATGTGCCCTGTACCTTAAAGAAAAAGTAAGGACTGAGGTTGGCTAGTTAATGTCCATGTCGGGGTGTGGCCCAACCTCCCAGATCCACATTACTACTCTTCCAACGTGGGCAATGGTTAACTGCCTGATTGAGTAACTGATTGCTCTGTACCCATCCAGAGTTTCCCAGCCTGTCCTGGCCAGTGGGTATGTGATCATGCACTGTTGCTTGTTAGATATTTGGGGTGACACAGGGAGTCCCTGTTCCCTCTAGGGAAGGGGAGAAGGAGCATGATGAAAGTGCTGAGGCTGCCTAGGATTGGCTAGAGAGATAAGGACGAAAAGGCAAGTGATGGGGGAATGTAGTCATGGATTGCTAACAGAGCCTGTCCTGCAATTCCTCAATGCTGGTGGTTCAGTAGTAGAAGTATTGTAACATTGTAACGGTCCAATGGGTCCACCTTGCCCGCTGCCTAGACAGAGCTGATTTATCAAGACAGGGGAATTGCAATAGAGAAAGAATAATTCACGCAGAGCCGGCTGTGCAGGAGACCAGAGTTTTATTATTACTCAAATCAGTCTCCCCGAGTATTCTGGAATCAGAGTTTTTAAGGGCAATTTGGTGGGTGGGGGGAAGCCAGTGAGTCGAGAGTGCTAATTGGTTGGGTAGGAGATGAAATCATGGGAAGTTGAAGCTGTCCTCTTGTGCTGAGTCAGTTCCTAGGTGGAGGCCACAAGATCAGATGAGCCAGTTTATCTATCTGGGTGGTGCCAGCTGATCCATCCCATGCAGGGTCTGCAAAGTATCTCAAGCACTGATCTTAGGAGCAGTTTAGGGAGGGTCAGAATCTTTTAGCCTCCAGCTGCATGATTCCTAAACCATAATTTTTAATATTGTGGCTAACTTGTAAGTCCTACAAAGGGCAGTCTAGTCCCCAGGCAAGAAGGAGGTTTGTTTTGGGAAAGGACTGTTATTGTCTTTGTTTTAAACTATAAACTATGAACTAAGTTCCTCCCAAAGTTAGTTCAGTCTACAGCCAGGAAGGGACAAGGACAGCTTAAACGTTAGAAGCAAGATGGAGTTGGTTAGGTTAGATCTTTTTCATCGTCTCTCAGTCATAATTTTGCAAGGGCGGTTTTACTATTACCTTTATAAATCTGAGGCTTTATTTATTCAAGTATGCATGTGTGTTCAAGAGTCTCTACTTCCAGAGCAAAGGGGCTCAGCTCAACCCAGGGGTTGTGTCTTAGCTTAACTCACAAACGGCCACCTTGTTTGGGATCAGATGCTTTTTGTTTGAGTTCCCCAATCCTTCTGTCTTGCAGTCCTATAATTTGGTTCCCTAGGTTAGAAGTCCAGATGAGCAAAAGGAGTTCAGCTCTGAAGGATGGGAGGTAGAAAAGGGAGTAGAAAGTACAAAGTAACTGATTTTTGTACAAAGTAAAATAATCCCACATGGACGACTGAAGTTTTCAGCAGCTGAGGCTGGGAGTCTGTAACTGGCTTGTGATCTTAGTTTTGCCTCTAATAGCACAGTAAACTTGGGAACCTCTATGCCTCTCTGGATTTCTGACTCCTTATCCTTTATCTGAGAGGTGAGGGTGGGAGTAGGGATTGAACAGTTTCTGAGGTCCCTTCCAACTCTGGTGGTCTCCAGATATTTAATTGGAACCCCAGGAAGACAGCAGCTTGTCATTCTCTCTTCTCACCTCAAGAGGAGTCAGAAAATATTTGGCTCTGGCTCTTTAGCATGGGAAGTGGTGGCCCACAGACATCACAGTTGAGATATTAATAGATTATTCCAAATGTTATATTTGCATAGAGGCACCACTCATTATGCAGATTGCCAATTATGAATTATTTGTTCTTTCTTCCAGGAGAGAAGTTGTTTATTTGCAAACTGCACAAGGGTGACTTTGGACAGCATGGAGACAAGCCTGTCACTCAGCATATCCTTTTGTGGGCCTCTCTGCAATAACCTGTACTTTGACACGTTGTTATAAATAGCCAGATGAAGGTCAGCAGTGGATGCTGGGTAGGAAGGTGAGGAGAGGGAAGAAAGCAACAGGATCTTAAGAGGACTAAAATGAGAAGGTCTTGAGGTTGTCATGATCAGATGGCTAATGTGAAATAGAGATAATTTTGCTCTAAGTTAGGCACAATCCACAATGTGTTCACTCCTTTTTAGCAACAGTATTTCTTCGGGTTGAGCCACGCAATGAAAATCAGATCCTGTCTTCACAATTCAAAAACAACCAACTTTAATAGTTGAGCACTGACTATGTAGGGGCACTGGCTTTTAAGTCCTTCACTTGGGTTGGCTCTTTCACCTACCTATTAGGAGAACCGAAGCATAGAGGATTTACATATTTCTCCTGTGCTGAGCTGGTATGTGATCACAGGCTGTCTGATCCCAAGGCCTGTGCACTTAACCACTACACTATACTCTTCCTCAGACACTTAATACTTTGACTGTGGGCCATTTTTCTCGGGGCCATATATAAACACAAGACTGAGTTCTGTGGGCATGTAGAAACAGGAGCATCTGATATAGTGCCCCCAGTTGTCCCCTATTAGACTCTGGTGTTCCACTTAAGCCTCTAAATCTGAGAGTAGCCTGAAGTTGGCTCCAGAGGGAGCATGTAGGTGATTAATGAGTTTTTAAAAGAGGAAATGAGGGAGGGCTGTAGGAACTATTTGCTATGAAGAAAAAGAGGAAGCTGAGAAGGTATCTGGGGCAATAACTGCAGCTAGTGTTGGGATGGATAAAATCATAGACTTTTGGGAGAAGAAAGAAGCTTGGAAGTCAGCTAATCTAACATCGCCCAATGCAGCAACTATGCTAGAGAGAGAGCCTGAAGTCGAATAATATAAATGTGTGAAGATAGTGGAGGAAAGGATATTTTTTCCTACTAAGAGAGAAGGAAAAGAGGAAATCAGTTAATGAGTTATAAGGAACTATCGCTCTGTATATGCCCCCATTTAGTGTCATGGGGCATACATAGCAATAAGCCCTGTTCTTATGGAGGAGCCGGTCTAGTTGGGTTTCAAGACTTCAAAATGAAATAGACTCCATCAGATAGTCTACAAGCAACAGAAGTGTAGTCTAGAGCTGTTCTGGCCAATCTGGTCACCACTAGCCAGGTGTGGCTATTGAGCATTCGAAATGTGACTCTTCCAAATTGTGCTGAAAATTTAAAACTGCATACTGGATGCCAAAGGACTTAGCATGAAAAAAGAATGTAAAATATCTAACTATATTTTATCTTGATTATATGTTGAAATAACATTATATACGTATTAGATTTAATACATGATATTCTTAAAATAATCTTTTTTAAACTTTAAAAAATGTGGCTACTAGAAAATTTAAAATTCCATCTGTGGCTTGCATTAGATTCCTATTAGATAGTGATGGTTTAGATCCTGGCTACCTTAGGTGCAGTCCATGGATTATTGGCACAAGTATCCCCCGGGAGCTTGTTAGGAATGCAGAATCTCAGGCCTTACCCTGCATCGGAACTTGCATGTTGACATTACCCCAGTTGATTTGTATGCACACGAAAGTTTGAGAAGACTTAGCCTCTACCAGTGACTCTGTGTCTCCTCCGTGGGTTAGTCTTTTCTGGTGTTCACATTTTAAACAATGCCAGCTCTGGCAATAACTCCCTGAATGACAAGAACAAGGGCCATCCTCAGTCTGACCTTAGATTTCCCATCTAAGAAGCTATGTTAGATGTTTCCAGATCATCTCCAGCTCAATCCAGTACGCCACAACTCTATGATTGTAGTGTAGAAATTTTACCTAATAGAAACTATTATTATTATTACTATTGTTTTTGAGACAGGGTCTCACTCTGTTGTCCAGGCAGGAGTGCAGTGGCATGATCTTGACTCACTGCAACCTCCGCCTCTTGGGCTCAAGCAATTCTCCTGCCTCAGACCCCCGAGTAGCTGGGATTACAGGCAAGTGCCACCAGGCCTGGCTAATTTTTGTATTTTTAGTAGAGATGGGGTTTTGCCATGTTGGCCAGGTTGGTCTTGAACTCCCAACCTCAGGTGATCTGCCCACCTCACCCTCCCAAAGTGCTGGGGTTACACGTGTGAGCCACCATGTGTGGCCTAATATAAATTAATTACTCATCATAACATTTAATTTTAGAAGCTGTAGTTCCCACCCAAGGTCTTATCTAAGTAGGTAATACTATCCCAATTATTTTCAAGAGCACTTAACTCTGTATCAGATAACCCTTTTCTATATCCTTTAAAAAACCTTATCCTGGTACACATACTCGTCAATGAATTTACTTGTAAAGCAAGTAGTAAAGAGTTTAGTATTTGGAAAACAGACACTGAGTAAAGAAAATAATGCAAATCAAAACCACAATGAGATACCATCTCAGACCAGTTAGAATGGC
>NW_026652280.1:34181354-34297896 GCF_009828535.3 Hylobates moloch
GATCTCGGCTCACTGCAAGCTCCGCCTCCCAGGTTCACGCCATTCTCCTGCCTCAGCCTCTCCGAGTAGCTGGGACTACAGGTGCCCGCCACCACGCCCAGCTAATTTTTTGTATTTTTAGTAGAGACGGGGTTTCACTGTGGTCTCGATCTCCTGACCTCGTGATCCGCCCGCCTCGGCCTCCCAAAGTGCTGGGATTACAAGCGTGAGCCACCGCGCCCGGCCTACAACTGGCTTTTTGAGCTTCTTCTCTGGGCTAGATGTGCACAATAGGCATTTATCAATTCCTCCTCAGGAGAGAGTAAGCAAACATTGAGGGGGACAGGGGGCTAGATGTGCACAATAGGCATTTATCAATTCCTCCTCAGGACACAGTAAGCAAACATTGAGGGGGACAGAAAAGCACAAGGTTTTAGAGAATAGGCTCTAGGGTCAGAAGGACCAAAATTTGTATACAGGCTCTGCCTTTATATGTAGTCTTAGATACATGTGTAAACTTAGACTTAACTAGCTAAGTCTTAGTTTATTCCTCTGCAAAAGCATTGAATGATATCATTGTTTATTTATGCAATAGATTGTATAAGGATTAAATTAGTTTAGTATGGTGTTAGGGTTCAATACATATCAGCTATTTTTATTATTATTAATGTTATTAATGGAAATTAATATAGTGTGAGGCTAGATATTATGTGGGTGAAAAGAGTTACAGGACAGGGCCTATTAACTTTTCAACACTGCGTGGGGAAAGTGGAATTTGAAAAGGTCTTTGAGGTATAACAAGGTTTGGAGAACAGGAGATAGTCCACTTCGGTGAACAGAAGCAGATAGTGGGAATTATGGCTCAAAAGGTTGGTTGGTTCCTTTTAGGGGAAACTGAGGTAGAGCGATGTTTCAGGGCTACAAGATTAAACATTTTTGACTCATGCTGAGAAAATGGATAACTGTGCCACCAAGACAGGGTACACAGCTCCTTCACCTTTGGGGGTGTTGTTTTGTTTTGCCTTGGGGTACAACAGATTATTCCATCAGCCCATCTCTCTGGCTTGTCTTCTCCTAACCAAGCTATTGGCAATCGGATCTTGCTCCCACGCTGACATTTCCCTGAGACTCATTTCATGCTATTTCTTCACGGGGGCATCTGGGCTGACAATGCAAAGAGACTTTTCCCACATAATTGAAAGGAATTTCTGATTATGCGCGGGGATGTCAGCCATGATGAGGTCTTGGACCGTTTCCAATTCCAGCCGCTCTGATGACAGTGTTCCAGTCGCTCTCTCTCTCCCACTCCCTGGCATTCTCCCTGTGAACTTTTTGCTCCCTTCTGGGAGTGATTTCTCAAGATAATATGTTGTTTCCAAGCTTCTCTTTCTCCCACCAGACTGATGGGTCCCGCGTGATGTGCACTCTTTCTGGGCGCCCTGCTCCTAAGCACTGCTATTTTGCAAACCTGCAAAAATTTTCTCAGTGGTTACCCTGTCATGTCCGTATCTGGAACCCTGTGCCTGACAGGAAAAGGTTGAGTGAACACACATATATTTTGGGTCTTTCTTTAGAGAAGTTCTTTTGAATATGCAGAACAAAGTGAGGGCTGCATTTATCTCTGACCTTTTCCGGCTCTTTTCTTGCATCTGTTAAGGGAAAAACAGGCCTCTGAGCTCACCAGCCTAGTCTCCCACGGAGCAGATGATAGAGTTGCCTGGATTTACTTCTTCACCAGCCCTCATTCCAGAGTCCTGCCTGAATCTTCCCTTGTGGCTAATTCTCCTTCTGGGGTCTCTTGGGGCGGGGTGGGGGGGGGCACTCAGCGGTGGTTGAAGTGGGGGCTAAACATTCGTGGCCCTGGGTTCTCCCATGTGTTTAGCCTTCATATTCCTTTTCCAGGAAGGGGAGTAATCCTGTTTCTGTTTTTTTGTGTTTTCTAGTAGGGCTGCCTCTGATATGGGGAAAGAATGTTTGGCAGGAACAGGGAAGGGAAAGGTAGAGAAATACCAAAATCAACCTGACTCCTCAGTGTTGATTAGAGAAGATGGCTTTGCCTAGAGCCTCAACAGCTCTGGCTCTCAGTCCATAGAGTTTCATAAAGGATCCTGTTTGGTCTAGGGATGCCTTTGGGGGGAAAAAAATCTACCAATACACATTTCTTATAACTTCCCTGGGAAACAGCTATAACACAGTAGAAAGAATTCTGGACTTGTTATGAGGATTTGATTCTGCTGGACAATTTAGAGGGTGTATTAGACTGTAAGCTCACCAAAGAGTCCTCATGTTTGCTTGGCTTCCTGTTGTATTCTCAGAGCTTAGCACTGTGCCTGGTACACTGTAGATGTTCACTAATAAAAATATTACCTTTAGCAAGTTCATACATAAAATATGTATTTGTGTAAACACACACACACAAGCAAATACACCTTTCTCACAGCTTTGCTTTTACTATTAAAAGAAATTAAATGAAAGCACTATAGAACAATGATGTTAGCATAAAACATGTACATATATCAAATGAATCTTAGTTTATCCTCTGTTTGAACACGATTCCTCAGTCAACCCAACCATATATAATATACCCATCTTTGGTCCCTGGGATTTCACTACTAAACATATGATGTTTCCTTGGATTAAGCCCTACATTTTCCTAATAACCTCCTTTAAAATGCAAATGTACCTGGGATGGGCACCACATTAAGTCAAACACGTGAATTAGTTGGAAAAATAACTTTCCTAAGAAAAACAGAAGAGAACAAACACCCTTATTGTTTAACCCTAAAGAGAAGTGCATAGGTAGAAAGATATGGGAAAAGAAATCTGGAAGTGGAATTTCCTTCATCAGAGACTGAACTGCCCTCATCTTTCTGCTCCAGGGAATCAAGCGGAATTTCCTTTTATATGGTGAGGATCAGGATTAGTGAGGGGTGCATAAAGGGAAAGATGAGCAGTGTTAGTGTTTATTTGCCTTTCCCATGTTAACTGAGACCCATGCAGAATAATCACTTTCACTTCATGGAGAATCATGGTTGTCTGGTTGCAACCACTCATTCAATTTAGGGATCCCCATTACAACATCCTAACAGCCTGAGTTGTTGCTCAGCTTCTTCTTGGCTGAAGATGATGAGAATTCATGCTTTTTAAGGCCTGTGCTTCTACTGCTGAATGGCTGAAAAATTTTGAAAAGTCCAATTTAATTGGATTACTAAGATTTTGGGTCTTTATTGGCTATTAACATTACTTGGAACACTTCAGTGTCCAACAGGACCAATTTCTCACTGGTAGGAGAGAAGAAAACAGTTAAACCAATCCAAAACGAAATTCAGAGCAGGTTGTGATTTGTCTTGAGCCCTTTTGTCTCCACTTGCTTTTTGTATTTCTCCCTTGCCTGCATGGCCTTTCCTCTCTGGCCTCAACACTGGAGGCCCCAAACCTTTCTAGCTTTGATATTTGCGAAGTTTCATGGATTGTTAAACAGAGATGATAAATCTGACTTCCCAAATGCTTAACAAGGGAAACGACATTATAAAGTCATAAGCCCAATGTGGCAGGAAATAGCCTGTGGGTTCTTCCTTAAATCTTGCCATGGAAGTGATTGTCTACTCCAGCCACATCTCAGTCTCCAGCTCCTGGTGGCTTATGCCCAGGGAAAAGCTACAAATGGATCTAAGGGACCAGAGTTTCTGAGTTCTTGGTATGCAAGGCTATGGCTGTTATCTTAAGTATTCTGCTTTCCCTCCTACACTCTCACCCTCAACTCATGTTTTTTCTATATATCCTAATATCATGAACTCAACAGCAACAAGGCAAATTATACATGCAAACGAAATTAACTATAAGTGTGGGCATGTCACTCTTTTGAGGGCCTTGCTCATAAGCACGGCTCAAGAGACCTGCAGAAAGTTTCAGGTGCCCTTTATTTAGGTAAAGGGAAAACATTAGAGTGTGTCTCTCCATCTCTCCCAAATTAAATCCGCTTGGAGGATGCGTCTATTATCTTCTGTCCTCCTGGATCCCCACAGTAGGAATTCCCACTGTGCACAGAGCAGCAAAGAGACATGAAGGATCACAGCCACCCAGATGTTCCTGTTTTCAATCCAAGGTGTCAACCAGTGAGCTCAAGATTTGCCTTTGATTAATCAAAAAGAACATTAAGCCTTCGGTGCCTCTTTCTCTAGATAAAGAGCTGCCACTTTATTCTGATTACAATTCCTGAACTCAAGAGCCAGAAGTAAGTTGAGCCAAGATAGCCTCTGATAGCAGAGTAAATAGAGCCCCGGGGAAGGAAGAAAACTTATAAACCAGCTCAACAACAACAACAACAAAACTTTGATTTGTAGCTCTTGCTGATTTCCATGGTGTAAATACTTGCATCATGGCCAATATTAAGCTACCAATGTGAGGTTACTGAAATTGGAGTTGGGGAATGATATTCACAACTGGCTTGGTATGAGCCAGCCCTGGCACACTTCTGGACTTCTGGGAGAAAGTGACCTTTGCTAGGTCATGAGGCCATTAAAATGTTGAGTCCACAGGTTGACATGATGTTCCAGTCTGCTTGCTCACTGATTTGGTCAATGTGCCATTTAAAATGGGAAGATGCAATTCTTTACATGCACTAAATAATTTTTTTCTCTTTCTTTTCATTGTTCTTGGACATGACAGAGTCAGCTGGTTTCTGAGAACCTAAAAACCCAGGAGAAAGATACAAGGAGCCAAGGATGCTCCTTCTTCCGTAACCTATAGGAAACCCAGTTTCATCATAAATATATGAAATCTTGGTAGCATCCTCCAAATCCATAAGCTACCACCTTGCTTGGGACTTTGGTCAAGTCTTTTTCCCTTTCTGGCTTGCTGTTTTCACAATTGTAAAATGAAAAGGGTGGACTTCAAAATTTCTCTCATAGTTCTAACATTTCTCTTACTCCAAACTGAAAATACAAAAGCTATAGATCGAAAATATAAAACCAAACTGACAATTCCAGATCAAAGAAACACCTTTCTTCATTTACATGCTGCTGTATAACTGGTTGCCTGCCCCACAGCTAAATGGAGCTGTGATTCTGACAGATTTTACTTCTCTCTCTGTGTGTAAGGCCTCTGCGTGCTGTGTGATTGAAAGGATACCAGTAAGTCCCAGCCCTGCGCTTAAACTACTCTCTCACAGATCCGTTACTTGGCCTGATATCCTACCTTTACACATACACTCTGTTCCATTCTGAAGGGGGTAGACTGCTCTGACGAAGCACATCCAGTCCATCAGCAGCCTGAATGCTTTTATATCAATAAGTACTCTACCAGATACCAGCTGAGCCAGTTCCCTCAATCGTGAGAGACACACTCCAGGTAAGCATGGAGGTAAGGAAGTGGGAGAGAGAGATTCATGCATGGGTCCTGGTGGGGCAGAGGTATGTCCTAGGCAGAGGGCTGTAGCTGGTTTTTCTGGGCAGTCCGGAAGCAGCTAGTCAGCAGCTTCTGGGTGATGGGAGAGGAGAAGGCACTATAGTAAGAGAAAAGATGTTGAAAAGGGAGGTAGAAGTGACAAACAGCTCTCTAATTCACAATTTGCTGGGGATCCATCTTCCACATTGCACACTGTCTTTTTGTAGGTAGGAGTGGCCACAGGGGGGTCCCCAGCATGAGAACATTGGTGCCTTTGTCTCTGATTGTCACATGCCTTCCCCACCTGGTAGCACCTGGCTGGACAGAGCTCAGAGTCTCTGTTTATCTCAAACCTTTCTTGAGGAGAGGAGAGCAGTTGTGGAAGGAGGCCAAGGAAGCCCCTGGGTGAAGTGGGGGATTGAGCCCAGGAAGGATGGTGTGATCGTGGTGACAGCTGTGGCTAGCCAGTGCAGGGTGCTTAGAGGATTCCGCTGAGGAAGTCAAGGTGCTTGGGTCAAGCACGTGACCAGGGAGGCAGCTGTGTTGTGTTTTCTGCTCCAGGGCACACTCTGCTTCATGGTAACTCCTTTGGAAAAGAAAAACTAAAAACTGTAGTGGTGTTCACTCTACTCATGCTGAAGGAATTTTTTGATTACAAAACTAAGTTTATTGAAGTTGATTTTTTTTTTTTTTTTTTTGGTCCTTTTGCTTTGCTTGGGTGTATGTGCTTAGTCTGTTTATGGGCTAATCTAGCCCCAGCTGCAACCCTAAACTGGCTAATTGGACAATTTATGTGTGCTAAGTGTATAAGAGACCAGCTCATTCACAGTGCTGGAAAAACAATTACTAGTAACAATACTATTAATAGTAACAATAACAACAGCTAACATAGACAGTGCTTGCTCTAAGCCAGGTGGTAGCGTTGTGATTTGAATGCAGGGCTCTTGGCTCTAAAGTCCATGATCATAACCATCAAAAGACAGACCACTTCACCAAAAGTGTTGCCCAAGTGACATAGGGGAAGAGCACTGAGCGGGGAGATACAGGTGATCTGGAACCTCTGCGATGCTGGGCATGATACAAAATCTCTCTAATCCTCAGTTTCTTCTCTAGCAAGGAAGACAACCAAGACCAAGAAGTCACAGAGTCTGAATGGGTTATGCATTTCCTTTGTGTTTGGCGTCCTGCAAGCTCCACAGGAGCAGGCGCACACGCCTGTTTTTTTCCTCTCCATGAAGTTCGTGCCTAGCACAAAGTAAGTGCTCAAAAAATTATTGAGTGAATGAATTAATTGTCTAACAAGACACTTAACACACATGATCTTACTGGGCAGCAACCCTAGAGGGTACATATAGTAAGAAGTTCCTATAATGACCATTGCCTAGGCAAGATTACAAAGATTACAATGGAGGAATGATCTCACAAGGTCACAGAGCTAGAAAAAGGCAGAATTGGGACCTATACCCAGAATTTCTAACTCTAGCTCTGTAAAGCTGGGACACTGGAGAAGCAGAGGTTTTGGTGTAGTACTCCTCTGAGCTCGGGGTCTTAGAAGTCCACTTGGGGCTGCTGGAGTGGGGAGGGGAGATGGAGGTGGGAAGAAGAGAGAAGACCCCATTCCCTTATTCTCGTTCAATCAGAGAGGGTTCCTCGACTTATTTACCTGCCTGTGATCTCATCTGAAGAGAATTCTATGACCCCCCAAAATCTGTGATTCACTCTGTTCCAGTTCTGTTACTCTTTATATCTGGAGCTAGAACTGGGCTTCAGATCACTGTCACAAGAGGTGACCAGAGAATGGTGCTTGAGTTAGTTCTTTTTAATAAAAGTTTGCTGGCAAGGTCCTGTGAGTGAGTTCTTGTTTGTAAAAGAGAACCCATTCTTACTTCTGGAGAAAAAACTCGAGACAATATTGATAATAAAAATGAGTAAAACATATTATGCTTCCTAGGTGCCAAGCACTATTCTAAAACTTGTGCATTCCCCAATCCCTGCTGCTTGTAAAAGCCTGTAGTTGTTTTTCTTTATAATGACTATCATGGACATCTTTCAGAAGAAAACTGTTTTCTCTCTTGCTGCAATTGTTCTGTTCAGCCACATCCACTCCTATTTCATATATGTGTATATATACATTTTTGTGTATACACACACATACATGCACATATGTATACATAGGTGTATATATGTTCAAGTTAATTCTTACAATTTGTCTAACTTCAACATACTACAGAGGAACAACTCCTTTTCTTTTCTACCCTCACAGTGATCAAGAGAAGTAAACCAACCAACCATTAGAAAGAGTCTTCACACCTAGTATAGTGAAATTTTGAGATATTTTAAGAGTCAGAAGACATTGAATTTCAGTCTTAGCTTGGGCTAGTCATTTTTCTATTCAAACAATGCTTATTAATTGCCTTCTAAGCATAGCAAATGACAGGGAATACCAGAAGAGTATGATGCAATCTATGACCCCCTGCAAGCAGCCATCTAGAGCAGGGAATAAAATGTCCAAAACGTGTGGTAGGAGGCAAGGGCTGACGAGTTGAGGGCGTGGCTCAGACAGCTACAGAGCACGGGGGAGAGCTGAGGGATAGGAGGGGGCTCAGGTGAGACAGGAAAGCTTTAAGGAGGCACTGGTATTTGAAATGGAAGGATCAGTACAGTTAAGGAGCCTTTAAGGAGGCACTGGCATTTGAAACTGGAAGGATGGGTACAGTTATTAGGTACACATGGCCTCTTTTGGCAAAGCAGTTGAGGAGACTGCATTGTAATGCTGAGGGAGGCCATTCTGGGGAGGGAGGAGGCCCAGGTCAAGGGGTACCTGCTGCAGCCCATTCCTCCTCCAAGCCTCACCTCTCCTCTGTTAAAGGAGAAGTGAGGCCTGAGGAGGTGACTTGCCCCCATCCCCAGCGTGACACCCCAGGAAGTGGCTTATGCCCAGGTAGCTTCCATCCTCCACAGCTGCCCGAGGAGCACAGCCCCTCCCCGTCAGCACCACCTGGCAAAGACCCAATGCGTTACTTTTGTCTTAATCCATGTCATTCAGGAATAAACTTCTGAGTTTCTCCATCTTCCACTTCTAAGCACGGCCTCATTGATATTCAGCAAACTTTCCTGCCCTCTTCTTTTTTAATACTGTGAGAAGACATTTCAATGAGTCTGAGCTGGGACAATTTAGGGCTGAGACTCCGATCTCTATTCACAGCCTGGGTACATTCTCACAAGATTTGAGTCAGGAGGCTAAGCTTTTTAGATCCCCCAGTGGCATTGTCTCCAAGTTTCTCGGGGCCAGGCTGCCAAGTTCATGCGAGGTGCTGATCTCCCTCCTTTCACAGACCTACTTATTAGCAGCTTTCTTTCTTTCTTTCTTTTTCTTTATTTTTCCCCCTTCCAGGCCCATAGATACAATTATTAGAAATTCCTGGTTTTGTGCCCATATTGAAAGAAGGCCTGAATGGGTATGCTAAGGACCCAAAAGTGAGCCACTCTCCCTAACTCCAGCTTCTGTGGTTAATTAGATTTGGATGGTTTCAGAGGAGCAGCTGGAGTTTTCAGAAAATGGAAGCGATAAAAAGGGACTATTCAAGGTATTTTGGAGGGGCCGTATAAAACAATATCGCTGTGAAATGGGGTTTGGGAAATACAACGCTCTTGATTTGGCCGAGGGTTGGGGGGGTCGTTGCGCAGGGGAGGGCAGGCAGGGGCAGACAGGAATGGATATGAGCAGGCAGAAAAGTGCCAGGCCCTGGTGGATTTCATTATGCTGGAGGTTATCAAGCTGGTACCCCCCAGTGAGCTCCAGTCTCATGGCAGATCTGTCCCTAGCATGGGGGAGCAGCTCCATCCAGCACACACCAGAGACAGGTAAATTGGGACAGATGAGAACTAAATATTTGTCTTGGAGTCCAAGGCCACTTACCTGTGGCTGAAACTATCAAATGTTTATCAGGATAAAAGTTTCTGCAACACCAGCTATGCGGTGTGGGTGATGATATACCAGCTGCTTCTGGGTATCTAGAAAAACCTATGCTTCCCGCTTCAGACAGAACATGGGTGGCCCTACCTGGTGGCAGCTAATGCCCTAAATCCTCTGATTTTCCTGCTTTCTCTTAGTGTGATATTTTAAACTTGTAAACATGCAAAGACACTAAAGAGAATGAGTCTTTACATCCACCATCTAGTTGTGTGACTCTGGGCATGTCACTTTGTCTGTAATTTTTAGTAGATTTCTTCATCTCTAAGACCAGGGAGTTGGGCTGGATGTGAATAGCCCTGCTGACTCTCACATTGAGTTATTCACTCCTAGGAATGAAGAACATTTATGGAAAAGTTTGGAAGTGGGGTGGGGGCACCAGAGGGTTCCTGTCAGTGGAGGAGATCAACTGGCAGCCACGTTTCCCAGCTCAAATTCTACTGCCCAGTTGTGTTAGTTTGTTTTCACACTCCTGTAAAGAACTACCTGAGACCGTATAATTTAAAAAGAAAACAGGTTTAATTGACTCACAGTTCTGCATGGCTGGGGAGGCCTCAGGAAACTTACAATCGTGGTGGAAGGGGAAGGAGAAACAAGTACCTTCTTCATAAGGCGGCAGGAAAGAGAGCGAGTGAAGAAGTGCTACACTTTTAAACCATCATATCTTGTGAGAACTCACTCACTGCCACGGGAACAGGATAGGGGGAACTGCCCCCATAATCCAATCGCCTCCCACCAAGTCCCTCCCTTGACAGGTGGGGATTATAGTTCGATATGAGATTTGGGTGGGAACACAGAGCCCAACCATATCACCAATGACTCACAGTCTAAAGCGGTTGTTGGAAAAGTGGTCAAGCGGTGCTCCCGGCGAAAAGATGGGCCTGGGCCGTGTCATTTTGTTCCATGCAGCAATTATCAGGAAACTTTGTTTTAACCCAGTGGTTTTCAAGATTTAAAAAAAAAATTACTGCAAGACTTTCTTCAAGCAAAATCTTACCTGAAACCTCAGACTGTAAAACAGGAAGAAGCCGAGAAGCCGAGCAGCCCTGGCCAAGAGGGAGAAGGGGCTGCCAGGACTGTGCTTGAGTCAGCCTAGCTCTTACGCCCAACAGTGTCCCTTGGGTGCAGGCACAGAGTTCTGGGGCCACTTGGGGTTGCTTCAAGGCCTCTGCATACAACAAAGTGGTCTCTGCCAAGCCCAGAAGTTTTAAACTGTCCCATCTGTTTTTCATATTAGGGTTCTGTCTGGGATTCCATTCAATAAAATTGTAGAGGTGCCCTTTTCCTTGATTCTTAATTCTAATCGAGTCAATGTGTGAGACTGTCTGGTTGTGTAGGTGGGAGCTGGGTAGGACCAAAATGTGGTGATTAATGTCAATGTGTCCATGAGCTGCCAAGCCCTGGAGAGAATCGTGGTATCAAATGACAGCTCACTCATTCCTTTAGCAGAAGACCACCCCCTTATGCCAAAAAAACACTGCACTCTGTCCTGTGGCTACTGGGGGATGAATGAGACCCAGTCTCTTCTCTTAAGGGTTTATTAAGCAAATAAGGGATAAAAATCACACACATGATAACTACAACCCAGGGTGACTTCATCTGTGCTATATCAGAGGGACACAAAATGCTATCAGGTCTCAGAGAGAGGAGAGGGGACTTCTAGCTGGGTGGTCTGACAGGAACGACAAGATGTGCTACCCAGTTTCAGGGGAAGAGAACAGGAACTGATGGATATGGGTCCTGTCCATTGCATTTTATTTCAATGTTTTTAAAGACTTAAATATTGGAAGTGAGGGAGTGAGTAGAGAAAAAAGTGAATACATTAGGGGTGGCACAGAGGGACAAAGAGAGAGGAAAAGAGAGAGGGGGGACTGTTTCAGATAAGCTTTCAATGTACAACACTACAAAATCTCCCCTTCCTCTTCAGAGCCCTGATGTTTTCAAAATACTGAGCTGTTAGTTCTTGTCATTTCAATTGCCCTTTCTCTCTGTAGCATATTTTTAAAATTGTTGGCTTCTAAAAGACAAGGGTGATGGGCACCTATTTTAATAAATCAGTTTGCAGGGCAAGTTATTTCCCTTCTTGGAAATCAGATCACCAGCTACAGAGCCTTTAGGCAAATGAAACACACAATGGGCACCTTCTTTCTAGGTTGCCTGGGGAAGTACACATGAGACATGTCCCATCCTTAGACATGGACTGTCTGGAGAGAAAGGACTGGCTTACCAGAAGCCTTTAGAAAATGGGATGTTGCCTATAACTGGCATTGGGTGGCTAGAGATTTTGACAAGTCAGGGGAGATCCTGAGCTCTGCAGAAGATTTACGAGTTAGGAGAGGTAGGAATTAAACGAGTAGTTATTCAGTGCCCAGATTTTACTCTTAGATACTATGGGGACACAAAGAAATAGAAGACCCTTGAGTCTCTTTCTTTCTTTGGGGAGGGATGTGTCGTAGGCCCAGGAAGTCATCACTGCCCACTGAAGTGTCTGTAGGGATGCACGATTGGCTTCTGTGGTTCCAACAATGCCTAGGCAGAAAAGGGAAACATCTTTGTGGGGCTGGGCCAGCCATCGGGGAAGGAAGTTTATGTTGATGAAGACAGTGAATCTGGAGAAATAAAAAACCAATCAGAGGAGCTTTTACTGGGAAGGGAGGAGGTGAGGGTAGGTTGGGCAGAAGTCAGGAGCTGAGTACAGCTCGTCTGGGCTAAAATGAAGACATCTCCTGACAGGAGTGCAGGGCCTGGGCTGGAAATGAACTTGAGAAGAACCCAGGCAAAGATTTTGAGTGGAGATTGCAGTGAGTTTGGAAATCAGCGGGACTTGAATTCTAAGCTAAGAAATGTGAACTTTACCATATAGGTGAGAGAAACTCTGTTTCTGTCCAGAAAGCTGAGCCCCTGTCATTTCATCAGTTGGACAGAAGCCTTTGCCGGTGGCTGGGCAGCAGACCCGTGCCATGCCAGGACACCCTGCCCCATTTGGTGGCGGCACAGACATAATGTGCTGGAAGCAGCTTGCCATAATTTGTGCTCTCCAGGCTGCTGCCTGGTTTGAGAGGAGAG
Organism: Hylobates moloch; assembly: GCF_009828535.3. Lineage (NCBI taxonomy): Eukaryota > Metazoa > Chordata > Mammalia > Primates > Hylobatidae > Hylobates > Hylobates moloch. Next base: position 34,193,758 of record NW_026652280.1, read on the forward strand.
GCGATGCTCCCTCTCTGCACACAGTGATTGCTGGCCCAAAATAGCCTGGCACCTGCTCTGAGATGCCTGTGAGATAATTTCAGCTTCCAAGGAAACTGCCCTGATTGGTGTTGATTTTTCATGACCTCCCTTTAGGCGAACACCTGGAGATAAGCACCTGATCACAGAGGTGTGCCCTTGAGAGCCCAGGGCACTGAGGAATGCAGCCTGGTCCTGTCCGGGGAGGCCTACTCCTTATCTCTTCCCTGGAGAAGGCGGCACCACAGGGTTAGACATTAACTGGCTGATGCAGAGAGGCAGGGGAGGAGGAGGGGTGCTGGAGCAGGAACCATTGCCCTAGGGAGCCACTCTGGAACAAACGCTAGACGGGTGGGCCTGCTTCCCATCTCCTTTCACAGTCTGACCGCAAACTCTCTTCTCAGCTTATCTTCCACCTCAGCCCACTCTTCCATTTTGGCTCAAACCAGCCCTATAAAAAGGAGACCTGAGAGAAATCCAATCAACTGGCTGGAAAATTGGGAAGAATCCTGGATGGAGCCATGAGTCAGCATCACCTTTAAGGCACTGGATTGCTGCTTAGTATACTTCAGAGACTATAAAAAGTGACATTGTCTCATCTGACTCTCCCCAAAACTCTAGGTGGCAGGTGAAGGAATCCTTGCTTCCATGTTGCAGATGTTTATTAAGTTGCCCAAGGCCATGCAACTGAAAGTGTTAGAAGTCAGGTTTGGATCTGATATTCAAAGTTCACCTTTCCTTCTCTGTGCTATACCGGTTTGGTCATACATTGCACATTTAATTGTGGGGAAAGAGACTGGGCATGGTGTCTCATGCCTTTAATCCCAGCACTTTGTGGGAGATTGAGGTGGGAGGACTGTTTGAGTTCAGGAGTTCGAGACCAGCAACATAGCAAGACCCCCATCTTTACAAAAAAAATACGAAAAAGTTAGCTGGGTGCAGTAGTGTATGACTGTAATCTCTGTACTCAGGAGGCTGAGGCAGGAGGATTGCTTGAGCCTAAGAAGTACAGACTGCAGTGAGCTGTAATTATGTCACTGCTCTTCAGTCTGGGCAACACAGCAGGACCCTGTCTCTTAAAAAAATTATGGGGAAAGAAAGGCTACTTGAAGTAAGTCAGGTTTTATGACAGTGTTTCATTGTATTCCTCTAGTGGGCCAATAGGACTCTGTGGATTCTTTCAATATTCTCATTTTACAGAGTTTCATCTGAACCCAAGGAGGTACTGCTTCCAGAAGGAGCAGCCCAACAGAAGTGGCCTGTAGGAGCAGGGAGTGGTTTGGGGGCCTTTTCTTTTTCATAGAAATGAAGCCCCAGTAGCAGGAATATAAAGTGGGCGAGGCATCATCTGTCACAACAAAGCAACCAGGCTGCTGTCCAAGCGTCATTAATCACTGGCCACCTAAGCACATTAGAGAGTGTGGCTGCAAAAGTAATCAATGCACGTGGTAAACAGGCTTCTGCCAGGGAAACCAAGCTGGTTTCTACTCTTTCTTCCCTTCCAAAGCACACCATTCACTGCAAGTCAGTCTCTCTGGCAAAGTTTTGAAGATTTAATGTCGAGTCCTCATTTGGGCACTTCACCGAGCAAAAAGGGTAGACGACCAAACCCCTCTGCTCTGCCTCTCTCCCTCTCTCCTTCAGAGAGTTTATTTTTAATTTTTTCTTCAACTGAAGATATGCACAATCAACTACCTTGATTGGGGAATTATATGGCCCTTGCCAGCTCATCTGTGCTGATTCACTAACTTTGTCATGTCTCCAAGGAGAGTGATTTGTGATTTATTTTTGCATTTGTGGTTACCAAAAACTCTATGCTTCAGAGCTGGGGGCTTTCTGGAAGTCTCCTAAGATGTGGCAGGGAATGAGCCTTTTTTCAGCCTTTCTTCATCAGGGTTCCTGCAAGTCCACTGCCTGAATCTTCGTTGATGTTCCTGAGGTCATGAGTCCTAGAGGATGGCTCATCTCAGGCCTATGCTTCTCCTCCCTCCTCTGCCTGAAGCTGCAGAGGGGCTCCACACCCTGCAGACCCACACACTGTGGGGTGGTCTTCTTTTTCCTTCCTCCCCTTCCTTCTTCTTATTTATTTTTATTTCTTTGAGACAGGGTCTTACTTGGTCACCAAGGCTGGAGCTCAGTGGTGCTATCATGTTTCACTGCAGCCTCAAACTCCTGGGCTCATGCATATGCCACCATGCCCAGCTAACTTTTTAAAACACTTTTTTGGGAGATGGGGTCTAGCTGTGTTGTCCAGGCTGGTCTGAACTCCTGGGGTCAAGCAATCCTCCTGCCTCAGTCTCCCAAATTGCTAGGATTACAGGCATGGGCCACCATGCCTGGCCTCTTTCTTTTAATTCCACAATATTTCCCCCTTAAGATCTGTTTTCTCAACCTGCTCTGATAGTATTAATAGAAAAAAAAATTGTGTCCCAAGGCCACTGCCTCAGGAAAGAATGAGCGAAAGAGTGGGAAGAGTCTTAGTCTCACCCTCAGCCACTCCTCCTGGTCCCTCTTCTTAGCACTGTAGCTTTCCCTCTCCTCATAGCTACAGACTCTGCCTCTCCAACATCCCCAGTAAAAGTCCCTATGCTTCTAGAATGTATATAACCCTAATTAAACAAATAGTCAAAATCCAGTGAAGATGAGGCCAGTGAAGCCTGCTGCATCATGCTTCCTGCTGTGTTCCAGCACCTGGTGCCCCCGTGGTGGTCCAGCTAAATGCCCAGCCCCAGGTTCCCTGGCTCTTGATTCTGCAGGGCTGATGGTTTCTTGTATCTGGCTCCAAGACCTGATATAGGCCTCTCATTTCCAAACCTGGCTGGTTGATCATGCCAATCATTTAGGAAACTATTACAAACATTTGTCCCAAACACTACCCAGAGTTTCTGATTCAATAGGCCTATATACTTGTAAAAGCTCCTGGGCTAATTCTAGTAACCACCAGCCAGGTTTGAGCACCTCTGACACAGGCCACTAAATATTATGTTGTTCCTAACCCATATCTTGATGTTTGAGTATCTAGACTGTTGGCCTATATTTTACTTATTTCCTTTCCTCCAGCTATGACCTTAAGGAAAGTCAGCTTTCTGGTCTCAGGTTCAATCACTTCCCACATCGTTTCCCGTATCTCATTAGTCCAATTTGTCACTGTCTGTGCTGATGTGACAGGTTTCTTCCATGGCATCTGTAAGTGGGATACAGTCACACTCTGGGGAAATTCCCTAAATAAGACAAAAGTCTGTCGAGTGGGTTTTGCTGTTTAACCAGCACTCCTATATGATGATGATTATTGAAACTCTAAAAATCACAGTCATAATAGTAGCCTGTCACAGAAAACAAGGCTGTTCTATATCCATGATCTCATTTTGTCCCACAGAAATCTTTAAGACCCAGCAGTGTCAGTCCTGTTGTACAGATTTATAAACTGAGACTTGGAGAAGGTATTGAACATGCTCAAGGAGCCACAGAACCCATCCTTTTGAATTTTTGGAGCCCCAGAGGTCACACTACACTGAGTGAAGTTTTGGTTTCAGTCAATGATAAGGTAGTCTGAAACTTGGCATGTTCACAAATCCCTCACACACCCCATCAAAGCTATCACAAAAGCTGTCACAAAACCCCTGCAATGTTCTCAGTCCTGGACTGTTCCCCAACCCCTGCCCCAGTTATGTTTCAGTCTCTGTCTTCCGATTTTCTCTTTACCTCTAGTCTCCCCAGCTCCTGTATTCAGCTCCTGCCTTACACCTTGGTTGAGATTAACCCCTCTAGGTCTCTTTAACTCTTGCTTGCCTTGACTGTCATCTCAGAAATCAAATGTGACTATGCTCCCTAGTCAGCCCACCCAGTGTTCTGAGATGAGTGGGTACATTCAGACAGTAGTGTTCAGAGGTTTCATATCCAGACATTCTGTCTGAAGCAGCAGTAAGCCTTATGTAGCCTGACTGTGGGAATGTGTGGCAGGGGTCTTTGTACTTCCTATCCAAAAATACCTTTCCTCCCCAGCTGCCCTGGCAGCTAAAAAAAATCAGGGTTTTTTTTTTTTTTTTTTTTTTTTTTTTTTTGAGACAGAGTCTCACTCTGTCGCCCAGGCTGGAGTGCAATGGCGCGATCTCGGCTCACTGCGACCTCGGCTTCCTGGATTCAAGTGATTCTCCTGCCTCAGCCTCTGAGTAGCTGGGATTACAGGCACGCACCACCACTCCTGGCTAATTTTTTTATGTATTTTTAGTAGAGACAGGGTTTCACCATATTGGTCAGGCTGGTCTCGAACTCCTGACCTCGTGATCTACCTGCCTCGGCCTCCCAAAGTGCTGGGATTACAGGTGTGAGCCACAGTGCCAGGCCTAAGTCTCTTATATCTCTATGGGATTAGAGATATATCTCTATTAGCATCATAAAGGTTGTCATTCTTTGAGCACTTACTATGTGCCAGGCCCTGTGCACTATGTACATTGTCTCCTTGAGAAAGGTGGATTATGTTTGTCCCCATTTCACAGACTGGGATATTTGGGCTCAAAGAGATTAACATGGAAATCCATGAACATCTCTCTGCCCTAGGTTGTAGAACCAGGAGGTGAAGGAGCCCGTTTCCTCATCTCAAGGGCAGTTCAGACTCAATTGTTTCTTCCATAATATTATCTTTCCTCAGTCCTACCAATATATGCTCCATTCATGGATACATATGTAACAAACCTGCACATGGTGCACATGTACCCTAAAACTTAAAGTACAATAAAAAAAAGATATCATACTTCTTAAAGAAACAAAACAAAACAGAATTAGCAGTCATTGACATCTTTTAGTGAGTTCCCAGTCCACACAGCTGAAAGTCCTTTGGGATTTTAATAGGGGTAAACCAGAGGTCATTTGGAGGTTGAGCCACTTTGTGGAATAGATCCAGTAGGCTACATGGAGAGTGAAGGTTGGGGAAGTGCAGCATATACCATGAAATTTGGAAACCTTCATCTCCTTCCTAATTTTTCCTCATCTGGCCATTTCCGCGGAAATTGTCCTTTACCAGAGCAGTGGCTTTGCCAAGACATTGACAAGCTGACCCCACCAGATAACCAAGCATCACCAGCTCTGGTATAGCTCCCTGACTCCACCAGACAGGGCTCCAGGTATCCCTCTGGGATCTGAGGACACGCTTGCAAGCTTGTCTGCTCCACTGAACTGGGAGCCTCCGCAAGTCAACAATGTCTCCGACATGGTTGTTCTCTTGTGTCACTCACATGGCAGACCTTACTCAAGATGGGTTGAAGTGGTGAGGGGAGGAATGGGTCACAGCCACCCCTGCTGCCACCAATCACCCAGAAGCCAGTGCATCCCAGCTCTGCCTATTTCCCAAGGTCTCTCAGAAATCAGGCTCCTCCCAGTGTCTAGGAGCTCTGCTGACTGATTCACTGGGGACCCTTGAGGCTTATTGATCTGGTAAATAGAATGCTAACAAGTTGGGCTGGTGATCCAGGGAACATCAATACTTAGATAAGCTTGAATCAGCGACTTCTACTGGTTATAGTGTAGGTAATTTGTCTTTATATTTACTTAGTATTGATGTTAAAGAGAACAATTATTCATTCACCATATAACCTATGTCAACTTTACCCCCTGCGCAAAATTGCCTCCAGCACCTTCAATATTTTAGAGATGAAGGGAAGAATTTTGCCTCTTTCTCATGATGAAGGGAGAGCACAAACACTTTCCATCATCTCCACCATTGTGCCTTTCTTGGAAGAGTCCCCATACATCTTGCTAAAAATCTTTTTAACCTCAGGAAAAAGAAAACAATTAACAACTAGTTTAATCTCCATTTAACATAAACCTCTAAGATTTTAGAGTAAAGCAGGCCTCAAGCAGCCATAGGTCAATCCAGGGGTGTATATTTAGTCTTGGAAGGTGCTGAGAAGAAAACCATGAGGCACAGCCTTCGTGCATGCCTGCCACACCCAGACTCTCTCAAACGCGCCAGCCTTAGGGATCTTCCACACTTAGTATGCATTCTTATTGTTGTCCCATTGAGGCTTAACGATGCGGTGGGAAGGAAAGCCACTTCCGGTCCCAGGTCACTAGGGATAATTTGTGCATTGATAACTAAGAGGTAAGAACAATTTTAATCTGTAAGTTACAACTGGACCTTCAGGAGAACTGTGCTATACCAGGTCACATGGATCCAGTCATAAATATTTTCTGTAACACAATTGACCTATAAGGACACTAACTTTCTCATCTTCCCAAAGAACTGTACAAAATCAGAACTGTACTATTTATGGAAATCTCTGGTTCCCACATTTCACCAGTGTACCACCATTCTTTTCCTGTGTCCCTACTCAGGAATTATGAACCTAATTCAACTGTCTTCCGCCATTGTGGATATGTATAACTGTTGGCATTTCCTAGAGTTTTCTTTGAATTTCTACCATTTGTAGTCCTCCTTCTGTTAAAGCAAACTATGGCCTGAGAAGGACTCCGTACTTCTATATTTGAGTCCTTGTAGACAAACGGTAACCTAGCTTAATAGGCAGACAAGACTGAAAACCTAACTTAGGTGTATGCTCCTGTAACAATAGCTGAGTCTTGGCCAATCCCAGCAGCCACATTTCAACCACTTATAGACTTCTGAGTGTTCAGACTGTGTTCAAATGAAACAAAGGCCAACCTGTAACCAATCCAGCTGTTTCTGCACCTCACTTTTGATTTCTCTATGTCACTTTTTATTTGTCTATAAATTTGTTCTGACCATGCAGGAGGCATCCCTGGAGTCTCTCTAAATCTGCTGTGATTCTGGGGGCTGCTGTTTTCTCTTCCTGGAATATTATTTAATATTTTTCCTTCTCTCCTGATCTCTTGACCCTCTTCACTGCCACTCCCTTTTACCCAGTTACTGTCCCTCAACCTTAGATCTCAGCCCAACTCTCCTTTCTTCAGGGAAGCTTGCTCTGTCTCCACCACAGCCTCAATCTGGGCTTCCTCTTACCTGTTCTTACCACTTCTTTTATTTTCCTTTGGTGTCACTTGTAAACATTTATTTGTGACAGTATTTGGCTAATGTCTCTCTCTCGGTGGGCTGTAAGCTCTATGGGGGTAAGGATCAAATCTGCCCTTACACGTCATTATAACTGTGGAATCTAGCCCGAGTGCCTAAGTCATTTTGAAAGATAGAATAGGAAGAATGAGAAGACGGAAGGGAAAATAAATAAATAAAGGTACCAAATTTTAAAGTTTAGTCTACTTATGTGCCTCTTCCTCCTCTTTGGGGGATAAATGACTATGTCATGAACAATTCATCTCTACCTTAAAGAGGAAAACTTGACCTCTGGACGGAGAATCATAAGAAAGAATGGGTGTGGGGTGGGGTACAGGGGTACAGGTTGTGCGTGTGTCATTCCCTTTCCAGAAACTCCTTCTCCATGGTCTCTCTGAAAATTTACACAGAACTCAACTCCATGTTTGCCTTTTCTTTGAAGTATTTCCTGGTGACCGAAGCCCTCATGAATATGCACCTTCTGCAGATTCCTAAAACACATCAAGAACCTGAGGTTTGAAAGGGCCACAGTCCCATGCCCTGTCCAGTGCAGCAAGCCCCCACCACAGCCCTGTCCACGAGTTCCTCATATACATCACCTGCTGTTGTCAGATGACTCTTTTTCATGGATTGAGACGTTTTCTTTACATTGACCTAATATCTATCTCCCTGATGGTCCTATGACTTGAGCCCATTTATGTTCCCAAAGCTCTCCTGTTTATCTACTCCTTTGCCATTACAGTCCTTCTGATATTTGAATCCAGGTGTTCCACCTGCTCCCCTTTCTTGCCTCTCCAGCCCCATACTAAAACTCTGTAGTGTGCTTTGTAGTCCTCTGTTTCCCATCTGTCTCATCTCTCCATGTGGATTGTAAGCTCTCAGAGGGAAACATTTCCCTGCTGCCTCTTTTCTATACTTTTCAAACCCAGTAATTGGCTGGAAATATAGTATACCGTAGGTACTGAGAGTACATAAGTAGGCTGGGCATGGTGGCTCACGCATGTAATACCAGCATTTTTGGGAGGCTCAGGTGGGAGGATCACTTGAGTCCAGGAGTTCAAGACCAGCCTGGGCAACACAGCGAGACCTTGTCTTTACCAAAAATTAACAAAATTAGCTGGGTGTGGTGGTACATGTCTATAGTCCCAGCTACTCGGGGGGGCTGAGGCAGGAGGGTCGCTTGAGCCTGGAAGGTCAATGCTGTAGTGAGCCAGGATCACACCACTGCACACCAGCCGGAGCAACAGAGAAAAACTCTGTCTCAAAAAAAAAAAAAAAAAAAAAAAATGCATAAGTGGAATAGAGAAGGGCTTGCATGGGAAAAAAATGAGGCTATTTGGGTTGGAGACCCAGGAAGGATAGGATTGCCTTCTTTTGCCATGGTGATAAAGTTAAACTGATCAGTGTCAAGATTTTTCTACCACCTCATATGAGGCCCCTTTCCTTCAATAAAGAAATACAAAGAGGTGATTATGTTTCCAGCAATAGGTACCAGAATCAAAGACCAAAGAACACCATCATAGGAAAGCACAGGAACTGAGAAGACAAAGACAATTACACACATAGAGAAAATGATCAAGAAGGAAGAAGAAAGGAAGAGATGGTGTAGCGTCAGGAACGTCAGGCCAGGAGTGCTGAGATTTCTCCAGTATCCTCTGCCCCAGTCCCAGAGGATGCATTAGGTTTAATGCAGAAAATGACTGACAAATTACTAGGTCACTGAGTGTGAAATTTATATTTTTTTGCTTCTTGCCTTCTCTCATCCTATAATTGTATCGACCTAAACAGTAAAAATATTGCTATTGTCTTCTCTATTATGGTGCCTCTGTAAGGGGAACTGCTGTGTCTCAGGGAACTTTTTTTTTTCCTGGATAAATCTTTTCCTTGTGATAAATAAATCTCCTAATAGGGTCTTATTTAAATAACACTGTGCTGGGAGTAAGGCAGAAATCAAAAGATGAACCATTAAGCCTAGTAATAGGAAAGTGGTGTGCGTCAGCGGCATTACCACATCCCGAGAAGCCACATCAATTAGGTACCTAATGTGTGACCCGTCACATAAACTAGTCCAGCCACACACCCCTCATGCTCTCACTATCGATTGTTGCCCAGATATTTGGAATTAAACTGAGCCTCCTAATTATCCAGCATGCAGAGCTGTGCTGGTCCTGCCATCAGGAGACTGAACTGCGGCCTCTTCCCAAAGAATTTCCCTCACTGTGATGAACGTGCCGTCCTTGTGACCTTGAGCTATGAGTGTGTTTGTTTTATAATCAACTGTATCTGAGCCATGGGGGTGTTCTCGGGAATCAGAGATATCAGAAATGGCGACTGTTTAGTGTGTGTTAGTAATGCATTGTGATTCTGAGGTTTTATCCATAACGGTTTTTAACGACATTTATTCACTTTGGTGAAAACACTCTAAATCTGTTTCTTGCACGTTTCTCTGGCTATCTGGCTACCTTCGGTCACAGGAAATGCTCCCTGCCCTGAACTCTTTTGGCAAGCTGTCAGTCTCACTCACTGGACTCTGCTCAAGGGTCTGTGTTTTGTCTTTTTAGTTCTATTGACCCAAACAGTGAGTGCAGTAATTATTTTGCTTTTGTCTTAAATCCTCTTTGGTGCCAAGCCTGGGGTTGGACAAATAGTAGAAGCTCAATAAAAAGTTGATAATATTGATTATTTTGACTACTTCTGATTTCTTATGCTTCTTGAAGTAGTCAATGTTTCCTGCCATTGATGCATTTAGACATTGCCTTTTGCCAAATTACCTAAGCATGTAAAAACCTTGGAGATGGCTTTCAGGTTCCCTGGCATTTTCATTTAGCTAACTTATGCCTAGTTAGTTCTCTTAATCTTCATCTACGTTCCACTTCTTGCCTTTTAATTTTTTATAATCTGAAGATGACAACACCTTGGATGATTCCAGGGAAACATTTGGGGAAATGCCCAGGAGAGGAGAGTGCTGTAACCAAGATGGGTTATGTTTGTGCAATCTGCCCATTCCTGCTGCATTCACTGCACAACCTGTGAGAATTGAATTGCCCAGTGTAACCTGGGGACAACTGTTGCTGTCTGTCTTGCTTGACCTTTGCTGTGTTCTGGAATGGATGTGCTGGTCTACTGCCTAGGAAGCCCATTGACATATATTCCATCTCTGGGAAAAGGTTGGAATGTGGCCAGCCAATCAAAACACAGGACAGGGGAAAAGGGGATTGCTAGCAAACTTATTAAAACAACAGTATCTATTTCTATCACTGCAACATGATCAATGGGCCCCAGCATGCCACTTTTGGTATCTACAACATTCTCATGTGGCTACAAAGGAAAATAGATCTGCCCTGGAACATTTCTATGTATTCCTGATTATGTAACATTTCTCCTATTTGATATAATTCCCAGCCTGCATCATGTGTTTTTCATCAAGTGAAGCTTTTCAGTGAACTGATAGTCCTTCCAAATATGATCTGCTGTATCCAAATGGACAAGGAACAGGAAGCACCTTTATGAACAAGAAAGCAAAATGAGCACAGAGAAATTGGGCAGAACATGGTGAAACTCCATTACACACTGTCTCAGGCTGCCATGAATTGTACTGCACATCCAACACTTTCCTCAGAGTCAACAATGGGTTTATCACCGATACAAAGACCAGCCGGAGCCTGAAGCAAGCTGACACCTCTGACATGAGCATTCTGGTCAACTACTGCTGATTTCAGAGTCTTTCTATGACTAGCCATGTAAAAGGAAGGCAGAGCCACACAACTGGTCTGCATGCAAAGGAAAGAATGATCCGGGAAACAGATGCTTGAGCTCGATCATTAGAGTCTGAACTATCAGTCTTTGCTTTTTTACTTTCTACAGTGTTGTCCTGGGCAAGCCACTCCAGCTCTCTGGGGCTCAGTTTCCTTATTTATTAAATAGAGAAAATCATTACTGTTCTACCCATCCAAGATTGGATATGGCACTTACAGAATTATAGCATGTTGGAACTGCAAATGATTTTGTTGAGTCCAACATTCATCTGTTAAATAAGACTGTTCAGGTCTAGTGATGTCAAGGTCAAATAGGATAACTGGAGCTTTAGGAGGAATAGTAGGGACCATGAGTATAATTCCAGCCATAGGATGTTTGAGCTAGAAGTCACCTGGGGACTGATATGGTGCAATATCTTTACTTTACAGTGAAGGAGTTGAGTCCTGGAGTAGCAGAGGAATTAGGGGATTAATGGGAAAACTGAGGAGACCACTGGAGTATTTGGACCCCTTGTCACCTGGTCCAAGTGAGATGAGCTATATGCAAGGGTTTTCAGAAATCTAAACTTTGTTTTTAACACATGTATGAATGATAAGAGGACTAAATACTGTCAAGGTCCATTTCAAATCTTGCAACTACTTTCCATAAACATTTCACAAACCAGAATTTCTCACTGAAGTCCTACTACCTGCTCTGGGCTTCCTGCAGGCTTTGAGCCAGTGCATCCAAGGCCTGGTAGAAGAGTTAAGCAGACTCCTGCAGGAGAAATTGTCCTTGTGTTCTGGATGGTGCAGCAGTACAGAAATCACTGCTATCATGATGGCAAAGAGCTTCAATTGACGAATTCCACTTCGTGCTTATCATGTGCTGTCCACTTGGTATGAGGTGCCATGGGAATGCACAGATGACACTTCTGGTTTCTTTGGGAGCTCACAGATGTGTGGACATAGATAAAGTGGGTTGGGACACCCAGGACCATGGGCTAAGACCTAAGACAGACCTTGAAAGATGCTACCATAGAGGTATAAGCACTAAAAAAGCATGGTAGTTGAGTGCAATCATTCTGAGTGATCTGTTCTGGAAGTGTTTGTGGCAGCATGGAAGTTTATACTAAGTCTTGAAAATCCAGTAGTTGGTGAGTGGGGACTAAAGGGAGATCCAAGAAAAAGAGAAACTACAGCTTCAAGATGACGGAAGTATCAGAATAAGGTAGGATGTACCTTCCAATATAAAGACTTAGTGTTAAAGCTATAGTTATTATAACCAGATGGGATTAGCACCAGGAGAGATGGAAAACAGAATAGAAAGCCAGAAACCAGCCCTTGTCTTCTCTGGGTTCCTGATCTATGACAGAGGTGGCCCTGCAGATTTATAGAGGAAGGATGGAATGGCCCATTCTTGTGGAGATAACTGGTTCTCTTTATGAAAAGAAAATAAAGTCAAATATTGGATCTCCACTTCATACTATGAACATGAATCAATGTCAGGTAGGTAAAAGGCCTAAATATGGAAAATAAAACTTTTTGTTTTATGAGACAGGGTCTCACTGTTGGCCAGGCTAGAGTGCAGTGGCACAATCTTGGCTCAAGCCATCCTTTCACCTCAGCATCCCAAGTAGCTGGGACCATAGGTGCATGCCACCATGCCCAGCTAATTTTTGTATTTTTGGTAGAGATGGAGTTTTGCCATGTTGCCCAGGTTGTTCTCGAAATCCTGAGCTGAAGTGATCGGCCTGCCTTGATCTCTCAAAGTGCTGGGATTACAGTCATGAGCCATCACGCAGGGCCACAAAACTTTTTAAAAAAGAAAATATAATCATGAGATAAAGTAGGTCTGATTTATTACTTATTTATTTATTTATTTATTTTTATTTTTGAGTCTCGCTCTGTTGCCCAGGCTGGAGTGCAGTGCAGTGGCATGATCTTGGCTCACTGAAACCTGTGCCTCTCGGGTTCAAGTGACTCTCCTGCCTCAGCCTCCCGAGTAGCTGGGATTACAGGTGCCCGCCACCACACCAGGCTAATTTTTGTGTTTTTAGTCGAGATGGGGTTTCACCGTGTTGGTCAGGTCTCAAACTCGTGACCTCATGTGATCCACCCGTCTTGGCCTCTCAAAGTGCTAGGATTACAGGCGTGAGCTACTGCACCCAGCCTAGGTCTGATGTTTTGATACTGATAAATTTATATTAAATTTCCAAACTCCTGCTTATCAGAAGTTGCCATTAAAAAGGTGAAAGAATTCAGACTCGGAGAAAATATTGACATCTCATAATGCCAACAAAGGATCGATATTCAGAATTTGTTTTCTAAACTAGTAAATGTGAGTAAGAAAAAGACAACCCAGGGACCGGGCACAGTGGCTCACACCTGTAATCCCAGCACTTTTGGAGGCCGAGGTGAGGTCAGGAGTTCAAGACCAGCCTGGCCAACATGGCAAAACCCTGTCTACTAAAAATACCAAAAATTAGCCAGATGTGGTAGTGCACGCCTGTAATCCCAGCTATTCAGGAGGCTGAGGTGGGAGAATTGCTTGAACCTGGGAGGCAGAGGTTGCAATGAGCTGAGATTGTGCCACTGTACTCCAGCCTAGGCACCAGAGCGACTCCATCTCAAAGAAAAAAAAAAAGACAACTTAGTAGAAAAGGAGACAAAACATATGAATAGTCAATTCATAGAAGAGAAAATACAGATCATGAAAACATGTGTGAATAGAAGTTCATCCTTTTATTATCAGGGAAATGCAGATTAAACTATGGTGAGATACAGTTTCTCATCCATGATATTGGCAAACATTTTAAAGCCTGACAATTCCAAGTGTTGACAAGGATGCAGACTGATGGGAACTCTCATTTACGGTTAGTGGGAGTATAAATTGGTACCACCATTTCAGAGAGCAGCTGGCATTATCTAGTACATTTAAATATGCATATTTTCTATATTCCTTCAATTCTTCATGTAAGTATTTCCTCTAGATTAAAACTCACAGGGAGTTCATGGAGGCACGTATATGAATTCTTGCATAGTATACAATTGAAAATAACTCTCAGAGCTATCAAAGGAGCTTGAGTAAATAAGTACTGGATAAATTTATTTATCCAGATGTATTAAAAAAGACTGATAGATCTGGATAAATAAGCTGTGGAATGGTCCTCAAATGGAATGATATAGAGCAGTACCCATGATGTGCAAGGATCATGCTTATAAATAAAGTCCAGAAGACAGACCTGGTGGGAGAGGTTTGCCTGAGGACTAAAAAGATCAGGGTGATAAACAAAAGGGATAAGACTCAGGGCCGTGCCTTTGTAGGGAAGCTTTTGCAGAACATCATGTGCACGGCATGATCTGAGTAGGCTTCTCTCCTGAACACCTGTCCATCAGATATCTGAAGTGACATCATTAGAGGAAAGGGACTCTGCCTTTAAAAAATCTCTGTCTCTCTGGCACCTATCAGAGGTCCTAACATAAAGTAAATTTCAATAATGTATTTTAAAATGCATGAATAACGATTAGAACCAATTCTCCCCTTTGTAGAAAGAAACACAGAGTAAATACGGGATGTTCTCTGAGACTATTCTCATGGCATTCACTTCCTGGCCAGACAGCTTTCTTTATTTCTCACTGTGGGTCTTCACAAAGTGAAAGGTACTGACATGAAGCAACTTTATGAACAAGAATGCGAAGTGAGCACAGAGAAATTGGGCAGAACATGGTGAAACTCCACTACACACTGTCTCAGGCTATCATGAATCATACCGCACGTCCAACACTTTCTTCAGAGACACAGGGATAGCACGCACATCACAGTGAGGGAAATTCCTTGGAAAGAGGTCACGGTTCAGTCTCCTGATGGCAGGACCAGCACAGCTCTGCATGCTGGATAATTAGGAGGCTCAGTTTAATTCCAAATATGTGGGCAACAATCGATAGTGAGAGCATGAGGGGTGTGTGGCTGGACTAGTTTATGTGACGGGTCACACATTAGGTACCTAATTGATGTGGCTTCTCGGGATGTGGTAATGCCGCTGACACACACCACTTTCCTATTACTAGGCTTAATGGTTCATCTTTTGATTTCTGCCTTACTCCCAGCACAGTTATTTAAATAAGACCCTATTAGGAGATTTATTTATCATAAAGTACCTTACTGACTCCATCCTTTTGACAACATTTCTGGGATTTGCTTCTTCCCCCCTTGCATCCAAAATATCTGCCTGTCTGAACCCTTCCAGACCCTGCTCTAAGTGTCTCTTCATCTGGTTGTTTATTTGTATCATTTATAATAAACTAGTAATTGTAAACATAGAAGTTTTCTGAGTTCTGTGAGTTGTTTTAGGGAATTATCAAAACTAAGGGTGCTATGGGAAGCTGTGAATTTGTAGCCAGCCAGCCAGCCAGCCAGAGGAGCTTGGGGTTACCCTGACTTTTGGCTGGTGTCGAAGTTGGGGCAGTCTTTCGGGATGGAGCCCTTTGTTTATGGGGTCTTAGAGAACTTCAGGTAGTTAGTGTCAGAATTGAATTGAATTGTACGACATCTAAGTGGTATTGGAGGATTGGGTTCTAACTCATAGAAATTAAGTAGTCCCCCAATGAATAGATCAGTGTATATTGATTTAGTGAGGAGATACATGGGAGATTGTCAGGTACTATGGGGCATAGTAGGAGTGATAATATAATGACAATGATTGTGACAAATTCTAACTAGACAATTACACAGAGGGCTTTCACATACTTTGATGAAAGTTATTGGGCCAGTAAATTGTAGCTGCTTGTATGCACAAATTGCATCACAAATGTTGCTTTCTTGGGAGAGGAGCCCTCATACAGTTTCCCTACTTCCCCTCCAGGGATTATAGTTTCAGGGTGTCTGAGGTCTCATATAATCAGATATTGCTGTCACACAAAATCTAGTCTTGTCATCACTCCACAAATTGTCCCTTCTGGATCCTTCATGTATTTAGTACAGACGGTGATTTCAAATTTCTTTTGATCTCATGGTGCCCGCAATTTCTAAGGCCCTTTGATTACTCAAAGGAATCACAGGGCCACAATTTGACGGAGTCAGGGACTCAGGAATCCTTTCAAAGGCTTCATAAAGGCAAGAGAGAATCCTTTCAACCAAAATTAAATCATAGCATTTTATTTTTATCAGATATTGCTATCATTTTCCCCCTCCCTTTGCTGCCATGAAAATTGAGAAATTGGGAATCCAATTACAAAGGCGAGATAAAAAGGGAAGATAGTAAAAAATTTTAATTGGATGGAGAGACGTGGAATCCTGTGGCTCTGAGAGTGCTTCGAACTTTCCCTGTGTCACAGCAGCACCACAGGGGGTCACAGGAGGGAGGAGTAGTGAGGTGAGAGGAGAGAAAGAGACTGCCATGGGAGCATTCAACCAACAAGGGGACCATCATGCAGCACCCCGATGCCCTAGCATTGGTTACCTCTGATCACCTGAACCCACATACTGGCAGGCACAAGGCAGCCCAAATAAAATAACATGTCTCCTCTGTGGGACTCATTTCAGATGCAGAGTCTCAGAGCTGAGAGAGAGACTCAATGCAACCTTCAATAAATGAAGGTAGCTTTGAGGAGCTTCCCTTGGAGTTGGGTTAGGATTTTGCTTATGAGGAAAAAAAAAAAAACAGAGAGAACAGTTTTCAGCAGCAGCATGTATAGGACTAACTCAGGTAGGTTGTGCCACCCAGATTTAGGTTCCTGTATCCAGTTTTCTGGCCTTTAGCTACTGCTAGTCTTGGCAGCTCATCAGGGTTTTGGAGAACAGGGACAATGGTTTGGAGTTTGTAATCCAGGTATCAAAGAAACTGATTAAAGGCCTGAATAATGGTTACACAGGGATTGATAGACCTGGAGCTTCCTGCTCTAGAAATAGTTCTATAAGTAGAAGTAGATCTGGAAGTTCTATATTTCTTCCAAGGACAGAGCTCAAGTTTCAGAGAATCACCAGTCACTAGAATGCATTGTCATGGAAAGGTCTTGGACATTAGGAATGATTCATGATTATCTTTCCATATTCAGTTCAACACCAAGTCTGGCTCAATTTACCTCCTAAATATGTCTTGAATAGTTGAATTTCTCCATCCTAGTCATCAATACTGTGGTGCAAACAAACATTATCTTTCTGCAAGACACTAGCAATAACCTTTTCTTGGGCTCCCTGCATTCATCTGGTTGCTCTCAGATATATTCTCCACATTTAGCAAAAATGACCTCCTCAAAATATAAGTCTGACCATAGCCCTTTTGTTCTAAATTAAAATTCTGCAGGTCCCAGCATGGAGTGGCCCTTGTTCGTGTCTCTGCCCTTGACTTTAAACCACACACCCTCCCTCACTGTCAAGCCCAGCTACACAGATCTGCTGTCTCTTCTTTCAAAGGAATCCCCCTGCTGTTCCTGCCTCCCAGACACTCTTCTACTTCCCTCCTTCTTATCTGTCATATCTCAGCTCAAGCCCTTATCCAGCAACGTCTCATCTGGTCACCCTAACCTCATAGTGTCAGAAACTGTTCACAGCTGCATTCCTTTATTATTATCATGTTAGTTAATAGACTTGATTTTCATTATTCACAGTTCTGTTCAATAATGTTGCCATAAATCCTGAATTAGCGAATCCTGAACCTCGTTCCTAAGGGAAATGTATGGCTACTTCATTGCAAGCCTCTGGTCACAATATTTTTATTAACCAATCAATACATAACCTTGTCTTATGCATGCCTCTGTGTAAAGATTGTGTATTTAATACATATTTTAATTTATTAATATTAAATTTATGGTCAACAACACTGTAACTCCAGGCTGAACAAAGCTTGCCTAACAGATATTTTCTTTGTAAGACACATCACAGCCTTCTTGTGCTTAGAAATACTAGACAGTGGGGTCAGGAGCGGTGGCTCACGCCTGTAATCCCAGCACTTTGGGAGGCCAAGGGGGGCAGATCACTTGAGGTCAGGAGTTTGAGATCAGTCTGGCTAACATGGTGAAACCTGTCTTTATTAAAAATACAAAAATTAACCAGGTGTGGTGGCGCCTATAGTTCCAGCTACTCTGGAGGCTGAGGCAGGAGAAATGCTTGAACCCAGCAGGCAGAGGTTACAGTGAGCCGAGACCACACAACTGGGTGGCCAAGTAAGAGTCCATCTCAAGAAAAAAAAAAAAAAAGTAATACTATACAGTGCTTCAACACTAGGCTTGGGCGCCATTTAAAAAGTGAATTCACCAACAAAACGTGCAAAAATGAGAACATGTGTGGCACCAAATAGAATGTGAAAAAGATATTTGTTTATAGGAGGAGAGATTAAACAAGTCAGTGTCACTTTCGTAAACCTCAGCTGGGAACTTGCTTTTCAGGCCACTGTAATGTTTCACCACTGTGTGCATGACTGCAAATGAGGCTACCAATACATTTTAGTGGGCAGGCAAATTTGCAAATACGGAACTGGCAAATAATGAAGATCAATTCTATTTTATCCTCCACCGATTATAAATTCTTTGAGGGTTGTTTGTTAATGTTTTGCTTTACACTTGACCCACTGGATCTGACAGTGCCTAGGAAGTGGTAGATGCTTAATAAATACATGTTCAGAAAACGAATAAATACGAGAAACGCCTGAGGCTATATATTGAAAAAATAAACCACTATCTTGGTCAGTTGTCTATTCATGTAAAGAAATGATGCAAGCCTTTCTACAGCCACCCTTGGCGCCTTGATCTGAGATGCACTTCCTGGCTGGATTATAGGAGGATGGCTCAGAATCGTTTTTCTAATCTTCTCCAACTTAGCATCTCTGTTGTTAAGGGACTGGCCAACCTGTGGTCTAATCCTTCATTGACTATATTTGTTCCCAGCAGGGACCACCCTTTGGGGTTGCAGGTTGTGAAGGGTGGCTGAAGCCTTACCCATGCTGTGATTTGCCCAAAGTGACACACATAAAGGGCCATTGCAGGAACCAGAACTCAAGGTTTCCTCCACACCAATACTCTTTTCTCCATACTGCAGAATCCCCTTTCTGACAAACACGGTGTTTGTGGTTACAGCTTAGATTTCATTACTCTACCAATTATTGCAGAGAAAGAATGCTTCCAATTCAGAATCTCTAGCCTACAAAAGACCAAGAAAGTTGTATTGTAATTTTTACCACTAACTTGCTTTAGGATCCAGAGCAAATATACCTTGAATTACTTCCATTGCTAAGACTTTTCCGTTAGGCATTCCATGATGGACTCCGATTGAATATCAGAGATACTCTACCCTCATAATCAGGACAACCAATTCTCTGACTTTTCTGGGAATTTCTCACCTCCCTTTATCTTCGCAAACTCTGGAATAAAAGTATGGCGGCTATTTGTCTCCTCCTTTGACAGATGGGCAGCGCATGTACTTCTCAGGGCGATCAGGAGGAATGAGATAACATAGAGAAAAGCCCTCCATCAGCACACAGTCATTTCTAAATCTTAGGCCCAGAGAAGTAACTGCCCAAGGTTGCATAAGCAAAATGGTAAGGGAGGTAATTTTTTTCCGGTCATGTAATGGCTTCTGGACAAGCCAAAATTTGGAGATGATGAACATGTTCAGAAATGCTGCTCTGAGAAAGGTAGGATTCCACGCTGGCCATAGATGAGTAAGTATGAGAGAATTAATCAAAGCATAGTGAAAGGGAGTTTCCTTTCCAGGTAGCACATGTGACCTACCGAGCCACCCAGGACTCTTTTCTGTGCTCAGGTAAGCAGAGGCTATGCTCTAATATCTGATGGATGAGTCATCTTCAAATGCAGCTTCATCAGCTTTGTCATGCTTTCCTTATGCTTTAATCCCATGACCACAGCTAAGCTGACCATATGCCTTGTTTGCCTAGGACAGTACCAGTTTACATCTGTTGTCCTGGCACTATTAACAGTGCATCCTTTTGCTCTCTGAAGTGTCCCCCTTTGGACAATAAATTATATGGTCACTCTACCCATGGACTATGCCATCAAACCTGCTCAGCCTGGAATCCAATGCATCACCAATCTGCCAAAAACCTGCCCATACAACCTGCTCTCTCCTTTCTTCCCACCATCCATTGCTCAGCTGATGGTCTTTTCATTGTCCACAATCCAGGTTATTCTCTTCTCCATGCAGTTATATTGTTCGTAATTTACTTCAAAATGCAGATAGCATAATGAATGTGTGTGTGTGTGTGTGTGTGTGTTCATTTTAATCTATACCCTAGAGGTGATTGATGAGTATGTGTAGTTCCTTAATAAGGACTGCATACTTCAGAGGTGCATTGTTAGTATTTTAAAAACTCAAATCAGAAACTGTAGCTCCAGAGGCACCTACTGCAGGCATTCAGCTTTCTTTATTTCTGGTTATGACCAGTGGCTTTGTTAATTAGAATAATGGACGTTAGAAAGCATGTTTTCATTGATGGTTAGAATATGGAATTGGCTTGCAGTGTTGTACAGGCAGTCTTGTCCTAGTATAAATAAAGTATAAGGAGGCCAGGTGTGGTGGCTCGTGCCTGTAATCCCAGCACTTTGGGAGGCAGAGGTGGGCAGATCACCTGAGGTTGGGAGTTTGAGACCAGCCTGGCCAACATGGCAAAATCCCATCTCTACTAAAAACAAACAAACAAACAAACAACAACCACAGAAACAGAAAAATTACCCCAACATGGTGGCACATGCCTGTAATCCCAGCTACTTGGGAGGCTGAGGCGGGAGAATTGCTGGAACCCGGGAGGAGGAGGCTGCAGTGAGCTGAGATCACACCACTGCACTCCAGCCTGGGTGACAGAACAAGACTCCATCTCAAGAAAAAAAAAAAGGTATAAGAATCTAGCGAGAGCAATTTTGTTGTCACTTTGGAATGGTGTCCCTGGGGTTAGGAACCCAATCGGTCCCCTATCTTTCCTTATCAGATTAGGTCACCAGAACTGTGCTACAAGAATATTGCTGCATCTGCTTCAGTGCACATTTTCACACAAGGACAGAGGGACAGGACCCATGTTGCTGACACGGTTGTTGACAAAAATAAATAACCTCTGTAAAAAAAGAGTTTTTTGTGTGTGTGTGGGCCAGCGTGAGTTACTGTGGCCTGGGGAACAGTCTCAAGAGGTCCTGAGAAAGTGGGCCTGTGGTGGTGAGGTTATACATTGTTTTTGTACACTTTAGGGAGGCAGAAATTGTAGGTAAAATCATGAATCAATACGTGAAAGGTATACATTGGTTCAGCTAAAGAGGTGGGATAACTTGGCTGGGCACAGTGGCTCATGCCTGTAATTCCAGCACTTTGGGAGGCGGAGGCGGGCAGATCATGAAGTCAGGAGATCGAGACCATCTTGGCTAACATGGTGAAACCCCGTCTCTACTAAAAAAATACAAAAAATTAGCTGGGTGTGGTAGCAAGCGCCTGTAGTCCCAGCTAATCGGGAGGCTGAGGCAGAAGAATGGCATGAACCCAGGAGGCGGAGCTTGCAGTGAGCCAAGATCGCTCCACTGCACTCCAGCCTGGGCGACAGAGTGAGACTCAGTCTCAAAAAAAAAAAAAAAAAAAAAAACAGGTGGGATAACTTGAATCGGGGGTAGTGGTTAGCTTACAGGTCATAGGTTGATTCAAAGATTTTCTGACTGGCAATTGGTTGAAAGAATTAAGCTTTGTCTATACACTTGAAGTCAGTAGAAAGAAATACTTGAGGTAAGATAAAAGGGGGTTGTGGAGAACAGGGTTCTTATTATGTAGATGAAGCCTCCAGGTTACAGCCTTCAGAAAGAAATGGCAAATGTCTGTTTTGGGACCTTAAAAGGTGTCACATTCTTAATCTCTCCTAGATCTGGGAAAAGCCTGGCTGCATTGTTGGAGAATCTCTACAGATGCAAATTTTCCCCACTAAAGATGGCTTTGCAGGGCCATTTCAAAATATACCAAAGAAATATATTGTGGGGTTTCATATTTTGATTTCCTTTAGGGTCAGCTATCTGTCATGTGATGCTATGCCAGAGTCAGCTTAGAATTTGGTATCTTATTGGCAAAAGGAATCTGTTGTCAGTCTTATGATCTCTATTTTATTAATAGAGATCATGTTAGTGCTGGTCAGCTCTGCCTAAATTCCAAAGGGAGGAGGGTATAATGAGGAATAATGAGGCATGTCCCACCCGCTTTCCTGTCATGGCAGGGAATTCAGTTTTTCAGGTTTCTCTGGGGTTCTCTTGGCCCAGAGTGTGTCTGGTCAGTTGGTTGAGGAAGCTTAGGATTTTATTTTTGGCTGACAGGTTGTGTGACTGTTTTCATACTTGTCTGCTAATAAACTTGTATGCATATGGCAGAATTGAGTACTACATGGAGGGCTAACTACTTGGTAAATTATTACCTGGAAGCAAGTTAGTGGGAAAACTGGCATTTATCCCTCTTCTACCTTTTACTTTGGAGGCAACCAGCATCTACAAACCATAACTAAATAATCCGCATGGGTCATTTTGCAAGGAATTTCACGCCTCTTTGCATGTTGGTCTCCTCTACCAGATTGACCCTCCTTCATATTCCCCATCCTAATTTATTCACATCCTTCCGAGCCTAGTTCAAGTACTCCTCATAGCCAAAGAGTCTCCTGGCTACTCCAGCCCTTCTGAGTTCCTATTCTGAACTCCCATCCTGCTTAGAGCTGGAGGTATACAACCCAATACACGGTTATATAATCTAAGGGTTTTTTTTTTTCCTAAATATTTTTGTATGCACACTTTAAAAAAAAAAAACAACTAGGCTATAAACATCCTGAGTGTGGAAATGTATTTCCCTTCCACTGGAGCCACTTTAACAGCCTGACCCCAAGGTAAATGCATATTGTATGCTCAGTAAATACTTGCTGGTCAATCAACTGACTTAAGAACCTGAACCAAGAGGCCTTAAGCCTCCATGCATTTGAGCTGTGAGGAAAGACAGAGGCCAGTTGATGAAGGATGCTGAATTCCAGGCTGTAGATTTAGTTTTGGTGGTGGATGAAACTAGGAGCCATCATAGGCAGTTATTGTTACATTTCCATGTGAAATATGGGACCAGAGGAACAATCCCAGAACATCTGCCCAGGGCTGGAGGCCAATACATATCCTCCACATGTGACTCAGGGATCTATGAATGCACTCTTCCTGCTCTGTTGGCAATGAGGTAACAGAGGGACGGAGGCAAGATCCAGGGGGAAAACTGATGAAATGAAAGAGACATTACTAGGTGCACCACCCGAGAGCAGTTGATTTCTAGGTTCTGAATATTGTGCTGTAAATATCAGCATGTTAGGATCTCAGTGGGAGAAAGGGCCCTCCGAGATCACCTGGCTCAGCCTCCTGCCCAGTGCAGGATTATTAACTATGGCAGGCTGATGTTAATTAGGGTCCCCTGCTACTTCCCCTGTAAATCTCCTTTTCTCAAGGGTCTGTCCCTCAACTTTTATATCCGGTTAGGCTACCGCCCAGAGGACATTTTCCCAATTCAAATACCCTTTTGTTTTCTTTTGGATTCACTTCTTTTAAATGTTTTCCTTACGAACAAGGCAACACGAAAGCGGGTGTCCAGGTGGTGCATGTTGTATCTCCTTTGCTACCCCTCATTTTTCTAATTAATTGGTCCATTTTCAAAGCAAAAGCTGGCAGGCGCTTGCTCCTTTAGGGTCTTTCTAAACCTGCCAAAAACAGCCATGTTAAAAAACCTATTTTATGACTAGGTTTTCCAGAGTTACAGCCTCTCTCATTCCAACCAGTTTGGCGAGAAGGAGGCCAAAACACAGATTAAGCCATTTTCTCCTCGTTATCGCCCCATTAAGCTTGCAAAGATGCCGAGGAAGCCCAGTGCTTCATCTACCTGTTCTGGCCAGGGAACCAGCAAGAATTTAGCACCTTCCTCTGAAAGGAGCTGTTTATCCAATGAGTCAGGGAGAGGCTCCTCCTTTCCTGGCTGGAAGAGGAAACCCTACAAGTAAAATGCAGTAAAACATTTGCGGCTCAGAACCTGTGGGGAATGAACCATTCTGGCAAGAAAAGTTTTTCAGGTTTCTTACGGTGACTTCCTTAGTCTTCAAAATTCAAAATAATTCTAGCTATTTTGGAAATTTCTGTAGGGTATATTCTGTATTTCCATGTCTTCTTAAATAGAGAATACTCACCACAAGTTGTTCTTGTCTTTATTGCTGAGAGCCATCTTTATTGACATCTATTCTTATGGCTTAAATGAATGATGTGAGGCATGAAAGACTGGTGGTTACACCCAGGATGCAAAACGCTTTGCATTCTCATACCTGCATATAATAGTGTTTATGCCTCCTTCCTAGACTGCAGTCCATGAATCTACCTTCAATAGATGTCCTCAAAAGAGCATCTAATTTACACACACAACAACTTGGATGTATCTCAAAGTAATCTTGCTAAGTGAAAGAAGCTAGACAAAAAGAAATAAAAGAAGGAAAGAATGAAAAGGATGCCACACTGTGTTGATTCCATTTATACGAAACTCTAGCAAGGGCAAAGTCATCTGTTGTGACAAAAAGCTCATCAGAGGCTGCTCAGAGTGGGTGGCAGGGGAGGAAAAGGAGTAGGAAGGATGGAAAGGAGGGATGACAAAGGGGCATAAGGTAATTTGGGAGGAAGATAGACACTTCATTATTTTGATTGTGGTGATGGTAGCAATTGCATACTTTAAAAAGTGCCATTTATTTTATATTGTACTTCTGTAAAGCTGTTTAAATATGTACATATGTAAATAAAAACTGCACACTTATTCACCAAAATTCTTGTGGGAGCACTTCAGTACCAAGTCAGGAGGTGAACATTTAGTGAGAAGAGGGAGGTGGAAGAGACAGGCAGAACACAGGGCTTTCTGGGTAGACCCCTCAGCCAGCAGGCATTGGGGGGCAGCTGCTCTGTGGTGTGCAGATCCCAAAGAAAAGATGAATGCCAGTCACAGTCACCATTCACCTAGGGCTACCTGCGCTGCAGGCTTGCTCCCAGCATTTCACAGCTACTGACTCATTTACTCCTCAGGACGACTCCAGGACACAGAGGAGCAAAAATTTTTAACCTATTTTATGGATAAAAGAAAAGAAAGATCAAGGCAAAATGGGTTCTAAATGTGAGGGGTCATCTAGAATGTACATCCAAAAGATGATTTCCAAAGTTCTGTGATTTTACAGACCAAGATGGACCCACAGAAGTAAATACATTTATACGTTATTGTGATGAAAGTGCTTAAGAACTTTCTTTCTTATTCTTCAGGTGGTGTAATGGGAATTTGGTAACTTCTTTTACTACTGCCACTGTAGTACAGGAAGTTTCCAGAATTACAAAAAAAAAAAAAAAGAGGAATATATGTGGCTGTCACATGAACTGAAACATGTGGCTACTGCATGCACATCCCCAATGTCTCCAATGCTTCCTCATGCTACTGGCTAGGGTCTAAAGTGTTTGTAATGGAGGGTTAACAGGAAATTCTCATTCAACAGACAAAGCAAAATGCAATTGTTCTTTGGGGTCCTAATAAGCAGACTTCCACTTACAATAAAGGGCAATGACTGTGATTCAATTTTTATATAGGTTCTTCTATTATATCACTGATTACCTACAAATCCTGGAGCAAACCATTCAGAATTGACCACTCCTCAAGGAACAAAAGCAACGCAGGCTTTTGAATAGGATGCTGAACAAATAGGATGCCAGAAATAGTCCCTTTACCTTAAATTATTAGTTTCTACAAGAAGAAACTGAGACTAAAGTCAGAACCTGTTTGTATAGTATACCACCATGTACAGTAAACTATATATAGTTCTCATTATAAAATTGTGCTTCATCAATTTCAACAGACACTTTTTTAGGTTAAAAAAATTCCAAAGATTATTATTAATAGGTGTCAATACTGGGTGGGCTTAGTACAGAGCTCAGTGCCTGGCACCCAATAAACACTTATTAAATTAATGAATGGAGTCAAGATCCTCTTGCCCAAAATAAGCACAAACTTTAGCTTAACCTTGCCCTCTAATTTGACAAGGCATGTTAAAGACTAGTTGGCTATAAGTGGCATAAGCTCCTTTAGACAGAGCAGGAATTTACACCCCTTCAAACTTCCCACCATGCCAAGCAAAAAGGTGATGTTCTTCATGAGCCTTCATTTCTCAAGACCAGTTCTGGTACAGATCTACTGTTATTTTCTAGGCATATTGTAGAATATAAATTATACTGTCAATACAAATTAAAAGGCATTAAACTATGCTTTGAATTTCAAGAAAATATCCTTAAAAATTTCTGTTAGATAGCTCCTACCTGTGTTATGACTCTTTCCCAAGTATCTCTTTTCTAGTATAATAACTCCTACAGATTTATTCTTAGAGTCAGTCACTGGCTTTATTGCATACTGTAGCCACTATTACAAATACAGATTTTTTTTTTTGCCTCTATCTAAATATTTTCATCTCTTGGTTCCAAACTCCTCTGCTTGATCCTCTGAGAAGGCAAATAATTTCTTCTGTCAATGGATATGATTCCCCAGAAGATACTGATGCATTTGGGAGTATAATTTGGCTGAGGAAGGAGATAACCTGAAACCACAAACCACCCTAAACACTCTATTATTAGCAAAGAGAAAAAAGCCAAATTGAGTTGGAGAAAAGCCTTGCCGAATGATAAATTGCCAGAGCTGTGTAGCTCAGGAGATTTCAGCCCATTTACCCCAGCTGCATTTTTATGAATTCTTCAGGAAAGAACTTTGAAATAGAAAGACTAATAGGATCTGAATGACTACATTTGCTCCCAAAGGTGGCCTGAATCTTGAGAAACATGGCTGGGAAATTCAATGTGCAAATGTTGCCAGGACCAAGCCCTTATGTTGTTCTCCTCGTGCAAAATTGTGTCACCCCGATGGTTGCCAGCACTTTTATTTCAATCTAAGCTCTGGACTTAGTTTAGGAACCATAATTCCAAAAATGTCTCTGCAGGCCAAGATAGCAGTTGTCAACCTGGATTGAGACTTTGACTCAACTTTGCAATTTTTTATTCCTCTTTGGGTTTTTAATTCTCTTTGATGTATAGTTATGTGTGTATTTGTCTTATTTCCTCTCTTCTACTATTTTGGAAGTCTCTTGAAAGAAGTTCCTACAGCAACCATCCGGGACCTGGTCCTTAATTATTAGTGGGCACAATAATATACAGTCATTCCTTAGTATTTGTGGGAGATTGGGCAAGACCTCCCATGGATACCAAAATCCATGGATACTCAACTCCCTTATATAAAATGGTGTATTTTCATATAACCTATACACATCCTTCCATGTAACTTTAATTATCTTTAGGTTACTTATAATACCTAATACAATGCAAATGCTATATAAATAGTTATGTTGTATAGGGAATAGCGACAAGAAAAGAAGTTTGTACATGTTTAGTACAGGTGCAATTTTTTTTTCAAATATTTTTGATCCACAGTTGGTTGAATCTACAGATGTATAACCCACAGATACAGAGGGCCAACTGTATTTGAAACCAGAATTGATTGCCAAGGATAAATCCAGCAGTATGAAAACAAAGTAAATCCACCACATTAGTTGATTGGAATGTTACAGCTTCCCTTGACTTCAGAGAAGTTTTAGAAGAGAGGTAAGAGTAGACATGGATTTTGAAGGGGACAGGATTTATTCTTTACAAATAGCTAAGTTTTTTAGACCCACCCAGCTGCCACTTAAGAGCAGAGATGAGGCTTCTCATTGTTAACCCCACCTGCTGTCTGCACAGAGGAAGGCCAAATATGGCCTGAACTCCAAAGATAAGAAGAGATCGCTTCATATTTAGAAGTAAAATATGTTTGTTTTCCCGGAATATTTCAGAGCAGGTCTGAGTGTTTTGTGTTTGTGTTTTTGGTGCAGGAAAATAGATGGAACAAGAATGCTAGAATGTTGAGGATCGTTCAAGTAATGGTACATGACGGCATATATACTATTCTATTTTATGTATGTTTGAAGGATTAAATTTTTTTTTTTTTTTTTTTGAGACAGAGTCTCGCTCTGTCACCCAGGCTGGAATGCAGTGGCACGATCTCGGCTCACTGTAACCTCCGCCTCCTGGGTTCACGCCATTCTCCTGCCTCAGCCTCCCAAGTAGCTGGGACTACAGGTGCCCGCCACCACGCCCGACTAATTTTTTTTGTGTTTTTAGTACATACAGGGTTTCACGTGTTAGCCAAGATGGTCTCAATCTCCTGACCTCGTGATCCGCCCGCCTCGGCCTCCCAAAGTGCTGGGATTACAGGCATGAGCCACTGCACCTGGCCAGGATTAAATATTTTTTAAATTATGTAAAGACTAAAAAAGAGAGGGTTACTTCTTTGCCATCTTTAGAAACTTGCTGAGGGAAGAGCAGCTCCATGCTTCTTGTCAAAATTTTTATGTAGTTTTAAAATAATTTTGTACTTGTATAAGGGGATATTACAGGAGACTTGGCTTTAGGCTTTACTTCACTGTGCTCCCAAATCTGAAGACAAAGGGAGTTAGATGTCCATATATTCTAAAGACGGATGCCTGAACATCGATGCTGTACTTGCTAGGAATATGGCTGTTGTGGGTTGAATGGTGTCATATGTGTCTCCAATTATTTTATTCAAAAGTCTTACAGAATTTGGGGCACAAAAATATCAATAATTTTAGCTATGTATTTTCTTATGTTCCTTGGGTTTTATATCACTATTTGTGTAGTTTTTCAATCACATATTTTTTGAAAATGCATGAAGCACTTCCATGTTTGTGTGGTATGTGTCATTTTATCCTCACAACAACCACATAAATTCAAGAAGGCAGAGATTATCCCAAACTTTCAGCTCAAGAATTGTGGACTCGGTGCAATGGCTTCTCTAGCTAGTGAGTGTCAATGAAAGACTTGATCCAGAATCTTGATCTTCTTATTTCAAACCCAATATTCTCTTTCGCTAATACAAGACTTTCTGAATTGGAAAGGGCCCGAGGGACAGCATGTTAAGGGTCTGGTGGGAGAGTGAATACTTGCCTGGGTGCATCGCATCCACGACCTCACATCTGCGTGCAGAGCTGAAAAAGGATCTGTGTGTGCTAATTCATGAAGTCCATATTCCATGTTCCTGTGGGCTATTTGGGATGGGCAAGCATTCTGCCTTCTTTAGTATATCCTCTATCACTCAAAGATAGGGCATGACTAACATTCCACGTTCATCACTCCTCAGCCTCTGGCAACCATGCACCATCATCACTTACACACAAAAATGTTTTCCCAGCCTCCCATCAGAAGGCCATGTGCTCTGAAATGCAGCCTCAAGCCTAATGATAAATTTTCCCCCAGCTACCCACACTCTTTTGCCTGTGACCAATTGTCTGTGACCAATTTCAAGTCCAGCTGGACAGGCTTAGGGGTACAATCGGAAGCCAAAAAAAGAGCCTGTCTTGATGTAACACAAGCACCAGAGTCACAGTCATGGCTCTGGCTCTGGCCTCACTAGCTCCTTGCTTGACCCCACTGAATGAGCTGGCTGGGATATCAGTTCTGCTTGCTTTCCAGGTCTCAGCTTACACCCAAAGACTCATCAACTAAGCAGGTTCGGACCCACCTTCAGTCACTGAAATCCAACATTATTTAATTCTTTGGGCCTTAGTTTCCTCATCTGTAGAATGAGATACTTATTTTCTCTTTGCTGAATGGTTATGAAGGTTAAGTGAGATTATGTATATAAAGCACTTGTCACTGCCAGGATAACCTCAATAAATGGTGTCCATGATAGCAAGGATGATAATAAGTTTACAAGTATTATTTATTATATTGCAAACCATGATGACTTGGAATTTAAACTGGGTGTCTGCTTAGTTGAGTTTACCTAAGTTTCTGTTTGCTTGTTTGTTTTGGCTCCATGCATGTATAGTATCTCCTTCTATCTTTTTCCTTCCCAAATAAACATCTGTTTCTGGTCAAGCACTGTGCTGGGCACTGTGGGAGTTACAAAGAAGAGAACGATGCACTTCCAGACTTGCAGGCATTTAGAATCTCACAGCAGAGGCAAGGTATACATAGTTTAAACAATTGGATAACAACACAGCCTGGTGGCAAATTGAGAAAAAGTGGGAAAAAAAAAACCTTTCATTCTTGCTCCACTGAGTCTTACCCCCTCCTTATAAATTACCTCAGGCGTCATTCACTAGCTTTGGCCCCAAATGCTCAAGCACATTTCTAAGTGGAAGCTTCCCTGGGACACAGTCTTTTCTATTTGTAGATGGTGTTGTAGTCTGCAAATTGATGGTTATTTGAAGATATGCTAGGGAGGAGGACAGGGATCACTGTAGAGGCTGGGTGCTGCCAGCATACACACATACACACTCATCATCCCTAAGGCTCCCCAAGTTCAGTCTCTTTGAAATGAACTTGCCTCACCATCTTGCAAGAAATATATAATTGTATGGCCATTTCCTCCATTATAATCTGCTCCATAATACAGAAGAAATGCTACCTTGCCAAAGGAAATAAGACATTGGCAATCAGCATCTCTCCCCAGACCTTGTCAAAGAGCCATAACTGTAACAAAATAAACAAATAGATCATCAAAACATTTCTTTTCCCTTTCCCCTCACTTGTCTCCTTTTTTTCTTTCACTTTGAATGCTCCATTAGAGTGTAGAAAATTTCACAGTTTTCTCCAGCTCTGGAAAAATCGTTAGGCCCTTCTGCTGGTCGGCTTTGGAAACATTTGGAACAAATTATCTCTACTTTTGGAATCTGAATAAAGGAATGTGAGCTTCACTGGAGAAATGTGAAATCTAGGGCGGGATTCGCAAAATGGTTTAAGGTTTGCTTTTGCACACATACTTTTTTTGAGTTTGTTTGGGTTTGGAACGTATTATAAGAAAAATAACAAGATTTGCAATGTGCTTTTCATAATTCCTTTGCTTTTCATAAAAACCAATTGGCTCCTCCTCCAGTGCTCCCCATCACCTTGCAGGAGGAGCTCCCATCTTTAGTGTTAAGCATATGCTTCTTACATAACATGAAATCTACCAGTTAGGGTCAAGGAAGAGAAGGAAGATTTTCTGGGAACTTGTTCTTTACCAAATCACAAATGTAATCCTATTGTTATTCTATCAACTTCTTGATGTCCAAATACCTCTCCAAGAAGTTGATGCAGCCCCTGAGGGAGTTACTGAGACTTCATGAATCTCAAGACTGAGTTGTCTTATCTGAGCTCAAGAGCAGCTGTCTCAGGGCATAACCTCAGTGCAAATGAAGCCCTGAAAAGGCTCTGACAGAGTTGGCTTTTGTCCTGTGCTAGTATCCATGGCTTTGCCCATCATTCCTGTCTCTGGCCCTGTGGTTGATGTTCAGTGATAACAAACACAGACCTCCTACCTGAGCCACAAGCAGCATTCCCTGAGACGCTTTTGCTGGGGACCCCAGGGCCTCACTTCCTTTTTGCTCTGCAGACACAAGCACCTTCAGGAGGAGAACGTACTTGCTTTCATATGAGAGGCAGGAATAAAGAGTCAGATAAACAGGCCTGGGAAAAGGGAGCATGAGGAGAGGGAACAGAGAGCTCTAAAGCCTTTGTTCCAGGAGGAAAACCCTTAAGGAACAACATTTTTTTTTTCTTCCACTTTGTTTTTTCAGTTGCCAAGAGGGCTATGTTTACCAAACCTGCTTAATTGTCTAGATAGTATATTTCCAACATTCTCTTCAGCTGTCCCCATATAAACACGATATCTGTCAAGTCATGTCCTTCTCATTTTTAGTTCAGAGAAAGGTAGGCACCATAATCTTTCTATAGTTTATGAAGCCTCATTCAGAGGCTCTCTATGAATTTACCAAGCCTTATCATTCCCTTCCCTCACTCCTACCCCTACAATTTAGGTAAATATACATCACACCCAACCAATGACATGATAAAAGTGCCTGGCCTAGTCCATCAAAGGATACGTACATAAACAAAAAGGAAGAAAATTCTGACACATGCTACAATGTAGACAAACCTTGAAAACCTTATGCTGTGTGAAAGAAGCCAGACACAAAAGGACAAATAGGTGTATGATTCCACTTACATGAAGTACCTAGAGTAGTCAGATTCATAGAGACAGAGGTAGAATAGAGGGTACCAGGGACTGTAATGCGGAGGAGAAGAGATTGAGGGTTTTTGAATGGGTAAAGGGTTCCTATTTGAGTACGGTTTCTGTTTGGGATGATGAAAAAGGTCTGGAGATGGATAGTGGTGATGGTTGCATGGCATTGTGAATGTACTTAATACCATTGAGCTGTCTCATTTAGCATGGTACACTGAGCTACATTTAGCATGGTAAAAATGGTAAAATTTGTATGTAAATTTTACCAAAAAAAGCACTGGGCTATTGATTTGCAGGCCCTTATTACTAGAAAAAGAACCCCAATGCACATTCTTCAAGAGTAAAAAAATACACTAATTACATTATGGCTCCTACCAAGTAGGTGGAATAGCTAGCTCATAATAGGGAATTGTGGTGCTTAGAACCTTGCTTAAATCAGGAACATCTTGGGTTGAGCATATTTTATTAAGAGGAGAGCTAGGTAACTCTCCACTCCCTCCACTGTCAGGAATTTCCTAATGAGAAAGCTAGCTAGCTGGATGGATGGATGGATAGATAGATAGATAGATAGATAGATAGATAGATAGATAGATAGAATGATTGATTGACTGATTGATATATAGAGATATCTCAAATAGAGGAGAAGGGAAAAGTCTGGTTCTGTGAAGTCCTGGCTGTTGTAGGAAAAGCTGACTTTCTGTGTTCCTGCTCTCCATCCTCACTCTCAGGTAAGACCCTCTACTAAAATCTAGACTAAAAAATACAGTCTAGGCATGAGGCTTCAATGAGGCTTCCTACTCCTGGACAGGAATTGGGGGAAGGAAATTTGTAGAGCCTGCCCTAAGTCCACTCATCCAACCTGCATGAGGAAAGAGGTGTGCCTGGAAAGGCCAGCCTCTGTGCCTTAGTACTTGGGTGCGGGAAGCACAAGGACAAGCACTCTGCCCTTTCACACAGTAACCCTGCTCACTAGTAAAATGTGTCTGCAAAAAAGACCTTATCTGTACATAGTTCCATTAGCCTCTCTTTCTTTGAGTGCCAGGAGGGTAGGGGAGATGACTCAAAAAGAATGGTTGAAGGGGCAGAGGAGTTGGGGAGAAGCACTTTTGCTCCTGTCTTCAATATAATTTATATGCAGTCTGGAGTCCTTCCTCTTCTTCATCAGTAGCTGTCCTATACATTTCAGATATTGATAATATGATTCCCACGTTCAATGGTATACTCCTGTAGTTCTGAGAAGATATAGAGAATCCAAAGGAGGTGCCACCAAGAGAAAAAGGGAATCATTATTTATGAGGATCCTAGCCAAATTTTGGGACCAATGAGTAAAACCTGTGAAAAACTTGCATTCAGGTGGAGAATTGTGGTGCTTGTAACTTTACTCATATATATATTTTGGACAGACCATCTCTTACTATTTTTCTTCTGCCTAGGACGATGCAAGAAAAAACATAGTTTAAAACAAATGGCAGCATTTTGGTAATCCCCTTTTTAATTCAGAAAGGTGGTAGTAAAGTGTGAAAGAGAGGCCACTCAGCTAGAAATCAGGAGGCCTGGGTGGGTGTGAATGCAAGCTCTGCCATTGTATGTGGCTCTGGGTAAATCACATCTCTGCTTGAATCATCAGCCTGAATCTAGAGCAGTGGTGTAAACGAGGATGATCTTTGAAATCACTTGGAGTATTTTTCTCTAAAAAGTATTTATGCCTGGACTTCGCCCCTCACTTACTGATCCAGACTCTGTATGTGTATTTTGGAGGGTGCAGGAAGAATTGAGGAGTTTGTTGGGGAGGGGAACACAGGCACACAGGTTTGGAAACAGTTCCCTGGATAAATTAACATGCATCCCTGGTTAGCATCCATTGATCAAGATTACAGCTTAGGTCACCTTTAGTTCTAGTATTCCTATGATTCTATAAAAAACAGACTGAATACCCACCAAGACCATTAAATACGGCTGTTACAAGGATCAAATAAGAAAATAATGCATATGGATGTCCTAGAAAGTAGTGCTACACAAATGTAAGCAATTATTAGGACTCCCATAATTATGTGCATTATCCAAGTGGTTCATCAAATATTAACCAAACCCTCTTAGATTAGAAATTCTGCAATGTAAGTCGGGAGAATAGGATCGACACTTGGCACTTTTGAGTTTCTCCTAGGGAGAGGATTCACCAGTGTAATAATACCCTTGCTTGTTTTCTGGTCATGTGAATGTATTTAAGTCACAAGAAGACAGTCTTATGAATGTATCCATTTCCCAGCAAAGGGGGAGCTGTGAAAAGCCTGTCACCTATCTAAAGCCTGCCCATTTTCCCCAGCTCAGAAGCTGTGTATCCTGAAAGTTTCTGGTCATCTGAGTGTGGGTCACCGACGTTGACACCACCCATTCCTCAGAAACTGAGACTCACCCGTTGACTTCTAGAGGGAAGTCTTTGCCTAGAAACCTTCATTTCCATTGAGCTAATGAGAGCACTGTCACCTAAATTTTCATTGTTTTAAGAGCAAGTGGAGGCTGACAGTTTCCTTTCAAGCTTGAATGATGAAGAGAAAACATCCCACGGCCTCATCTGGCTGGCTTGCTGCGAGGTAATGAGCCTTACACAGCACCCATCTTTGCTAGACTGGGATGACCTTATGTCTGGTAATGTATCAGGGAGGAGTGAAAAACGCACCGCAGGTCCCGCCAACAATTCCCCCAGGATGTGCTGAATGTGCCAAACAGTTTAGTAAATAGATCTCGAGTTACGGCGTTGAAACATATTCCAACATATTGCAACAGAGAATGTCTCAATCTAAAGGTCATACTTTACTTTGCAAAGACCCAGTGTGAAGGGGTTTTGTGTGTGTGTGTGTGCAGGGGTGGGGGGGCGGTGGCTGAACGGGGAATGTTATGGAGGTGAGGGTCAGGAGATAAAATATTCGTAGCATTTAAAAACAAATTTCACAACCTTCTCTGGCTAATTGCATTCTAGTCTCAGTCCAGACAGGGCATTACATGTGCTGCCAGTCTTTGTTCCAAGACTTGCTGGAATTTCTTGGGATAGGGTAACAGCCCCAGGGGGTGGGGTGAGGGGGAGGAAGGGGAGCTGAGCCTATCCTGCAGAAGCTAGGAGGGTGTGAGGTGATGGGGTGAGGCCAGGATGGAGTTCAGAGGCTTCAACTTTCCTGACTTCTTGTTTTCTTTGCTTTTAGAGTCCTTGGGGGAGGAAGAAAAAAGGACTTAGAGATGTGAATCTTGCTTAAAATAATCATTGGCGATTGCTTGGGTGCAGAAAAGAGGAAAAAGATTGAAGAAACTTGGATCAAAGCTGGTTTCGCAAGTACGAGGAAACAGTGGCTGCCTCCATGGCATGGTTTAAAAAAATGCCTGGAGAAGGGACAGTCTGTATCCACTACTATGGGTTCACTACTGAGGATCCTTAACAGAGTGTTCTGCTTTGACTCAGTAGATACTTATTGAACAGCTAGTATATTTCTCGTAATACATGGGGCATGGGAAGTTCAATACCTATCTTTGAGAAGCTTACTCCGATTTAATAGATGGGCATATACCCCACAAACCACTAAAGAAAGGGTTTTTGTGCTTTCAAATTATAATGTCTCTTTTACATTTTCTCTTTTGCCTTCCTTCCCTATGGCCATTAAACTTGAACCCTCCAGTGCATGCGTATTACATGCAGTACTAAGTGTAGTTCAACAGTCATCTCTGAGAAGGGTGATGAAAATCCAAAGAAAAACCTGCAACTTCTCAATGTCTGTTAGTGCAAATGCCCCAGAAAACAGGACGTATTTTTGGTCTTGAGGTGGAAGGCAGGGCTGAGACTACATACTGATGTTTGGAATCTACCTTGGCAAACAAGTCCACTGAGATAGGAACCTTAATTCAATCGGGTGGCACACAGGAAGTGCTAGGATGCTGTGGGACATCCCTGGTCTCCCCAGAACACATTGACTCAACGTCATTAGGCTGAATCCTATTAAACTGCTAATGTTTAACTGTTTTTGAACTATAAAAATGACAATTTTAGAGGCTTCAACCTAATATAAAGCAGAATTTGAAAGAGCCATAATGAAAGCAAACACAATCAAAAGAAGGAGAGAGAAAAAATACGGTCAGATTTAGGAATTTGTACTTCTTAAACCTCCACTTCTCTTTTGTCTTCCCTTTGTCCTTCTCAAACTTGTTAAATCTTTATGGGCAAATACTTTCAGGGAGGATATAGCTGGCTGAGAGAAAGACTCTAAAGGATGATGTTTAACACAATGGTGGCTTCTTGGGATAGGCCTGGCACAAGGAACAGAGATAAATAGTTGGGAAGAAGAGGAGACATTGCAAAAGACGTATTTTGCTCTTTCATAGTTCTGTAAATAATCAGTTTACTGAGGTTATTGTTCCAACAGTCTCAGTGTGTTTGCATTAGTTAGAATGCATTAATGAACATAGATAGTATTTACACACCAAAAGCCTAGCTTGGTTCCCATCATAATTAATTTACCCTGAAAAAATAGCCTTGTGAGGTCCATGAGGTCTGAATTACACACCTCGAGACCACTATTCATTAGGATGCAGCCAGGTAGTATTTTTGTTTGTTTTGTTTTTACACCAAACATGACCAAAAGAATATAATTTCAACTTTGCATTCATCTCTGTTGTCTAATTTTGATTTCAAAATAATTATTAGAAAAAGTTTGTGTGATCTCCAGTTTATCAGTTCAAGCACTGACAATAACAGGTTATGCTGGATGACTTCTCAGGTTCTTCCAACTCAAAGAACCTCGGTGTCTCTGACAAAGTGAAAAAAAAGTGCTGGTCTGGGAGTCACATACCTAGGTTTCAAGCTAACTCTGCAAATAGATTGCTGTGTGGGCTTGAGAAGCAGTCTTGATGAAGAGTATTTTGCTAATCCATATTAGGAGAGGAATGGACCAGATACCTCATGAGAGTTCAACACAAAATTCCTTGAGAGGCTAAAAACAAAAAGAATTTCCTAATTGCAAATGGGAGAAGAGGAGGTGGTAGATCAGGAAATGACATTTGCTGACCTGGTGTGTTACGAATCTACCTGAAAGGTCAAACAAATGTGTAACATTTATCAAATCGATTGTGTTCACTTTGATGGGAAATTCCACATGTCAGAATGTTATGTAAGTCCCATTCTGTTCTTATGCACGGAGTTGATGTCATTAGCCAATTGTCAATGGGCCTGCCCTTGGAAATGTTTTTTTAAGCCTTCAATTAGCGTTCACTATTATTCCTTATTTGAAAATAAGAATTGATGCACTGAGTCACAGAGCATTTAGGTATTCTGTCTAAATGGCCACAACCTCCAGGCTCCAGGCTCTAATTATGCTGACCTAACCAATATATGTCCAACACTAAGTTACATAATTTATTCTATCTACAAATGTAAGATGTGACAATCCCATTTTTGCAGCTGGACAAAATGAATAAGATGAAAGTATTTGCCATTTATTCCTGCTTTGGGCTGCTCCAGATAAAGCCCTGGAGAACAAACTGTTCTTCTATTTTCTAGGATCAAAATAATCTAAACTTTTAAATATGTGTTCTGCCATCAAAAGCATCATTGATAGATCAGAATAATCCTATTTATCACCACCTTGTTCCACACCATCCAGCATGTCTCCACCCCATTCTCAACCAAAAACCAAAGCAAAACAAAAATGTCAGACTGCCCAAGTCTTCAATGACTCAGTTGACAGGGCACTGCAGAATCAGCCAGACAGAACATGCCAAAACTTCTCCACCTTCCTACTGACTGGTGCCCTTTAGGAGCCTCTCCAAATGTCCCTCTGCTCTTTGCAGCAGCTCTAAAAATAGTGGATGACTGCTCGGTACAGGTGCTGTTTGTGCAAATGTTCTCTTTGCATTTAGCCTGCCTGCCTCCGTGATTAGTGCTCTGCAGACACACAGCATCCCCCGGACTCTGCTGTGTCAGCTCTTCTTTATAATAACGCGGGCGCTGGAGGATAATTCCGGGACTGCTGTTTATAGGGACTCTGTCTTTCCCTCAGAACACAGATCCGCTTTCTTCTCTCACCCCACCATTCAGGGCTCCACGCTCCAGAACAGCCTAGAGGGAACTTCAGGATGTGTCAGTGACTACAGTTTCCCACAGAATGGACTAGCTTTTTAAAATGCATCCACTTTCCACATAGAACTGGGATGCATGGGTGTGGAATAAAAAATCAAGACGTCACAAGTATAGTTCTGTTCCTAGCTATTGTTTCTCGTGGACCTTATAGTAATGATATATTCATAAAATCATATGACAATATTTCTGGATGGAAGCTCTGAGATCATATGGTCCCCTTGTTGTGGTTGTTGAGCCTTAGTATGCTTAATAATCCCACAGTAAGCTTGTATCAACTGCTAATTTCCATGACCTACCCCTTCATATTCCGAGTCAATAGATCTTGGGGAAGCCCAGGGATCTGCCTTTATAAACATGGATCCAGATGATTGGGATGCAGTCGATCCTTAGACCAAATAGTAAGAAGCACGTCTCCCCACCAGTTCTCCTGTGTAAACACAAGAAAACAAGCCCAGAATGTGGAAGCAATTCTCTAACTAGGGCTGCAGCTAAGAACCCTGGTTCAATGTCTTGTTGCCCAGAATTTTTCCCACGTGAAATCACATAGTTTCCACTCGGTTCAAGCCCATGAGCACTGATGATGCAATCTTTATGCAGATGATGTTGTAGTCAGAGTTCAAAGGCACTTTTAGATGAGAAGGCAGCTTTCCTTCTAGAAAAGGAGTGGGTGTTGTAGCGATGTATCCTGACCACTGAATTTTGGGGGGTTCTTGGGCCAGCCACTGTACCTCTGTAAGCACCATATTTCAAAAATAGTACAATAAAATAGCTGTCTTTTCTTATCTTATGATGACAAGCAATGGAATGTGGCTGAAAGTACTTGATTTGGGTCCTTAACTGAACCTCAGCTGCAAGTCCAGACCATCTCAGACTTGACACTCTCACCATTCCTGCCAGGCTCAAAAAACCTGGCACCAGGATCACAAGGCAAGGTCAGTGCAGTGCACTGCAAGGTGTCAGCCCCAGTCTCGAATTTACAGGAAAGCAAGAAGACATTCTTGCCAAAAAAGACCATCATGAATGTGGGAAATTTCTCCACCAGGGAGTCAGGTCTTTGGGGAATAAGCCCCTCTGCATTTTCTTTCTTACCATTCCATGTAGACAAGTTTGGGTTTTGTGACTTATGTGATTGGAGTACATGAAAGTCGTTAGCCTCACCTGGGGAAAGAGATCTCGCCTAGAGGTCAAAGGGTACAAAGCTTTAAACTCAAACCTTTTAGAAAATGAAAGATGTGCCAAAAATTAGAGATCATCAAGTCTAGACTCCTTATTAAGAATAATTCCACTATCCTAGTTATCTTACAGTTCCAGGAAACAAGAGATAAAGCACATGAACAAGCTTCATGAACATTTAAAAGGTGGTACTTGTGAAAGTACTTTTTAATTTTTGCAATAATTATTAAACAAACTGGAAAACTGAGGCAACTTCAGTGAATCAGCTGAGTTCTCACAGGAATTTAATGGTGGAGTCTAGTCTCCCTACTCCTGGGAAGAAAGTTTTTTTCTAAGACATCACTCACAGATTTCTCAATTTTTTAAAGTACCAAACCTACCACTGGATATACTATATTTATCTTCTCTCCTTGTAGGTAATAGAAAAAAAGCTCATTAGTTGCTGATGTTCTGTTTGTACCACAGCAAAGGAGAAAACCCAGCATTTCTGAAAAAAAAAAAAAACAGTAATATACCCTACTGAAGCTATTTATCTACAACTTCTACCCCCACAGCCCAGTGATGTGAGGTGAGCACAGTTTTATGATGTTGGGATTCTGGACAATTGCAGATCAAGTATGTTGGGAGGGGGCCTGGATTGAGAGAATAAGGTGTTTACTGGAATAAAACATCTAACCCAGGCAAAGTCTATAACCTAATTGGTCTTCAGAAGCCCAGACTCTCTTGTTCATTCACTCAACAGTATTTATTGAATGCCTCCTAGATGCTAGACATGTGCTAGGCTAATGGAAAGATGGCCATGGTCCCAGTTCTCCTGGTGCTCTGGCCCACTGGATGGTGCACACAAATACACAGACAGTCCCCATCATGTTATATGTGTGAGTAGTGTAATGTGAGGGTACAGAGATTTTACAGCTAACCAAGATAGGCAGTATGGTAGAGGTCAGGGAATTCTTCCTACAAGAGCCATTATATGCCTGATGCTATGTGAGATGCTGGGAACATAACCAATGCTGCCTTTAAGAGGCCTCCTTTCTGGAGGGGAAGGCAGATATGTATAACAAGGTGGTAAGTGCTATCACAGGAGTGGGTAACAGAAGAGGGAGGGTTGTAGGGTTATCCTCATCAAGGAGGCTGTCTTCGAGCTGAACCTCAAAGCATGGAAGGGAATGGAGAGTCAGTGGTCCTAAAGAGGAGCTGGGGCTCATGGAGAAACTGGAGGTTAGGGTCAAAGGTGGGCAGAAATTGTATAAGTGAGAAGTCTTCACGTGGAAGCCAGCCTGAGGCTCACCTGGCAGGAGCGAGGAACCTGCTGCAGAGATAGCATGGGGGGTCTCTGTACTGGGGTCTCTGAGTTGGATCTGATTCAACTCAGAATCAGATTCTCTAGTCCCTTTGACAATGTCCTCATCCCCATGAGCTCAGGGGTGGCTCCAAATCTGTTGGCGCATTTGGCCTTTCCTGGCATTCACTGAGACCTCCTTGGAAGCAAGCATGCTGACTGCGGCTGAGTGATGTCCCAGCCTGGGGAGGACCTGCAAATTTTTTTTTTTTTAGACAGAGTTTTGCTCTTGTTGCCCAGGCTGGAGTGCAGTGGTGTGATCTTGGCTCATTGCAACCTCCACCTCCTGGGTTCAAGAGATTCTCCTGCCTCAGCCTCCTGAGTAACTGGGATGACAGGCACCCACCACCATGCCCAGCTAATTTTGTATTTTTAGTAGAGATGGGGTTTCACCATGTGGGTCAGGCTGGTCTTGAACTCCTGACCTCAGGTGATCCGCCCGCCTCGGCCTCCCGGAGTGCTGGGATTACAGGTGTGAGTCACCGCGCCTCACCCAAGAGGTCTTCCTTAACAATTATACCTATTATATATATAAAGAACTTTCACACGGACTCTCTCACTTGGGCTGTACAACAGTTGTCAGCTGCCCTGAGCCTGTGGCCCTTCCTCTCAGCAGAAGCTTGTTCCTCAGGAAAGCAGGGACTGCAGCACATGACCCAGTGCTGAGAAAAGCATCCCAAACCTGGGCCTCCTCTCAGGGAGGGAAGGGAAGGGAAGGAGCAAGCTG
Source organism: Hylobates moloch (assembly GCF_009828535.3). Taxonomy (NCBI): domain Eukaryota; kingdom Metazoa; phylum Chordata; class Mammalia; order Primates; family Hylobatidae; genus Hylobates; species Hylobates moloch. The sequence continues at coordinate 34,234,994 of NW_026652280.1, forward strand.
CTATCTCTAAGTGCCTCTGGCTGGTCCTCTCCAGGTCTAGCCTGGATCCCAAGACTCCCCACAATGTGTCTGTCCCTTGGGCCTTTGTTGCCGTCTCCCCAGTGCTCGGAGCCAGCTGCCTCCCACTCCTGGAAGCCTGCCAGCATCACCCTCCAAAGAGGCGCGTCTCAATCAAGTTATTTATTCACCTAATCAAAAAGGAAATAATGTATACAGTTTACAGTCTTTCCCAGGTCCTAGCTCCCGCCGAGGCTGGGAAGGAGTAGACACAAGGAAAGAGATCTTGAGGTGGGGCTCCAAAGGTGGGGCTCCAAAGCTCTCAAGGTGGGGCTCATGAACCATGAGCCTCATCATCCATGTGGCTCAGAAGCCCCCACTGCAACCCAAAGGAAGAAATGGACAAAGCAAGAGGCTGAGCTCAGTTTGAAGCTGTGGATAACATCATCAGAAATAAACCAGTGGAGGAGACAGAAGGGCAGGAGACATCTGCCAAGCCCAGGGCATTCAGAGTGTGGGGTCCTGGGGCTCCAGAAACCCAAAAAGGATGGCAAAAGCTGGGGACACACAGCTGGCTGCCTGGGCTGGAGGTGATTTTCGAGTTCCATGTTTCTTCTTGCCTCAGGGCTCTGACCGGAAATCATCCCTCCCAATATTACAACCTCCTTATATTTTGCCAGCTCTTATTCATCTTTCAAATCTTAGCTAAAATGACACTTTAGAAGGGAGGCCTTCTCTGACCTTCCCATCTAAAACAGGCTCCTGTTATTCTCTCTCATGGATCTTTCTCTCCCTGCCTAACATTTTATACTGTAAATTATAGAGCTATTTGCAAACGTTTTCCTTAAGGACTAATGTCCACAGTGGACTACAAACTTCACTGGGGCATAGACTGAGATCTCCCTTAAGCTCTTTGAGAACCTAGCATGATGTCTGGCACATAGTAGATACTCAGTGACTATGGGGTGATGTCATGATATAATGTGCACGTGTGCATCCCATGTCTTCACTATCTATTTCTATGCTTAATCTATCTATTAGACTCTAAGTTTCCTGAACAAAAGGGGATGTGTATATTATAGTGTTTCATCTTCCCACTGAGCCTAGCAAGGTAACTTATAATCTAAGGTGGTTTTAATATCAACACCACAATGCACACAGTCAGGGCTACAGGAAGTATTAGAATGCAGTGGTACAGAGCTCAGAATTTGGAATCAGCTGGACCTAGGTTCTAATGCCTTAGTTTTTCTGTGTCTCAGTTTTCCCATCAGTGAACAGAAGAATGCCCAGTTCATAGGTTTGCTGTGAACATAAATGAGGAAAGCCATGATTACTGCAGGGCCTATGGAGTGAACACTCTTCAGCTGGGTGCTTTCACTAGCTCACCCTTGGGAGGAGAGCACAGAGATTAGTGTTGACTATTTGCAGATGCCTTCATGGAGCAGTGTCCTTGAACTGATTCCTGAAGGATGGAAAAGGTTTGGGAGCTGGAGGTGAAGGGAAGGGTAGTTCTGTCCGTGGAAGCTTCTTGTGCGAAGAGTCCTTCAGGTCATGTGTGTAGTTGGTGACTGCAAAGGTCAGAGCACCCAGAGTACTGCTATACTCTCCTCGAAACCTCACTTCAGAATTCTCACACTTGTAAATTTTTGAAGCTCCAGGTAGGTCCACGCATCATGAGAAGTCTAAATGCAGGATCTCTAAACCTTTATATCGGGTCCTCAGATGCCCTCAAGCAGTCAGTTCCTTTGGAACATATGACAAATCCAATTTCCTATGTTAGATTTCAAATGCCAGACATGCTGATGCATTTACTGAAACAAATGGCTATGTGCCTTGGACAAGCCCTTCACCTTCCCCTCTGAGTCACTTGACCTCTGAGATCCCACACTCTGACCTCCTCTTCCCTTTGTCTCAACCTCTGTTGCACTGCAGTGCAGGCAGCCTCCTGGTGGCCGTCATTTGCTCTGCCTCCGAGGGTCTTTTTTCGGACTGAGACCTTAGGTCCTTCCTAGGGCTTTCTCAGGAAGGAAAGCTGAAGACAGAGCCCACATTAGCCTGCTGAGAGATTGTGAGGCTGCAGAAATTTCTGTGGGGACTCTGCTGGCCTCTGCTTTGTACTTTTCTCCTCTGGGCTCTCCTTTGGTTCAACAGCTCCCCAAGCCGGGAGGGAGGCAGAAATGGCATAGGGTGTGAGGTACCTGCTCCCTCTGGGGTTCCTGAGAATAGCCCCCTACTTCTTCCATAAGAGTCAGCTCTCAGAGAGGAGGCACAGAGAAAAGTCTAACAAGCAAATTCTCTCCGAAATGCAGATGGAAATTCATGGGGACCCCCTCCCAGTGGTATTTATATTCTCACTGTGGTAACATCTCATTCAAAAGGAGCAATGGAATATGGCTTCTGAAGGCACTGTGTGCTACCTTTTCCATGCCCACCTCTTCTCCTTTAGCTCTACATATTTCCATCTAGGGAAAACCAGCTACAAATGAACTTCAGGAGAACCTTGAAGGAGAGAACTACCATGTGATGCCTGCTTGAGGATAGTGGAGAGTTTGTGGACCACTTGAATCTCATCTCATTCCCTTCTCTGCTAACGGCCAACATACCAGCTTTTAGGGAACCCTCAAGCCCCCAGTCAGGAGTACTCATGTATTACTGGGCCATGGGATGGGATGGTTCTGAGACACGAAGATATAATTAGGGAGGGGGGTTGCTCAGGTTCCTCCAAGCCAGGAAAATTCTCAGCCTCTTGTTCACCTGTCTAATCAGGCTCCACTTGCTCATTGTCTACCCTGTGAGCACTGGCCAAACAGGGAAGTCACGTAGAATATTCAGATGGTAGTGTTTTTATCTCAAACATTCCTTCTTTTCTCTCCCCCCTCCTTCTGCTGGGTAAGGCACTAAACAATCATCTTCCCCATGCTAGAGTGTTAGAGTCTGCCTGTCATCACAGCCAAATGACCTTTCCAATTAGTCCACAACTGGAATCAGATCTGATGCACCCTGCCTTTTCTGGTGCCTTTGATCTTGACACTCCTGTCTGAAATCCCTTGTCCCACTACTCCAATGATTCAACTTCTCCCCTCTGGAGGCCCCTGTAGGTTCCCCTGCCTCCTGAAGCTTCCTCTGATGACTCCTACCTGCAGTGAGATACAGTTCCTCTTATTGTCAGGGAGCCATTGAAGTGCCTTCTGGGGTCATCTCTTACCTGGTTCTGTTTTTGTATGCTTAACTCCAGCCCAGCATTTGTAGACTAACCTCCTCTCAAACTCGAAGCCACATTCAGTCCACGCAACCCAGGTAGTCAGCTACCACATGCTAACATGAGGTTTGCTTCTGTGGACACTCTTATTATCTTCTTAATTTGTGATGCATCAGAAGGCAGGGACAGTATCTTCCTTATCTCTGCACCCCCTTTTATAACTACTCCAGTGTCTCACATGCAGTAAATGCTCCTTAGCTTGTGGTTGCTTTATTGCTAGTACTATTAATTTTCCCAAGACTTCCAAGGACATTACAACATTGTTAAGGGATTTTTGTTCTTTTATCTCCAGGTTACAGAGCCTCACCTAGTACATCAAAAATGTGCCTATTCTCTGCAATTGCCAAGAGTCAGTGGAGCAAGTTTGTCAGAACAGATACCCCTTATTTCGTGGAGATATAGATCAATGCAGTGGAGAGAGGAGAGGACCTCAAGGCAAGAGACATAGGGTCACATCCCAACTGTGTGACCTTGGGCAAGTCCCTCAACCTTTCATTATCCTGGTGTGCTAATCTGCAGTATAGAAACTGTCCACACAGTGCTTTACAAACTGCAGAGTGCTGTTTCAATGTCAGTTTGCATTATCATGGTTAGGATGACTACTTATGAGGATTATGGCTTCCCTGAGGACAGGCACAATCTCTGTATCTTCAATATTTTGTATTTTAACTAGCAGGGGCTTACTACATATTTATGGAGATTCCACTGAGAACATATGCAGTGGTGTATCTTGGGCACGGGCAAGGTGGCTCTACCCTATGCTTTAATGGATTAAAATAAGACTGATATTGTTTCCCTGAGAAGAAACGCCAGTCACCCTCATAATCAAGGGCAAGAAGATTTTCTTTTCACTTTGTTCTTTGGCCTCTGTGGCCATGAAGACTGCATCTGGCCTCTTCTGCTGTGCTCTATGGTGCTCCTGCACATATTCAAGATGCACTGTGTCAGGCCTGTGCTGGTCACTGGAGAGACAGAGACAAATAAGGCAAGCTTCCTGCCATTGCACGGATGGCCATCCATGACTTCAAATCTGCTCTTCTCTCAATTAGAAAGGAATCCCAGGCCTTTCTGAAGACTGAAATTCCCCTCTTAGATTTTCAACAATAAAAACAGGATGGATGGCATAGTGAAGGTAAGGGAACAGAAAGCCCTTTTCTAGGGGAACAGAAGTATCTGATCACACATAGACAAAAATCTTCTGATAAGAACAGGTAAGATGTTGAAAAATCCTAAATAATAACACTAATAATGGTTAATGTTTACTGAGCACTTAGTTATTCCAGGCACTGTTCTAAGCACTTTACATGTATTAACTAGTTTGATGGTCATAATAACCCTATAGACTATATGCTTTTTTTACAGGTAAGGAAACTGAGGCACTGTAGCTTGTGAAATATTACTTAGCTAGAACTAGGATTTGAATTCAGGCCGCCTTACTTCAGGATCCCTGCTCACAATTAATTATCAAGGAGAAGATATTTAATTCTCTCATTAGGTCTATATAATTTTACTTATTATATAGACCTAATGAGAGATGGTATAGCAGAAAGTACTGGGAGGGGAATGAGGTCTTTGTGAGTTTGAGGCCTAGTGAAGAGTCTAGTTGCTCTGTGATTCTGAGCAAATGACTTCTCTTGGGTCTCAGGCCCTGCAGTCATGGAGAAAGAAGGTGGGGGTAACTTAGCTCCCATTCCTCATATTCCTAGTATGGAGCAGGAAGGGAGGCCAGCCCAGCCTTCCCCAATCCCATCCTAGAAGTGGGCATCTAGTCCCCCTCTTGATGAAGATATGTATTCTTTCCTCACCATAGGAAAATCCCCTCAGCTCATCAAAGTAGTCTGTTCAGTATGGATGCCATCCAGTTTGGTGGCTCTCCATTTGCCGCAGTGAAATCTCCATAGGAGACCAAGGACATCATCAAACTTGAGAGGATAAAACCAGCTGCATTGCATCAGCAGGTGCCCATTTGTCTTAGAAGAAAGATCTGGAGCACCAACCCTGGGCGTGTGGTGGTGGACGGTGTGCACCATGTATGTCCTCTGTCAGCATCACTGCCAAGGCCAACCGGCTTCCCTGAGCCTTTGGTCTTGGGGCAAGAACCCTGCACCTGCAGTCAGCACATACCCCGCCCCTCTGTGGTCTGCAACTCTGGGATGCAAAGCTGGGGAGGGGATGGGGTGAGGCCTGAGAGGAGCCTGAGCTCTCTCTTTGGCTAAGTAGACTGGAAAACGTGAAATTAACACACATTGTTTATTTCACGCTCTCAGCCTTGCCTGCACAATAGCACAAATTAAATTCTGCACTAACCAGACGAGCAATTAGCCCACAGCGAAGATCAGGCTTTCAGCTGATTGCAGAGGCATTCCATTCACACTATTTATGAAGGGAACAAACTTACTGAAAATATTTTTGTAGCAATAATTTTTTCTGATCCACATTTTCCCCCCATTTGCTGCATTACCCAACACTTCCTGGTATTTGAGATGATTTGGCTAGGTTTTCTGAAGAGCAGTATGGAGTTCATCAAAGAGAAATTCATCTTGGGTCAATACCCAGTAATTAGCATCATTTTCATTGAAAACGAAGCTGCTGTCATTTTGAAAAAAGCAAGCTTTTTTTAATTTTATTTTCCTAGTCTGAAGGTAGCCTGTAGAAGGATCAGAGATCTTGCCACATCTAAGATCAAAGTCTCGAAATCTTAGCTGACTGTCTCTCATATTGCTCATATAACCAATTTACCTCTCCTACCAATAAAAATAATAAGAGCTAACATTTATTGATAATGCATTGTGAGAAAAACACCACGTTAAGTGCTATGTATGTGTAATCACCAAATGATGGAGGGTCTATCATTATTTTCATTTTATAAATGAGCCAAACAAAGTCCAGAAAGGTTAGATAACTTCCCCATAGTCACACAGCTTGTAAGGGATGGTGCAAGGATTTGAACCAGAGCCCACGTGTCACCCACTATGGTGGACTCGATGGTATGAGGACTTGGTCACTCACTAAGCCTTCTTCACTTGAAGGTATCCATGACTATTTTTAGATAGTTATAGTTGGTCTCCAGCATCAATGACTTATCTCATTTCTGTTCTCCCATTCTGACACAGCTCTCATCTCCCATGTCTTGGCCTCTGCACAATCTGCCACTCTCTCCCCATCTCCATTCCCTTGACTTCCTTAGTCCCTGTCAAGAAGCATAATTGCTAGATCAGTCCTCCTAAATCACTACTTTGGTTCCAACACCCCCTTTCTCAACAACTCAACTTTGGGGATGTTGGCTTATCAGAATCCAAGTGGCTACCAACAGCTGACACAGTGGCTGTCCATCAAGAATGCATGCACATCAGAATTACCAAAGGAGTTTTTCAGTCTTTCAGAGATGTCAAATCTGAATGTCCAGTGGTGGGGCCAGGCATTTGAATATTTTTTAAATAAGCCATATGTCTTTAACTCACCTCTGCTTAGGAGCTCCAAGATCTTATAGTTGGGGAATAGAGTATGGTGGTCAGGAGCCCAGATCATATAGTTACCCTGCCTTGGTCCAAAGATTGGCTCTGTCATGGGAAAACTGAGATTTTGGGCAAGTCTTTTAACCTTTCTGTGCTCAGTTCCCTCCTCTATAAATGTGGATAGGAGTATACATATCTCATATAGTGACTGAGAGGATTAAATAAGATTATGTGTTTAGAGTGTGTAGTGCCTAGACTATAGCAGGAGCTAAGTATGCTGATATGATTACTGGGTGATATTTCAGTGATGTCGCTCAGCAGTCAAAGCTCCCTACCACAGCCTTCTGACTTTTCCCTTCAGCTTTACTGCTGCTACTCCCCACCATGAACTCTTTCATCATGTTTATTTCTTTTTAGTATGTGCTGTGTATGCAAAGCCTAAATGCTTTTTTCTTCCTTGTTCTTGCTGGCTGACTGGATACCAAGCCCGAGGCAAGAAGTGGGTCTTATACCTATTATCTCAGTACCTGCCCATGTCTGAAGCTGGCAGGCACACAGCAGAAGTTTGTACAGGCCTCAGCTTCTGGATCTGATCAGTAGCCATTGCCCCAGGCCTCTCTAGGCCCAACAAACAGTGCCAAGGGAATTACCACTGCCATCTCTGTGCTATTTGTCTATAAACCCTCTCTAAGGAAGTGCTCTAGTAACCCTGCTGACATTTGGCCTGCTGTACCCCACCATCCTGCTTGCTTCTTCCTGCAGTCACTGACCTGCTTTGGCTTTAATATCTGCCTGAGCCTTGCTGGCCAGCAAGTCATCATATCCTTGCCCTGGTCATCTGTGTCTTCTTGTCACCCATAGGCCAGCAGGATACATCTCTTTGAGCACATCTTTAAAGTTGGGTTGACTTTCTATTTCTATAACTTGAACCCCAGCCACACCCTTTACCCTCCATCTGGGCTACTGCTTGTAGTTTTCACTTCCTCCTCTATTCAATGACAGGCTCCTTGAGAGTGTGGGGTACATGCACATCAATAGAACCCCATGATTACATGTCTTGCTGTTATAGAGACCGACATAGTGTGCATGTCACTTATATCTCCGAAAACAGCACAGGTCCAAACTGTAAACCCACTTTTCCTGTCCCTTGCCTCCATTAACACACGCAAATACATTTCCTAGCAATGCCCCACGGCACCTAGGATAGTGTTCCTTTTAAACCAATATCTAGGAAATATTGGTAATGGCTGATATCAGTGGACCAAATTCTAACTCCTGACAAAGAGTTTGTATTCTTGTCTAAACTGTGTAGCTTGCTCAGGCCAGTTAACTTTAATTAAATTTAGTTTTCTACATGCTAATATAAATTAGCAATAATGATGCCTGTTTTGCCCAAAACAACGATGATCATACCTATCAGGCTGGCAAAGTATGATACAACTAAGTGTGGGTGAAGAGGTAGCACCATGGAGCCCTTCAGTGACTGCTGGTGGGCATAACATGCAAAAGCAATATGGTGATATCTGATAAAATTGATAAAATTGAAGATCCACATACCTTATGACCTAGCAGTTTTACTTTTAGGCAAACCCTAGAGAAACAAGAGCTTAGAAGTACAATGTTCGTTGAAGCATCATTAGGATGGCAAATATGAGAAAGAAACTAAATGTCCATCGACAGTAAGTCGAGTAAATAAATAATATATCCATTGATAGGAATAACATAGGCCATAGAAAAGTATGAATTATAGTCCTATGCATCGATATGGATGAATCTCAAAACCAAACTGTTGAGTGAAAAAAAAATCAGGATACCTATAGACAGCTATGAAATTTAATAAAACGCAGACTAATATTGTTGTGTAGGGCTATATATATATAAATAGAGAATGATGAACATCAAATTTAGAATAATGATTACTTCTGAGGCAAAAGGAGGGACATGGGATAGGAGTTATTGTATAAGGATATACAAGCTGATATCTGTAATGTTTTATTTCTGAAGTTGGGTAGTGGCTACAAAAATGTTCCTTATACAATTAATCAAACTCTTGTAATGTGTCTGAGGTATTTCACTTAAACATTAGCTACAAAACCAATTCTTTTTAAAAGAAAACTAATGCTCTGAGCACTTTTTATCACAAAGTCATATACCATGAGCAGGTAACATTCTACAGAGAAAAGAACAGTGGACAAGGAGTGACTTTCCACTGGACTGTAAAAAAGTCGGGGGTTGATTTTGAACACATTGTTTCATCCACCTTTGAGTCAGTTTTTTTATCTGTACAATGGGAATCATCCATCTGTACAGTGGGAATCAAGGCAGGAGGATTGCTTGAGCCCAGGAATTGGAGGCTGTAGTTGGCTATGATTGCGCCACTCCAGCCTAGGTGACAGAGAAAGACCCTTTCAGAAAAAAAAAAAAAAAAAAAAAAAAAAAGTGCTTCTGAGAATTATAGTTACCCATATTGAGAGAAGTTCTGGAGTCCAATGGGAGGGGAAGAAAGATTAGGAAAGTGAGGACAAGAAATGAAAAACCCTCACTGTGGAATAAGGGTGTCTTCCAAATGACATGATGGTGGTTTTATAATTTTGGAGCATCTGCCCATGTGAAGCCCCGTATACTGTGTAGTTCCAGAGGATAGAACCTTGGCATAGAGAAAGGCAGAACTTCTTAAAAAACAAATCTCTCAATGACTGGATCAGAAATCTCCAAAACTGAGGCTGAACTCTACCTGTCAGATATTCTGTAGAAATAATGCTAGGAGAACAGGGAAGGGAGAAGTACAGACGCCTGGGTCCCTCCTAAGTCTGAGTTCCTGTTCAGTAGTCCTAGTACTTTCCAAAATGCCTCCTGTGCTATCCCAGTCATGGAAACCTCAAAATAAGCCACTCAAATGATGACAAGAACTGATAGAAAACAACCAGATGGCCATGGTGGCATTTTAAAGCATTGTGTTTTTGTTACATTCAGACCAGGGGGAAAGAAAATCCTGAATCAAATAATAAATATTAGCTTTAGTTAACCAATTATCTTTATAATGGAGTTATGATTTGGCCATCTGGATGGAATCACACTGTAAGGGATGGCAAGGCAACCTGAGAGGAAGGGAGGGAGGCGCCACTGACAGCTCCAAAGAGAATCACCTCCCAGATGCCAGGATACAGGCATCCTCCCTCCGGGCAAATTGTGAATGAGCGGAGGAAAGCAAGTGGCTGGAGAGGTAACCTCATGCAGAGATAAAGGAGGGGCAGCTACACGCGATGTTCAGCGATGTAATACGGTGGTTCAGGCGAGGTCTTTAAAATACGTTTCTTCTACTTACTGATTCTCCAAACTTCACTATTCAGTATGATATAAGTGGAAGTCCTAGAGTTAGACCACATGGGTTTAAATTCCAGCCCTGCCACTTAATAGGTGATGACCTTGAACAAGTTACTTAGATTTCTTAGATCTTGACTTCTCCAGCTGCAAAATGAGGATTTTTAGGTGGAAAAATATGCACATACATAGATAAACATGCATGCTGAGCTTAGCACATAGTAAGCAACTTACATGGTTTGGGTGTATGATCCCTCCAAATCTCATGTTGAAATGTCATCCCCAGTGTTAGAGGTGGGACATAGCGGGGGGTGTTTGGGTCATGGGGGCAGATCTCTCATGAATGGCTTGGTGCCCTCCTCATAGTAATGAGTGATTCTCGTTGTGGATTCATGAGTTCTAGCTATTTAAAACAGCGTGGCACCTCTCTCATCTCTCTCGGACTCCCATTCTTGCCATGTGATGTGTCTGCTACCTCTTCACCTTCAGCCGTGATTGGAAGCTCCCTGAGGTCCTCACCAGAAGCAGATGCCGGCGCCATGTTTCTTGTACAGCTTGCAGAACCATAAGCCAATTCAACCCTTTTTCTTTATAAATTACTCAGCTGCAGGTATTTATGGCAACACAAACTAACTAATATAGCATTCAATAAATGTTGGCTTTTATAGTTATCAAGGCTGAATTTCTCTTGCTTTCTCTAGTGTTACAAGTTTTCAACAATTGCTTTCATCTTGACATTAAGGATGAAATTATGTCCTTATTATGAGGGTAGGTTTTTTACAGAAAGTAGAAGAGTATGAAGGGAGAGGCCTGGCTGTGGAAGGATAGATAGCCACAATGGGGTGCTGGAGGGAGAGCAGCCTCATTTCAGTCTTGAAAACATAGCTGAGGGCCAGCCTTTGGGAGGAGATACATGTTCTCCACTCCACAGCAGGCCATTCGCCTCTGAATTCTTTGTGCTTCCCCTAGAGGTTAGTCTTTTCTTTTTTGCTGTTGTTGTTGTTTTGTTTTTTTGTTTGTTTGTTTTGTTTTTTTGAGACAGAGTCTCACTCTGTCACCCAGGCTGGAGTGCAATGGTGTGATCTCAGCTCACTGCAACCTCCACCTCCCAGGTTCAAGCGATTCTCCTGTCTCAGCTTCCCAAGTAGCTGGGATTACAGGCATCCACCACCATACCCAGCTAATTTTTTGTATTTTTAGTAGAGACGAGGTTTTACCACGTTGGCCAGGCTGGTTTTGAACTCCTGACCTCAAGTGATCTGCCCGCCTTGGCCTCCCAAAGTGCTAGGATCACCAGGCATGAGCCACCACGCCTGGCCGAGGTTAGTCTTTTCTAGGTGGGTTTTCTGAATGAAGACTGATGCCCTCAAGAAGATGGAGGTTCCAGAGAGCAGAGGAAGAAATCTTTCCTATGGTAGCCCAGGCAAGAGTAAACCTCTTAACTCCTGCACTGCAGATCATGAGCCATGAGCATTCCGGAGCTGGCCTGGCTGCCTTTGCCCTAGTTCCAGTTTGTCTTCTGATGAGGGAGGTGAGGGATTACTTTAAGAGGAGAGAAAGAAATGAGAACAGATGGTTCTTGTGGCCTCCAGAAACAGTGCCTGAACAAGTGAGTCATGCACAAAGAATTACTTGTCTTTAGAACAAGATGTTAGCTGCCACCCAGCCAAAACCTTTATCTTACAAATGAAGAAGGTGGTTCCCGAGATAATGCTGTGGCTTTCCTCAGTGACATAGTGGCAAAGCAGGAACGAGACCCCAAGTCTACTGACCTCGGGCTCTGGAGTCTTCTACTCAAGCTGCAGTTGGCAGACTATGACTGTTGGCCAAATCATGAGAATGGTTTTTACATTTTTAAATGGTTGAAAAAGATCAAATGAGGAATAGTATTTCATCATATGTGAAAATTATATGAAATTAAAATTTCAGTGCCTATGAAGTGTTATGGGAATACTATCAGTCTCATTCATTTCCATATTAGTTATGGCTGCTTTCATGCTATGAGGGCAGGATCCAGTAGCTATGACAGAGACTGAATGGCTCCTGCACCCTCAGACCTTTTCTCCCTGGACCTTTACAGAAAAATGTTGAAGATACTTGCACTAAAGCATTTTACTCCTATGCATGCGGAAATCGATTTGAGGTGAAAAGATGATATGAGGTAACTGTAAGGCACTTAGTTTTAAAAATCCTTTCTGTGCTTTGAATGGGCTTGTTCAGAAAATCTGAGCTGTGCATCTTGCATACCCAGTGGCCCAACACTCCTTCTCACTGCAGTGGGGAAGCTAATAATGAGAGCGTTAATTGTGTTTCTGCCCAATATCTCATAATGGGCTTCTACTCTACTGATAAGGGAGTAGACCGAAAGGAAGACGCGGCTGTTCTATCCATCAGTGAGAACCAAGGAACCTATGCCTCAGTCCCTCCCTCTCTGAAAGGATCCTGATCAAATGTTATTAGATATTAAATATGCATTACTGCAAGCATTAATTGAGGATTTAATATGCTCCCTAATTAAAGTTTGGTGGCGAGAAGTTCATCATATTTAGAAACACAGTATTAAAAATCCTCAGAAACTTAATAAAATTGTAAATCGAAATATCTTCTCTGAAATTAATGAGCCAAAATATTATAGCCAAGCAGGAGTCAGCCATGTCTGGAATTCTGAAGGTCATTTGGAGTCATAAAAATGCAGTTTTCAGTTTTATGGTTTCCGAACAATAATAAGGCTGAGAAGAAATCTGGCAGGGGAAAAAAAATCATCTCCGCTACACACAGCAATTAATAAAAGAAGCAGCTGCGCGCTAGTGACTTAGGCGGAGATGCCAGGTCTAATTGAGAGTTCATGTGATGGGTGGAAGTGGAATGGGTGGTGGGTCAGGGAGGCCTGGGGAGGGTTGGTGATAAAGAGCAAAAGAAAACAGGAGAAGTGTCAGAGATGCAGAGGGAGAAAAGCCTAATATTAATAATAAAACCCATCCAAAAGGAGCAAGAATCTTCAGCAGAGGATTCTGTCCAGGATCCTGGGGTAGAGAGTCCCACTCTAAGTGAATGCTTAACTAGATGGGATCCCAGTACACATCAGTAGTAAGACTTTGAAATCCAGTGACCACTGATGGACACATTCAGCCAGAAAGTGGTAATAACATTAAACAGTTGTATTGGTTTGACTCACCCTTGGGTGCCCCCTAAATAGGCTCGGGGACCTCAGACTCCTTCCTTAACACATGGGCCCATTTTGTGCCTTATCCTGTCTCCCAAACAAGCAGGCTCTCTGCCCTATCTCTCACCTAGACCTTGCTGTTGCTCCTGAAATGCTTTGGCCTCCCCAGCCCCATCCCATTAGCTTTCTACATCTGGGTCAGCACTTTCCCAACCCAGGTCACAAGTCAGGCTAGAGGCACTCATTTGTATTTGACCACAGACACTGTGGAATGATTCTCAGGGGTAGTTTCTGCCTCTCCAACAGTCTCTTACAGGCCCTGCAAGGGCAAGGAAACATGTATGTATTCTCTAACAAAGCATTATTTGAGCCATGTTAGACACGATTCATGTGCCAAAGAAGAGTTACCCCACATTCCTCAATTAAACAGGGAGCCAGGCTTTCACTCAGAGAGGGTTCATGAACTTCTTGGGCCTCTGAGTCCTCTTTTCCAGCTGTTGAATCCAGACTGGGGCTATATCCTGACCGTTATCTACATCTCAGGGTCCCTGGGGTAGGACTGTGTAGTTAGGCTACCCTCTCCTCAGCACAGAGTCTTGTCTTTTCTTTTGCTCCCAACACCAGCTATAGATCTTCCATTCATTGCTTAAAGAATGATCACTCCCTTCCCAATACACAGACCACCCTTCACCTGGGCTTTGCATTTTAACAAGTTACAATACCTTCTGCTAAGTTCTAACCATGGAAGTGGCAGAAAAGTCTGAAGGGCTTTAGAACTTTCTTTATACCACTCAAAATATCTAATTTCAGCATCTATTTAAGTGCAGACTTGCCTATCCGTTCTTGAAAACAGCTTAGAAACAGAGACAAAAACAAAACCGCATTGCTGGCCACAGCACAAAGCAGAATCCTTGTCCATGAAGGAGAAACAGTGGGCTTGTGGCTCATTTAGTCTCACCATTTCCATCCCTTAGGCCATGAGAAACCCACAAGGAATAGTCTCACATTGTTCTTACATTTTTCTACATTGATTCTTAATAATTTTAGTGGAAAAATCCTTATTAAAAAGTAAAATACATTTTTGCATACTCCCAGTTGACTCTTGCTATGTGTTTGTGAGGAAAATATATATGTACGTGTGCAATTAAAATTCCCTGCAATGGCTCCTTGGTCTTCCTAGGGAATGGTGGCGCATAGGTTAGAAAACTCTGTTCTACGTCATTAAGCTTCATTTGTAGAAAAATAATATAAACCCTGAATATTGTAAGCTCCGAGTCATCTCTTCCATCAGTTGGGTTGTTGAATAATTAGAAAAACACTTCAGTTGTTAATTCATCACCACATCTTGTTAAAGCTTCTGCCGTTTGCAAGACTCTGTGCTAGGCGCTGGAGGAGCAGTGGGAGCATTGACTGGTGGGAACAGGTGAACCTCACTCTAATATTAGTGTTCCATGGACCATCTTGATTTTTTAGCTGGAACCTTGATCGTTTGCTCAAATGGAAGGAACAAAAACAATAATAACATATTGATAACAGACACATTTACAAAAGTAGCACAGTATGATCCACCTGTTCAACTGGCCTATCACTGATCTGCCAAGGTGTTTCTGTCATAAATATTATTAAGATATTCCAGACCCATGAGTATCAAAAATACAAGTCATTGTGGAAGAAGCAGAGATGCCTCCCCTTATGGCACATCTTGGACACATGTCAAGCCTGTGTATGTGCCACCAGGACGAGAGCAGCAGCCAGCATTGGTGACTATTCCCAGCGATGTCCACATGAGGCCCTGTCTTGCCTGAGCTCCCCATCCGTGGACACTTTAGTGTGTTAAAACAAACTGAATATGGCCTGAGGACTCTGTGTTTCTGTATTTGAGTCCTTGTGGATGAACTGTAACCTAGCTTAATAGTCAGACAAGACTGAAAACCTAACTTAGCAGTATGCGGCCGTAACAATAACTGAGTCTTGGCCAATCCCAGCAGCCATACTTCAACCACTCATAGACTGCTAAGTGTTCAAACTATGTTCAAATAAGGCAAACGCCAGCTGGTAACCAAGCCAGCTGTTTCTGTACCTCACTGTCGATTTCTGTACGTCATTTCCCTTTTGTCTATAAATCTTCCTCCACTACGTGGCTGTGCCGGAGTCTCTGTGAATCTGCTGTGATTATGGGGGCTGCCCAATTTGCAAATCGTTTCAATGCTCAATTAAACTCTTTTAGATTTAATTCAGCTGAAGTTTTCTTTTTCTTTTCTTTTTTTTTTTTTTTAATCAAGTGAAATTTCCTTGATCAACCACAACCTAAGACCCTGGCTTTGTCATCTGTTATGCAAGATTGGCTTTTACCCACAGTTACCTAGCACTGCCTGCTACAGGAGAGCTCTTCCCAAGGAATTGTTTTGGTAGCTTGGCTGGTTAATGCAATTTGGATATTCATCACTTACTACTTTATATTTTTGTTAACATTTTATGTAAACATGTCCTATCTCCTTATATATTATTCCACATGTATTTTATAAGTAAAGATGGCATCTAATATATTCTGGATTTCCCATAGTGGATTACTGTACACCAGGCATATGAGACTATAATGAATATTATTTTTCTTTCAATAATAGAAACTGAGTGTCTGTTGGCTATAGAAAGAAGACCCGAACTCAGGATTGACAAATACAAAGAATAGATGACTAAAGAAGAAATAAAGACCTCTGTTCCTAGAGAATATCAGGAGGGCAGACATTGTGGAAAGATTAGATATTGAGATGGGAAAATAGACAAAGGGCCCAGATAAGGAAACTTGAGGCCTCTGTCCATCACTTTCTGAGAGAATTTGGACAAAGTTATTTTCCCTCTGGGCTTCAATGACCACATCTACAGAATGAAGTCATTGGAAAAGCTTTCTGTAGGGCTCCTACTAGTGCTGACATCTGATAATTCTTATGGCTCCCACCTGCCTGCAAGCAGTAGTATAGACCAACTCTTATTCCACTTATTCCAACCCACAGCAGCCAGAGACATTATCATCTAAAAACTGACCCATTGAAGATCCAACCTCAAGCCATTTTTACCAGTTGTAACAAATATTGCCCAAGAGCCTTGAATGATGCTATATTTTTGAAAGGAGTACCGAGCATCAGAGGCATGGCCTCTTCCTCTTTGAGGTTTCCAGTATAAATGATGAGACAGGAGACTTCAACACAGATGATGATTGTTATGGTGCAGAAAGGATAAATACCAAACAAGGTGGCCTTGCAAGACCTGCAGGAACCCAACAGAGGGAGTGAGACTTCAGGGCTGGCATTGCAGAGAAAGTTTCAAAGACAGGTGACTCTGGGGTGGAATTTCAGAGAAGGGTCTGACCTAAAAAAGAGGAGGATAGACTTAGGAGAGAATCCCAAGTAAAAGCATGATGGTGAGAACGTTTATGGCACACTCAAGGACAAATAAATGGGCCAGACTGGTAGGGACAAAGGTTTCCAGGGAGAAGTGACAGAAGACTGTTCAGGATACAAAATCATTTCAACAGAGCAATTGATGTTATGGAGACAAAAACAACCTGGTCAACGGATTGCATTTTCTTTTTTCAAAGCTGTTACTTTGGCTTATAGCTTCACCACACACACAAACCAGTTTAATTGAATTGCGCAAAAACAAATTTCTAATATCAGTCACAAATTCTCTAAGCCAAATGCAGGCACAAATGTGGGTGTCTGTGATGCCAATAACCCGTTTTTCTTAGTTTTTATCAGTTACACCATCTATGGCAAAAGGGTAAGACAGAGAGATGGGGCCTCAGGACACAGGCCTGACACGGTTCTGTAAATGGAGGGAGCCTCTGGCTAGGGCGGGTGGGACTCCAGGGACTACTTCTGCCGCCTCTGAAAGTCTAAGTTGTCTTTTTCCACTGGAAGTGGTCACCTCCCACCCCAGCGTGGAAGCTCAGTGGGGCTGAAACAGGAGACCGATGTAGCAAATCATTTGCTTGAGATGGCAGAGTTGAGAACCACAGTGTCGGGGGTCTAGTCCTGACTCAACTACTAACTCCATTACATGACCTTGGGTGAGTTCCTCATCCTCACTGAGCCTCAGTTTCCTGATCTCTAAAGTGGAATGCACATTACTAGTGAAGATGCTTTATAAAATGGCAAAGTGTGTTAAGAAGAGTGGTGAGCACTGTGCCTCTGGCCAACAGGCAGACGATCTGCTTATATAGGAAGTCACATCATCATCTACTTGTTGTCAGCCCCAAATCCTTCCTAGGCTTCAATGCCAAAGTCACAATCTCCCCTTCCTGTCAGGCAGTGTCTCCTGTGGTATAGCAGAGATATTCATGCACACATCTGCCTCCTTTATCAGGCTGCCAGCTCCTTGGGAGAGGAGCCTGGAGGATGCAGATCATAGGTTCCCATTAGACATCATTGGGTTGAAATCCAGGGTCTAACTCACACTAGCTGTGTGATCTTAGGCAAGGAATGCACTTCCCATCTATGTTTCTACTTCTTCATCTGTAAAATGAGGATAAAGTAGAACCTACCTCAGAGATGCTCCGAGGATTAATCATGTATGTGAAATGCTTAAAAGAGTGCCTAGTTTATAAGATTAAAGTAGTCAACATTAGCTATCAATTATTTTTATTTATGAAAAAAAGTGCTTTTTAAAAAAACTTCACATCCCCTGCATCATCTAGCCCAGTGACCTGCACATAATGGGTAATGAACTTTTATTGATAAAGCAGATAAATGACTACAAGTCAGGATTGTGATTAGTTTCACGTGAAATGGAAAATAAATTCTGCAACTTCTTAGGACTTGAATTTGGGAGGGTTCAGTAGAACAGCATATTGGTTAATTACAAGAACTTGAGACAGACAGACACAGCAGGCTCTGTCATTTAACTGGCTGTGCAAACTTGAGCCAGTTACTTAACCTCTCTAAGCCTTAGTGCCTTCCACTGTAAAATGGAGATACAACAGTCCCTAACTCACTAGTCCTGTTGAAAAATGGAAAGAGATGATAAACATACAACACATAAGAGCCTGCAGCCCCTCAGAGAGGGCTCAACACTGACCAGAAGGATAACTGTGATGAAGAACAAAGTGAGGCCAGACAGGATGGTCAGTCTTGTTTTTTTCCTTTCTCATGATAGCCTTCTCTTTTGAAATGTACCCAGGTCAAACCTAGGCCTTGCCCTGAGATGGACACTTAAGGATGTCTGACTAAGATGTCTGAGAGGCTCCTTCTCTTGCTGCCCAAGATGCATAAGGTGAAACCACAAACCTAATTACCAGCCAAATAACTAAAATATCACCCCCTTGCATGTCTTCACCCCAGCCGCAAGCATCAGCACCAATGGGGACAGCCTCAGAGAACCGGCCAAGACACGACAAGTACTAGAAACTTTCTGCCTCTCTCAGGCCAGGACTTGAGACAAGAAATGGGGTGGAGAGGACTTGGTGTTGCTGCCTTTTCCTCAACTGTATTTTAAAGTAAGAAGGATGTGCCGGGCATGGTGGCTCACACTTGCAATCCCAGCACTTTGGGAGGCCGAAGCAGATGGATCACCTGAGGTCAGGAGTTCAAGACCAGCCTGGCCAACATGGCAAAATCCTGTCTCCGCTAAAAATACAAAAATTAACCAGGTATGGTGATGTGTGCCTGCAGTCCCAGCTACTTGGGAGACTGAGGCAGGAGAATCACTTGAACCCGGGAGGCAGAGGTTGCAGTAAGCTGAGATTGTGCCACTGCACTCCAGCCTGGGTGACAAAGCAAGACTCCATCTCAAAAAAACAAAACAAAACAAAAACAAAAACAAAAAACCGATAAAGAAGGATGTTTGTGTGTGTGCATGCGTGCCTGTGTGTGTGCGCCCCTGGCTTTTCCTGGGAGCTAATCTGTGTCGAAGGACAACGAAAAAGATGGCAAGAAGACAACAGGCAACCTGGCATGCAAAGCATTGCTCTCTAATTCCCAGTCTTTACACAGAACATTAGAAACTTGCTAATGTGCAGGATGCTGGAACTCTCTAAAAAGAAAGGGATTCTCATTTACCAGGGGCAGCTTGGCCTCATCAGCAGTTACTGTGGAGCTTGAATGTACCCCACTGGTTTATGTATTAGGAGCTGATCTATCTTCCGGTGAACAGTGCCTATTCAGAACCCAGGCTGAATGCTGTATCTCTTTTACCGAATTCCTAATGTGTCAAAGAATCTAATTTGCAAAGCAAAACTACCTTTTAGCCAGAAGGCTTGTGTTTGGCTTTATCAGTTATTCTGCATTTTTTTTTTTAACAGCTAAATAATGGCTTTTCAACCAATGGGTCAAGTAACTCAGCTCCAGACTGTGTCTTTGAAAACACAAAAATTTTGAGAATTGTTTCTTCCTTGAGAATGAGAAAGATTGTCATTGTCATATTTAAAAAGGAATAAAACCAGGTCTTTGGGGGCACAAGGTCCCCCACTCCTCCCATTGAATTAGGTCAGAGAATCCCCTTTCCTTCTCTCCCAGAGAATCATAGAGAAGGCTGAGTGTAGGAGAGATTTAAATTGGGTATCTTTATTTAACTTTCCGTTTTCATAATTAGAATGATATTAATATACAATCAAACGTTAATCACATTCTGACGTGTGCTAACCTCAGTTGAAAGCCAGTAGACAGATGGTCTTTGATCAGGTTTACTAATCTAAACAGGAGGCAGGAAAATTAAGTGATTAGGGCCATGGGCTGGGGAATGAAAATCGGGCTAAAGGGGCCTCAAGGAAAGAAAATTCTATGTTGAAATGATCTGATCGGAAGGGAGTAAACAGGTCTTCACACCACACTTCTTGCTACGCCCTTGGATTGGTGTAGCCTGGACTCCCAATAGATTTTTGCATGCTACGTGGTTATATTTGCATCAAAGGGGAAACAAGCAAGCAGACCACTTAAAATAAATGGGTACTTCATGAGCCTTTTCTCTAAGTAACAGCAACAAGCCTGTCCCTGGATCTGGCTTTTCCCATGTTGCTCCACCAATTACTGGGATGTGTCCTTGAACAAATGGTTCTGGAACACATTTTCCTAAATCTTAAATGATCTCTCTTGCTATTTTATAGGGAATGGTGTTAGGAATTTTTTTTTAAAAAGATGCTTATGTGCAGTTAAAGGGAATAAATATTCAGAAGACATTATGATTATAGGTTTTCATTGCTATGTGGCTTGATGAAGTAAATTTGTCTTTGAAGGATTGTTCCATTTACTTTTAAAATGGAGACACAGGCATAAAGTTTAAAATGCCTCTTTGTCTTTAAAGTGAACTTCTTTTGACCTTTTGAGTGAGTGGCTTGTCACATTTTATCTGTCTCCTAAATGGGATTGTAAAGTCTCTTCTTCAGAGTGATGCCCATACCCAGCAGCCAAGCCATGTGGTCAGTTCCGTGGGTTGGTTGGGTGCCTGCTATTTGCAGAAACACCTGACCTGGACCCTGAAAAAGATGTCTCTATTTGTCCAGCCGGGAATGGTGTCTCTGGTCATTCAGGAACTGACTCTAACATGTTTAACAATGTAAAGTTTAGGACATGCGTCTTCATGTACATTTTTTTTCCAGTGAGCCATCCCAGCAATCCTTTGGATCAATCGAGTGGATATATTTACTTCCATTTTGTAGATTAAGCAATTGAGACCCAGGAAGATCAAGTAATTTGTCCTAAATCCATAGCTAGCAGGTAATGGAGTAGGGACTAGGACTGGGTAACTTCCAGTGCGGAGCATCCAGGCTGACATGCTACCCACTCATCTTTACCAGCAAAACATTCTCATCCACATTAGTTCTTAGAAGACACAGTCCTCAAAATGCCATCCTGGATGAGAATCCTGTCAAAGGATGCTAACCAAATCTGGCCTGATTTGATGCCAGCTCTGTCATTCATCTCTATTGTTAAACTAAGCTGTAATTGATACATAAAAGATGATGATTACACTGAATTAGGCAACATATCAAGAGGAACCAGTTTCAGACTGTCTTTCAATAGTTGCTGCACCTTCAAGAAATACCACCTTCTAACAAGGCATTATTGGGTGAATAGACTATCTACACATCACCCATGATCTCTTCTATTGATTGTTAATGTCCAATATCTTTCTTCTTCCATTTGCCAATGATACAGCTTCCTATTCATTTTCCAACCTTTTTTCCTTCTTCCAGCACTGTACTTTTATTGTTTTCTTCCATAGGGGAGCATGTAACTTTAAATCAAAATAAGTGGCAGAATAATAGAGGGTCTCACATCTGGCTTCCTGACTCAGTATCAAAATATCTTACAAGGCCTCAAAAAGAAGCTATCAAAGAGGCATAAAGGAAACAATAAACATGAAAAGAACAATAGGATATTTGAAAAGGAGAAAAATATCTCAGCCAGCAGAGACTGACATTTTTAGGATGGTTACCCTGGGAAAAATACATTCAGAAAAGAAGTTGTCATACATTTTTCTTCCTAAACTGGGGAAGTCGAGACTACTGCTCTTCCGAAACAAGTTTCCATCACTTTCCCTGAAAACAGACCCTAGGGACTATCTTACTTCTACCAGTGGGCCTAGAGAGCTGTCTGGGGTGCCTAGCAGGGGAATACAGTTACTTATAATTAATGGGCCCAACAGCAATATTCCAGAGGGAAGACTGACTCCCTGATCCAGCATGTAGTTTGAGGTGGTCACCTGAAAGATGGAAAGGACTGGGAGATTGGCTTAGCTAATCCTAAAATACTTCATTAACTCCTGGGTGCCAGATGTTCTAACCAGGTTAGCTTCACATCTTGGCTATTTAATGCTAGAGAAACATTCCTGTCAATCTGGTATCCAATTATATCCCGACTTACCTTAATCCCTGAATAAAAAGCAGATGTCTCTGACCAGCAGAGAAGTTTGAGGGTCTTTGGAAGGCAAGAACTGTTCTTTCCTACATTTATACCTATCCCACCTCATGCCAGGACCTGGCACAGGAATGAACTCTGAGGTTCCCCTCTCCTTTATTTCATTTTGGAGGCAGGGTTCTTAATCTATTTACCTTTGTTTCCCCAGAGCCCAGTGCAAAGCCTTGCACATTATGGGTAGTTATCAAATATTTGCTGAGTTGCATGTCTGGTGCTCAATTAAGCCTTGTTTAATGCAAATAGAAGGTGAGGCTTCAAAAATTACTTCCAAACCTGTCTCTGACAAAAACAGCTAAGAAATAGTAAGAGTAAAAATATAGCTCATACTCACTACCTACTAGATTGAGTACTCACTACCTACTAGACTCCTCACTAAGTATCTTCCTTTCCTTATAGTATTTATGCTCACAACAGCCTCTTGAGGTCAGTATTAGTTACCATTCCCATTTTGCAGACGGGCAAATTTAGTGGTTAATGCAGTCGTATAGCTAAAGTCAGGATCTAAAAACGTGTTTCTTTGATAAAAGAGACCGGAAGGAAAAAGTGTAAATCTAGTCTTTCACTCACTTCTGGGGTCCTTCAGATAGTTCCCATAGCCAATGTGATTGGTGGTGCAGACATCAGTTATCAAGGTGAAAAGGCAGGCTTCAGAAAGATAAGGCCTGTAAAAATGGACTGAACATGACATGCCTCGCTGGGAGGACTGATGAAAAGGATTGGGATTGCTTCCGAGAAATGTGCTGATTCTTATCCATCAGTGACTGTACACTGACCTCTTCTAAGGAAACACATCTAGGAAAATGTTTGTAATGGGCTCTTTACTAGTTCTCCTCTTCAGTGGTGGAAAGCTGAAGACTGAGAAGAGAATGGACAGCTACTTAATGATGACCTTGGGCAGCCATATGACAACTCATAATAATGCTCGTCATGGTCACAGTCACAACTGCAACTGCAAGTGGAGGGTCCGGGGACTTAAAGGACTGTGAACAGCTGCATTTTCCATGAGTATTCCCCTATTCCTAAAAAAAAAATGCTTTAAAAATGTATATTAATTACTTGTTAAGGGGATGCTGTGTGAATGGACAATGGGGAACCAATTTGAGAAAATAACCCATCATTGGTCTATATCACAGTCTCCCAGTGGTCCAAAACAGAATGGGAAAGGCCTGCCCCTCTGTGCCAGTAGCAGCCTGGGGACTCAACTCCAGCCCCACTTACCCCTTTGCTCTGCAAGAGCAGGCTTTCTTGTTAGCTGCTGCCCTTGAAGTGTGGGCTCGCAGCACATTACCTGTCCACTGGAGGTAATCGATGTATGTAAATGAGTAAAGGAATGAAACAATAAGTATCATGGTTCATTAAGGATTCACTTTAAAGAATGTTGTATGCTTTCAAAAACTGAAAAACAAATATACATATTTCAAATGTTTTTTTAAAAAGCTTTAAAATGAACTGGGTTCCCCAAACTGCATTTCACAGATACTGCCATGTGTTTGGTCAAAAACTGAGTGGGGATGGAGGAAGGTCCAAGATCAACTGAGCTTGAAAACGTAGTTAAATCAAGACAAGCCTGATCTTTAAAGCAGGATTCCAGGCTTGTAAGATGCCAGCGTGCAGTGTGTTTCTTTACAAAGAGGTTGTATTGTGCAGCCAAATATATTTGACCGTAGAAAATCATTTTCAAGTTATACCCATTAACATTTGCAAAACTCCTCTGCAGAAGACAACATAGCTTAGTAAGCACTTAAAAAATGTATGGGGCCCAAGCATGCCACGTTGCATATTAGTTATCTTTTATACATTCCTTCCAGAAATTCTACAATATCTGTATAGTTCTAGAAGATAACTGAGTGAGATGCAAAACAAATAACAGCTTCTTTTTGTCCTTAAATGTCTTACAATTGAACAGGAACAGGTAATCCAACATTAATACTAGCTATTCACACCTTAAATTGACAAAGGATACACAAAATACAGGATGTTTTCACTAGAAAGAAACTGTATTTAGAAGTTAAGAGAAGTAAATAAATTAGTCTAACCCTGTGGCATAGCTGAGAAGTTACTTTCTTCAGTAAAAATCTAATACTTGCTTAATCACTCTTTATATATATATTCCCACACAAGGGAAAAGCAGAAATAAAAATATCTGGCTATTTGATATTTTAATACATATTTACATTTCTGAAAAATGTGAAGACTCATTCTATGTGGAGGGTGTCCTTTGATAACTCACCACTCACATGAATGGTAAAAGAAATGACCCTTTTAAGACAATATCTAGTTTTCACCAAAGGTGAGGGATACGGTGAACTCTTCCCTTGATCCCACCCACTTTCTTTAAATTCTGTTTAAATTCTGCAAAACAAGCTGTTATTTGTTTTGCATCTCGCTCAGTTATCTTCTAGAACTATATGTATATTGTAGAATTTCTGGAAGGAATGTATAAAAGATAACTAATATGAAACATGGCATACTTTGGCCCCATGCATTTTTTAAGTGCTTACTAAGCTATGTTGTCTTCTGCAGAGGAGTTTTGCAAATGTTAATAGGTAAAACTTGAAAATGATTTTCCACGATCAAATATATTTGGCTGCACAATACAACCTCTTCGTAAAGAAACACACTGCACACTGGCATCTTACAAACCTGGAATCCCTCTTTAAAGATCAAACTTGTCTTGATTTAACTACACTTTCAAGCTCAGCAAACTCATGTGGCCTGAATAGGGCAAAGTTAATGTTGTGAAATACAATTCTCCTACTTTTCCCTCACTGCCCCCTCTTCTCCTAATTCTCAGCTTAAATGGCACTTCTCGGGGGGACCTTGCCTGACACATCTAATTGAAATAGGCACTTGCCTTTAGTCTCTCTCATTGTCTCTGGTTCTTATAATTGCATACATATATTTTAATATATGTCTTCCCCTATTAAATTGAACTTCATGAAGACAGGTGTTGTGTCCATTACATTGACCACTTTTCCCCCAGTACCTGCAACTCTTTCTGGCATGTGCTTTATGGCTACTCAATAAATGTTTATGAATGAATACATGAATGAATGAATGAAAGAAATAACACCAGACTTAAAACTGAAATGTGGCTATAAACTCATACACCTACGCGCACACATTGGAGTGTTATGCATGTCAAAAAAGTTCTCCATGGGACATTTTTTACTTACTCTAATAATATAATTACTGCATTAAATATGTTTAGAGTTCTCCTTTTGGAAGGATCTTTAGAGCTTGATTCAGCGTGTTCTGATTTCATGAAACAACCAGAAATCATGCAGACCTGAATCTGGAAAGCATGGACGGAGTCATTTTTTTGGGGGGCGGGGGCGAGTGGTGGTGTCAAGCAACAAAGCTTATCATTTAACTTGGAGGACAAGTTTTGAACTGAAAATTCTTGCACATCACATATCATCTTGAAGATCATTAAGGAGCCATTGGGACTGTACATGAAAGAAGGTGACACTTATTTGAATATTGATTAAAAATGAGTGTCTTGACTTGAAAGTTTTATTTCCTAACTTACAAGGTTAATGAAATATCAGAACAAAAGTAACTAATGCATCCCAATCTTGTCAATGGTTTCTAATTGCTCAGGCAATGTATAGGCCAATGTCGCCGGTCCCACCACCAACAGGGTTTCAAAGTCATTGTTTGCAGGGAGTTATCAATTTCCCATAAGACTTATTTGGGGGACCCTATTTAAAGAGAAAGAATAATAAGTGAATGGTGTAATGGAGATTCATCTGGTCTGGGTACAATTGCCCCCACAACCCACTCTTCCCTTGTACCATAATGAGATCATGCGTGAAAGCCTAAATTATGTAAATGAAAAGGCTCCACTAATACCACTGAAATATTCCCGGAGTGTTACACTTGACAACCTCAAAGTACATTTCACACTGCTAATGACTTCATCACTAACACAACTGCCATGAGTCAAGCAGTTTCCATGGCAACGCCCTAGTACAGCTGTTTACCCATATAAAGTATTGCACCTACTTAGTTACATATACAGACAGATCACTAGATTTCTAGGTACTGAAATTGAAATAATTCAATTTTCAATGTCTCTCTTTATGAAGTGATTCTGCCAGCTATAGGGATTAGCATATCAATGTGACTTTGACAGGGGTTGCTGCAAAAGACATATTTTGCAGGCACTTCATGTCAATTAGAGCCCTAACTGTTTCATGGAATAATCATTCCTGCCAGATTAAGGTCGGGCTGCAAGGTAATTTAATTGGTGCCATTATATGGAGGAAAAAAATGCTCTAATAGAGTGCATACACTGTCTCCGCCAGGAAAGGGGAGGGCTGCACAAAGCGAATGGCTGAAAAGAAGTGCCTTCTTAGCCATTTAGAAAGGATTTAAAAACACCACACATGCCAAGATGGGAACCTCTGAGATGCTATTTCCTGAATTATCTGGGAGGAGAACTTTGAAGGAGAGAGAGGATGTTGGCCAGTTTGTGGTTTTCTCCAAAGCGTTCCCCCCTGCCCCCGGAGAAACCCAGAATAGCACAACGACAATTCGATTGATTCGTCACCGTGACTCTTATGTAGGCTTGAAATGCTCTGGTCACATGTGCTGAGGGGGGATACATTCTTGTGGGGAGGGGGAGGAACGTCCACAAAGCAGATGGGAAGATCCCTAACATGCCAACGAGTGATGTTCAACCACTACTTTATTCTTCTCCTGAAGAGTGGCTGATGCCTTTACTGTCCTTTGCTGTCAGGATTTTCTAATATCGTTCCCTCTTGCCTCTGAGGACACTGGCATGGTTCCTGGGTTCCCACACTGGGAGGTTAGGAGAAAACAGCTGAGGTTCTGTGTAACCAGGGGCAGTAAGTAGCACCACCCACATTTCCTGATCTTGATGGGGAAAATGTTGGGAAAATATTCTTGGAGGGAAAGGTAATGGATCTGAAGGCATGTTCTGTTCCCAATAACACATTTAGTTCCTTCATGCTCACTCATCATTCCCCATTATTACCATGCAACCTTTATGGGAGAGAAAGAAAGAATCGTCTCATTTTTTTTTTTTTCTTACTCTTACTCGCTCTGAGAAGTAGTCTCCCAATTTGAAGTGCTCTGAACCTGTTAAAGCCTTATGTATCCTATACTGTGAGAAAAACGAATTCGACAATTAATCACACATGACTATATGTCAGCAGTAATTGTTTTGTGTTTTCATGTCTATATTTTCACCCCTAGCATTTGTGACTTGAAGGAAGGAACTGTGTTTTTCATGTCTGTATAGTGCCTGGTTGCCAACACTCAATCCACATGACACAACTTTCTAACATTCAGAATTCTCTAACATTTATTGATGATGCTGGGAACCATTTCTAAAATATCAAAGAAGGCAATGAGTCTTAGAGGACATATTTCATGCAAGGAAATTACTGATTGTCAGAGATGGTCTCTAATGCCCCTAATTTTCCAAATTAGAGAAGCTGTGCAGCTTTGTCTCAGGCAGCACTGTGTTCTATTTTCCATAGAAATATAATGCAAGCCACATGTGAAATTTTAAATTTTCTAGTAGCCACATTAAATAAGTAAAAATAAACAGATGAAATTAATATTTTGTTTAACTGAACATATCAAAAATATCATGACAACATGTAGCCAATAGGAAAATCATTAGCGAGATAGTTTACATGCTTTCTCACGTCAAGTCTTCGAAACCCAGTGTGTGTTTCACACTTATAGCAGATCTCAGTTGGGAGTAGCCACATTTCAAGTTCTTAGTCACATGGGGCTGGTACCTACTGTGTTGAACAGCAGAGCTCTAAAGTCTCATTGTCAGTTAGTAGCCAGGCCAGGAATAGAACCCACATCTCCTAACCCTCTGAGTAATATTCTTCTCTCGCCCTGTTGCATACCAACCTCAGCCATAAGCCCAACCCAGCAAATGCCTCTGAAAAGACCCTAGTCACACAAAGCCTCTAAGAAGTCTCAGGAGAAATCTAGTTTGTCTTGCTTTTAACAATGTGGGCATAAAAAATTTTGCAATAGCATGGGCATAAAGAATGGAACAAAAGGCTGCTGGGACTACTAGTGGGAGAAGTGAGGTGGGAGGGGAGCAAGTGTTGACAAACTACCTGTTGGGTACCATGTTCATTACCTGGGGGACAGAATCAGTCATACCCCAAAACCTCAGTGTCACACAATATACTTGTGTAACAAACCTGCACATATGCTGCCGAAATCTAAAATAAACATTGACATTTTAAAAAAGAACTTTGAAACAAAAAAATAGTGCAATGAAAACTTTTAAAGGCTGATGGGAGAGGGAACATGAGCCACAGATGGGATCTTGGCAATTGAAGGTCTGTCAAAGTTATTATCAAGAACTCATTGAATCTGTCCATTTTGTCATTGAGGGAAGCCTCATCCCAGGTACTATATTTCTCTTTTTCAGTATAAACAACTCATCTATCAGGCCACTGAATGATCTTCTCGAGTTGTTCAGGTCTTGCGTCTGACTTTGACAGTAACCATTTAAGTGATGTTCAAAGGAAGCAAAAACCCTTCCTTGAATGACACATTGGCACTTCTTAAAGGAGAGTCTTTGTGACTTAACATTTCATCCAGGGGAACAGACACCGCCTTCTTTCTTCTCAGCCCAGGGAGAAGGATGCTTTTAGGGGAAACACACATGCTTGGATAGACAAGGAGACACACAGGATGCCAAAGGAGTTTTTCATTTGGGGACATATATTATATTCCAGAAATTTAGTCAAATTGTACCTAAAGCAAGACTCCTAGCTGCCCTGGCTAAAGGATGGGGAGAGAGTAGGGAACATTGGCCTGTGCTTCATTAGAGTTTATCAGCTTTGTGAGCTTTTAAAAAAGTAGGATTGTCACCCTTTCATATTGATAGGTAGATTTTTGTTTCATGGAAATCCCCAGAAGATTTAATTAAGGGATTTTCATTAAATTCCAGCCTCAAGGGGACTCAAAGAACCACTATGGAGGTGACTGAAGGTGACGGTAAGGTGCCAGCTCTCCTTTGCTTGAGTCGTTCAGCAGCCCCCTCACTGCCTCCCACCTTGGGCTGGTGGGGATCATCCACCAGGCTAAAAGAAAAAGGTAAAAAAGAAGATTAAAAATGTGATAAGAAAATAAGCAATAAAATGTAATGAAAGAGAGGTGGATATAACAATTAAAGCAAATGATGGGCAGCATTACCCAGCCCCTGCCAGCACTCGTCCACCTTTCCTGTAGAAAAGAAAGGTGGCCGTTCTTGTTGAGGTGGCTGAGAATGAACAGCAAGCGTCCCAGGCCCCAGCTTGCTCAGGGCTTGGGATTACTCTTGAAGGTTCCCAGCATCTGCTCTGGCAATGAGATCCTGGGTTAGTGAGCAGCAGGCAAAGAGCCCTGGGGCTCCTTCATTTACGTTTAATGCATGTGTTATGCATGCATTAAAACGGTGAATGTCAATTATAGAAGAGGAATTTGGGAACATTGGGAAACCCCCTCAGTTTCTCAACTTCTTAGAGGTAGAAGTATGAGATGAGCAAAGATAATATTCGATCTAAAATTAACACAGGCACCTTTAGTCCTCTATAAAATGAGAGTAGATACGGTCTTAGTTTTATCCATCACCAACGTTCTTGGATTCTAAGATTTGGAACTTGGTGTAAATGAGAAATTACAAATCGAGTTTTAGTAAAGGAGAGAAGAAAGGCCACTATAAAATGGGAGCTTTGTGCATGTGCAGACCTGGGATGTAACAAGTGGCACTGAGTGAGGAGGCTGGAAGTGGCAGAGACTACATTTGACACGTTGCTGAATCCAAGTATCTCTGAGGATTGAATCAAGGCCATGTGATTATAGGAACAAAGATGGAAATAATGAGCCATGGTAAAGAGGATGCTAACAGTGATAAAGGTGGCTGGGCAGTTCCCAGGTGAGAGCTTGAGTGTTTCCTAGGAAGTTTGGAAGACCAGTCTTGGAAGAGCACCTGGCCAATACACTTTGAAATCTGGTACATGTTTTACATTTGAAGCACACTTCAATTTAGACATTTCTCAGTAGTCACAGAGGGCTAGTGGCTTCCTACTAGAAAGCACAGCTTTAAGGGCTTCCAGTGATCTCTCATGATTTCAGGCTCTGGGAGAGTGTAAGATCCTTGAGGTAAGACAAGAACCCACGAGGGAGCATATCTCCATATCTAAAAAAAAAAAGACCTTGTCTAAGTGGAAGTTTCAACAAATTCTTACTGAACTCAGAATTGAAAGAGGAAGAAGCAAACACAATGGAGACCTGTTGAATACACAGTGTAGAAGGTTGAGAAAAACAGTGCTATACATATCAGATTTAATAATATTTAAAACTGTTTCACACATCATATTAATGAGCTTCAGCATTATAAGCTGTGCTAGTGACTACAGCATTTTTTTGGTTGATGTTGGATGATGATATGTTACTTTTTAATAGCTTCCACTTTTATCAATTAGGAGACTCGACGTGTTCAGAAATTTCTCTCATG
The DNA here is from genome assembly GCF_009828535.3 of Hylobates moloch. Lineage (NCBI taxonomy): Eukaryota > Metazoa > Chordata > Mammalia > Primates > Hylobatidae > Hylobates > Hylobates moloch. The sequence goes on from NW_026652280.1 coordinate 34,265,604, forward strand.
TGCCCTGCTCAGAGTCAGAGGGAAATTTTCCTTAGAGCAGGTATTAAGTCAGTGTCTGGGCACTTTGGGCTTATAGAAGTCTCAGTAAGTCAGGAGTATCACAGTCAGATACACACAATGTGGGGTAATGATTCATTTTCATGGAGGAGGGAAAAGAATGAGGCAGGGGCTTAAAGCTGTGACCATGTCATGTGTCTTTAACCGGGCTGTGGGTCCATCACTGCTGATGGTATTTATAGTCTTCACACCCTATGCATATTTTACAAATGATTTTGTATTCTTTTGAAACTCAGTACAGTCACAAAGGGGACTTGCACAAATGCACAAGTTAATGAGAAAGATCCAAGGAAAGAAGGAAGAGAAGAAAAGAAAGAAGAAGAGAAAGGAAGGGAGGGAGGTAGGGAGGGAGGAAGGGAAGAAATAAACTAGAGGAAACCAAACAAAAGCAGAATATACAACTAGTATAAGTTGACCCCACACAGAGCACAAAAACCAAAGAGATGCCCTGCTGTATTTTGAAATCCCATCTTTATGGTTTGCCCACTGTCCAGCCTCACACAGCGAGGGTGGTGTCTCCTAGAAGTGCAGATGTGCTCCAGGGTAGATAAGCCTGGCCCCAGCATTGCCCTCTACCCTCTGGCACAGGATCTACTTTTGACCATCCTGTGTCCTCCATGAGATCATTCTTTGAAGGCAGACCTTTGGGTTGGCTTTTATAAGAGGGAAGGATAGGCACACAGTTTCAAAAGTATGGGGCAATGTTGGTGTGGTGGAAAAGTAGAACCCAGGCTCCAAGGCCAGCTGAGCCCATCACAGATCAGGGACAGTCCCCCAATTCTTAGAATAACTCCAGGCTTGAGAAAAACAACCCAGAGAACTAAGCTGGGGTCCAAATAGCTCTTGAGCACCTTATGACTCATAACTAAAGCACCCTAGCTGCTGGTCTTCTCTCACTCACAGTTGACTCTTTAGGCCATTTAGAGCCAGCCTGGACGAAGAAGGGCCTGATGGACTTCTGAAGCTATCACCAGCTCTCAAACCCTTCTCTGGACTCAGATCTGGGGTGCAATGGCTCAGCATGTCATTTTTGTCTACATTAGCCCAGTGATGTCACCTCCATGACCAAAGGCTCCCACTGCCACAAGGAAGTGAGCTGCACCAAGACTCAGCATTCCAGGCACAGATTCAGGAAAAAAGAAGTCAAGGTAGGTAGGAGATCAGCTTCATGGGAAAGGAGGAGGCTGCAAGTAGGAACCAGGTCAGAGAGATGCCAGGGGATGCAGCCAGGTGCCAGGGCTCGGGCAGGTGAGAGACTGAGCCATTGAGCTCTGGTGAACAAGGCTGATCTCTGATCCTGTTTCTCCTTCCTATTTTACACTCTCAGCTGCACGACGGTGGTATGATTAGACGTAGAAGTGTTTCATATTAACAGAAAGGTGTCAGATTTGTTAAGAGACTCCTACTCCAGACCCAGGCAGTATGACTTCACCTTCCTTAGCCATTAAGTGGCCTTGTTCTACTAAGCATAGAAAGTGATAGGCATGTTTTATTTACCAAGAGATACTTCTAAATTGCATCCCCCCAGCCCTCAAGAGAGGAGAGAGAGAATGATGACAACCGTTCTCAACATATTTCAACTGACAGAATCAGAAAGTGAAATTTGGATTGGAAAGAGCCTGAAGAAACAAACAAAAAATATCTAAACTTATTCCATATTTTGTTTTTCTTCCCAATAATTCAAATGGCCTTTGAAAGCAGGAATGGTCTCAGACATTTTGTTGTTCATGTAACATGCAGACCAATGATAATCCTGCCTGGTGCTTATGGCAGTGATGGTGTGGCAGAGTCATTGCTGATGTATCTGTGCATGTGAACGTGTGTGTGTATGGTATGCACGTGTGTGTGTGTAAGTGTGTATATATATGATATAGCAGCATACAAATAAGGTTGCTGAGTTGGAGATGTAGTGAGTAAACTCCAAGAATAGCAGGGACACTGTTAACCCCCAGAAAAGTGATTTGGAATTTAAATAGCAAGTGTTCAGACGTGATAGGCAAAATAAACCTGGAAGACTGCTTGTGATACAGATGGGATCTGATGCTCTCTGAGCAGGGAGAAGCGCTGTCAGTATTTTGACAGACACGGAATGACTGTTTAGACTGATGTTCAAAGGACAGCGCCAAGGAGGGGCTGCTTGGTGGGGCTTGGCGCGTTGGGAGGGGAGGAGGCTGGAGACCTCGGTGACAGATTGACAAGCCTGCACAGGAATTCTTTTTAAAGTGGAGGGAGGAGAGAGAAAGGAAGGAAAGATAAAGGCAAAGCGATGCTGGGATGGTGGGATGCTGGTGGCAGGGTTAGGTGAGAAGGGCAGAATTGCATTTACCAGGTCTACCTCTTCAGGGATTATTCAAGAGGAAAAGGCAGGGGTCAAAAGCCAGACCACAGGGGGATAAACATCACTTCTCAGTGCTTTTATTTCTCTTCAAAGCTTGTGGCACCTTGAGCTTAGCTTGCTTAGTGCTCTGGGCAGGGAAACCCCAATGACAAATGCCTCCAGGAGGGCTGAGAGTCAGGGAACAGAGCTCAACCAGAGGCAGCCATCCAGAGAGACAGAGTCCTTCTCCCAGGACTGTAGGCACACCACCCAGAATGGGGACTAGAGCCTGGACTGGTATCAAAATGGACTGGACCACATTGTAATCTGTGGCCTTTGAGGCTGGAGACCCCAGTATGGTGGTGGAAGTATCACCCCCACAATTGTGTAACCTCAATCGACCCAAATCAAACCATTCCCTGCTGCTTCCAACCTGCTTGTGGCCCCTTAACACCCTTACGCGCCTTTGAACCCGGGCTGTCTGCCTCCCTCCCTGATCACTCCTATCTGAACTGAGGCCCCTTTTCCTCCCACCATGCCCAGACTCCTCAGGTGGCTGTGGGGATTTTGTTGTGATTCCTGTTGTGCACACCAGTGGCGCCCTTAGCTCTTGACAGGCAGTGGGGCTACAACCCCACTGAGGTCAGGGAGGCTCCTTTCAAATCTTACCTCTGCCTCTCATTAGTTGTGTGCTCTGGAACAAAGTTTTTAACCGTCTTGAAGCCTCAGTTTCCTGGTTTGAGGAGTGAACAGTACGCAGCACAAATAGCAGGTTTGTTAGAACTAGATCAGCACTTTCCCACCAGGGGACATTTGGCAATGTGTAGAGATATTTTTTGGTTGTGACAACCACAGGGGTAGGGGTGTGGATTCTGGCACTGAGTGAGTAGAGACCAGGGAAGCTGGTAAATATCCCAAAGGCACAGGACACCCTCCAACCTCCACATCAAAGAACTATGCAGCCTAGAATGTGAACAGTGCTGAGGTTACTTATTAAATGTCTTGTGCAGAGTGGATTCTCCACTGATGGCGGCTTCTGTTCTCATGGGTCGCTTTGTGTTTTTTATGTATGTGAGCCTTGGATGGTTGTAAGTTTCTTAAGGGTAGGCAGAAGCTGTGTCTAAAGCCTCTTTGTTTCTCATTTGGAGCTTTGCACAATAAAAAGCCTCAAAAGTCATTACCTGCTTGGTAAAAGGAATCACAGAAGAGACTGACTCTCCTGACAAAAAGATCTGCTTTGGTACCACTGGTTCATCTGCTCAAGGCATGAGATGGAAGTAAACGACACACTCTGTGTCCCCACCCCCCAACAAAATCCAACAGTAGTAGATGATCACATGGAAACCACTTTCAGATCACTTGAAAACAGTTCAAAAGAGAAAAATACAGTCAAGTCCCTGTTTTCCAACAGGTTGTCAACAAAGGAAAGTGTGTTTGACTCCATCCATCCCTTTTTACTGCAAGCCCTCAAAGTGATATATGAGGAAGGCCTGAGCAATACGAGGACACTTCACCTTTGCACGTAAATTCATCAGAAATGTTTCAAGTGACCTGTTTTTGCCAGAAAATATTGTACGTAAATTTCAGGGTCTTCCTATTTCTCCTTCATAATTATCCTGAAATATCTTAGACAACCTGTTACTGCTGTCGGCATGTTCCCTTTAATCCCATGACATCACGAATAGAACCTGGCCCACTGGACAGTCAGTAGATGTCTGCTGAGGAGGAGCTGAACCCTCCATGTGGCCTGCAGAACTGACCAGAACCAGGCCCTGGGCCAGCATGCCTGGGCAGGTTTCACCTCCCCAATTTACTGCATGTGGCCTTGGTCAAGTTACTTATTATCTCTCTTGTACTTGTTTCTACCTATGGATAGATAGAAACCTTTGGTACTGTTGTGAGATCATGTATACAAAGTGTTTTACATCACACCTCCCATACAGTGGCTGTGCAATGGTAAGCACCAGTGAAAAGTAAACCAAGTAATGATCTCCCTTCAGGTTTTGGGTGGAAAGTTATAATCGATAATACAGCTTACCCTTGAACAACACGGGTTTGAACTGTGCAGGTTCATTTATATGTGGATTTTTTTCAACTAGACACTATTGAAAATATAGTATTTGTGGATGCAAAATCCAAGTATATACAGGTTTCACAGGGCTGACTATGGGACTAGAGTATGCATGGATTTTGGTACACTTAGCGGTACTGGAACCAGTCCCCTTTGTATACTGAGGAATGACTGTATTGGCACAGCACTTCATAAGCTCCTTCCCTTTTGCCCATCACAGTGATCCTGTGATGCAGGTGAGCCAAGTTTATTATTTCCTGCCCAACTCAGGTGCTCAGCCAGGGTCAAAGTCAGAATTCCTGCATCTGATGCTCTAACACAGTGATTCTTAATTGGGCAAATTTATGTCCCCCAGGGGATATTTGACAACCGGTGGGGGCTATTGGCATCTAGTAGCCAGAGCCAAGGATTCTGCTGAACATCATAAAATGCACAGGACCGATTCTCACAACAAAAAGTATCTGACCCCAAATATCACTAGTGTCGATATTGAGAAACCCTGCCTTAACAGGTAATCTCATATTCTTTCCACCAAAAGCACAAGAATGTCACACTGAATAAGTATCAGAAAACCCCACCCTCTACAAGGAAGTCATTGATTCATCTCAAGGGCTGTGAGTTACAATGGAAAACTCCTGGAAATAGCTCTTTGTCAATACCATATGTTCACTAAACCTCAGAGTCACAATGTTTATTACAGAATTTAGGAGTGTTTGGGGAACGCCCTAACTATACATGAGTTTGACCTCATAGGTAAAGTCCTCCTGCATGAGTTCAGTTACAAGGAGTCAGTCTGGCATGGACGGGGAGGTGGAGTAAAAGCAAGGTGTACTTACTGGGAGAAATCCACAATGTGAGACTGTTCATATAAGTGTTAAATGTTTTCAGAAGGTAGGAAAAAGGAAACCCCTTTAGAATAGAAAATAAGAAAGTACAGAAACTTCTCTGCACATTTTTGTGTGCTTCTTGTATATCATATCCTGTGTTACATATGTTTTCTCATTTATCTTCAAAACAACCTTATTAGGTAGAAACTGAGGCTTAGACAAACTAGGTAGGCCGGCCATGGTGGCTCATACCTGTAAGCCCAACACTTTGGGAGGCCAAGGTGGGTGGATTGCTTGAGTCCAGGAGTTTAAGACCAGCCTGGGCAACATGGCAAGACCCTGTCTCTACAAAAAATTAAAATATTAGCTGGGTGTGGTGGCATATGCCTATAGTACCAGCTACTCAGGAGGCTGAGGTAGAAGGATCGCTTGAGCCCAGGAGTTGGTGGATGCAGTGAGGTATGATCGCAACACTGCACTTCAGCCTTCAAGACCCTGTTTCTAAAAAAAAGAAAAAAAGAAAAACTAACTACTATGTATTTTTCAGATTTTAAATAAATATAGTTTCACATTTTAACATTCTGGAATAGATATGCATTATAAAGTTGTGGCATCTTATAATGTGTTGGGCCTTTTTTCTTTTATATTTTAATGTGTCTGAATTAAGGATGCATCTGACAATCTTTGGATTTTTAAATTTATAAAATATGGTTACTTGTCCAAGGTCATGCAGCTAATATGTAGCAGAACTGGAAACTGTAAGATGCTCTGTGTAGGTTATTTACTTCTTATCCACCAAGCAAATCCAAGTGGTAGGTGTCAATCTTCTGGGAAAGTCAGCTAAGAAGTGTTTCTTCCTGAGATGACTGACTGGCTCCAATGACAGGCTAAGGAAAATGGTACATTCGTGTTATTCTCTGTTTTCAGGACAGTTTTAACTAATAGGAGAAAATGAAGAAGATAAAGGCCAAAGGCCCAGGATCACTATTATTAACATCAATAAAGAGAGATTGGATCTAAGTCTACCAGAGGAGACAAGCAATTAAAGCAAAGTGATATCACTGGTCGAAGCAGCCAGGGCTACAGTGGAAAGTCGGGTCTAAACATCAACCTTTATGCTGTAGCTTGTCCTGGGCACTGGTACAGTAATTCAGTTTTGCATTGGAGATTGCAGACCAATAAAATAAGATGTAACTTAGGAGTACTTGATGATAATTCAGTTATTTCTATGTCACCAAATCTGTGCTTAGGAATACTATTTACTTTAAGCTTCTTCCAAATTGAATTCTAACTCAATGTTAACATAGGTAATGTCTAATAAATTTTTGTTCAATATAACTTTAAAAAATTAAATCACATGCAGTATTGCAGGCTTTTTCTATCAGATATCAATTATGTTCCTGAACACGCCACACTCTCCAATGTCTGACTGCTGTTATCTGTAGTTTTATCTTAACTTCCTTGCTCCCGACCTCTTTGCTTAGAAAACTTCTGTTCAACATTCACTTCTCACAGCTGATATTCTAAAAGTCTTTCTTGACTTCCTTAGATTTCACAACCTCTTCTATGTCCCCTTTACACTTTGTACACACCTCTGTTATAGTAACCAGGCACCTGCACTGAAAATTCTATATTTCTATTGGGTCCATATTAGCATAGCATCTGATTCACACGAGTGAACTTGCTAAGGGAATAAATAAATGAAATATGCCCCCTGTGAAATATTTTCTTACCACAACCTACAGGGCTCTAGATGATCTGCCCCAGGTACCCCACAGACTAATTTACCTATACTCTCTGCCTCACACACTTCCGTCCAAACCCACTGCCCATAAGCAGCCAGCCTCAGGGCCTTTGCACTTGCTGTTGCAGCTGTCTGCAGCACTTTTCCCTCAGTTATCTGCCATGGCTCATTTCCTCTCTTGACTTAGATCTCTGCTCAAATGCCATCTTCGCAAACAGGTTTTCCTGACCATATAGTCAAAAACAGCACCTTTATTCTTTCTGTTTAACCTGCTTTTTCTTCTTAGCATTTCTCAAGGACCTGCATATTTTGCAATGATTTATTTTTCAAAAAAGTCATCTATCTCCCTCATTGAAATGTGACCTCAGTGAAGACAGGGATTTTGATCTCCAAATAGTAAACAACTGATCACTCTATTAGTAAAAAATATATGAAATCTATTACTATCTTTAATGAGACTACTTCTACCTAGTGGCAGGCATAGTACTTCCAGGGGAAGGCACTTTTTTGGAGTACCTTGAATAAGCATGCACCATTTTAAATTCTTTACGTATACAGTCTAATTCATTGATCACAATAGCTCTGGCATATGAGTACCTTCGTCCCCGATTTAAAAAGAGGAAACCGCTATCTTCCTTCCAAATCCTATGCACTTTCTTTTATACCCTGCTGTCTTTGCACCATCTCATTGTTGCAGGACAGAGAGGAGCAGTGTGTGGAATAGGTGAAAGTGAGTAACACTGGTTTGCAAAACTACTCCATCATCTTTAGTCAACAATTCGTTCAGTACTTATTGAGTTTATCTTATATATTTTCTTTGTGAGAGATGAATACAACCTATTGGTCTTACATGAATTGAACAAATACGACACTTTTTCCAATGTAGTGGAGATATATTTTTTCAAAACCCTGTAAGAAAAATTCAAAGTATTTGTTTCATCTTTTTATGCTTTGCACATTTTCGTTATTACTCATTTTTGTCAAATAATAAAGTCACTGCAAATGTGGAACTACCACATGTTCTCTGAAATGTGAAAAACAGTGCTTTACTTGCCTCCACCCCCAATCCCTTTCCAAGCTCTATGTTCTATAATGTTTTGATTTAAATAAAGTACTACAGAGAAATATAATCATAAATTGGAAAAAGGAAAAATCATAACTAAGGATAAATCCTAAGAAAGACAATTCAGTCAACACATCTCTACAGCTTCTTCCTGGAAGAGACCTTCAAATGCATCCATCAAACAGGGAATCAAATCTAGAAAAACTGTTCTGGAAGAGCTCTGCTTGAGAAACACAAACCAAAAATCACATTCTCAAGGGAGACTGGGATGTGTTCAATAAGGAGCAAATGATATTCAAGAGGACAAATGAATTGAGTTATCAAGGAAGTCACAGAGAATTAAGTGGGCCAGACTCCCTTGGGCAAGGCCCAAACTACTACTGCAGAATTAATTATATATTTGGGTCTGAGGACATTGCTGTAAATCTTGGGTTGTGGTAGTCCCAACCCAGACATCTGTTGACTGGCAGTATCCCGCCCTGAGAAAGTAAGAATTTGTTAGAGCTTGGATTTCCTACCGTGTGAGTAACTCAAAGAACAAAGGCAACTTAACAAAATGTTGCATTCATAACCATGGAGTAATCAGAGATTTGGCAAACCTGGACCTTGTGAAAGCTTGGACTACAACTATAAGGAAAGATTAAAAAAAGATCTATAGCTGAGTCTTGGCCTTGGCAGACAATGGTCAAGGCATCATTTAACCCCAAAGACTTCCAAAAATAAAGTAGAAGAAAAAAACCCTTCAGCTTAGTAAATTGTTTAGATTTTGCTATTTAAGCAAGTAGCAGACTAAAATTTTCTCATTCAGCCAGATGTTTAGCCTCATTAACAAGAACAACACACATCTTGCATGAATTGACCCAGGAAAGGTCAACATGGGTGAGAGAATGAAGCCAAATCACAGCTGATTCATGTACTTTGGCATCCCCTACCCCCACACACTAACAGAAGATCTCAGAGTTGTGGGTGTCATTGTTGGTCAAGTTAGGTTGTGCTATCACCAATACAAGGGATTCCTGGCAAGCCTGTTATCACATAAATGGAATCAAAGATATGAGAAAGCAGTGTGCATTGTATTGCATTTTTTCTTGCACCTAATTCTCATTAGTCCTGTCTTAGAATTAAAACTCAAATTAAATAAAATGCATTAAATGTTAAATATAACAAATTTACAGCATAATGGAATTTAGTATTCTAAATTTTCTTCTCCCTTTGATGCTGTTCTATAGATGCTCACACAGAGTCCAGAGAAGAAAAAATGCCTTGCAGATGTCACAGTTAAGCTTTAATTTCCAAACGAGAAGAGAATTTTGTGTCACCCAAAGTACAATATGTGCTAACACATTGGATTCAGCTTGCTTTTCAAGCTGTTGGCCTACATCTTGCCTCCTAGCTCCTGGTTAATGCTTTTTTAAAAAGACTGTTGGACTTCCTTTGCACACCCAATTACTCTGCTCATCTGTTTGTGCTTCTCCCTTCTCCTCTTGGCCACTCCTTTCCACAAATACACACACATTATCAGAAAAAAAGTCAAGTCTAGAATGTAGAAGTATTTGATGGTTGTACAGCACACTACCTGTTCCCTCTTCATCTGTAGGACAATGCTTTTCTCCTGGGAAATTCTTCCCTACCCATTTAAAGTCTCTATGGTTTGAACATTATCTTGATTTTACCTCCAGAGAAGATAACTCAAGCCTAACCAATCATAGCATCCCATTTCCCTGTCTACAGTGAATGGTTCAGGGATGAGAATGTGACCCAATCAGAGCCAACAAGGCAGTTACAAGACTTTTGGGACTATTTTGAGAAAATCATTCTCTCTTTACTGCTGATCTTAACAGCTATGAGGATGTAATCTCAGAACTGTTGGTCATTTTACTTCTGCAATGGATGAAGCCACTGAAAATAAAACCAATACCTAGCAAAGCAAAAGTCAAGTGATGGAGGAAAAACCCTATTCTGATGATATTAGAACACCTCGATCCATCTGAGCTTGAAACTCTTAGACATTTCAGATAGACGAGTGAAAAAAAAATCATGCTTTAGTTTAAGTCAGTCAAGTCCATTACTCTGATATTTGCAATTGCACAATTCCTGATGGATATTGCAGTGTAGAGTTTACTTAATGACTAGGCTCCCTACAAGGGATTCAGTTGCTGGCTTAGGTAGCTTTTATTTAAAAAAAAAATGTTGTGGGTGCATAGTAGGTGCATATATTGTGGGGTACATGAGATGTGAAATAAGCACAACAAGGAGAATGGGGTATCCATCCCCTCAAACATTTATCCTTCGAATTACAAACAACCCAATTATATTCTTTAATTTACTTTAAAATATACAACTAAGTTATTATTGACTATAGTCACCCTATTTTGCTTCTAAATAGTAGGTCTTATTCATTCATTCTATTTTTTGTACCCATTCACCATCCTCATCTCCCCCTCAACCTCCCACTACCCTTCCCAGCCTCTGGTAATCATCCTTTTACTTTCTATGTCCATGAAAGTAGAAGGGTACTACTACTAAAAATCAATTGATTTGATTTTTAGATCCCACGAATAAGTGAGAACATGTGATGTTTGTCTCTCTGTGCCTGGCTTATTTCACTTAACATAGTAAAATGTTCTTGCAAATGTTGCAACAACATGGATGGAATATATTGATCTCCAGTTCCATCCATGTTGATGTACCACATTTTCTTTATCTATTCATCTGTTGATGGACACTTAGGTTGCTTTCAAATCTTGGCTATTGTAGACAGTGCTGCAACAAACAGGAGTACAGACATCTCTTCAATATGCTGATTTCCTTTCTTTTGGGTATATACCCAGCAGTAGGACTGCTGGATGATATGGTAGCTGAATTTTCAGTTTTTTGAGGAATCTCCAAACTGTTCTTCATAGTGGTTGTACTAATTTGCATTCCCACCAAGAATGTACAAGGGTTCCCTTTTCTCCACATCCTTATCGGCATATGGCTATTCGGTTTTCCCAGCACCATTTATTGAAGAGACTTTCTTTTCCCCAGTGTATGTTCTTGGTATCTTTGTCAAAAATGAGTTTACTATACATGTATGGATTTGTTTCTGGGTTCTCTATTCTGTTCCATTAGTCTATGTGTCTATTGTTATACCAGTACCATGCTGTTCTGGATACTATAGCTCTGTAGTATAATTTGAAGTCAGGCAATGTGGTTCCTCCAGTTTTGTTCTTTTTTGCTTAGGACAGCTTTGGCTATTCTGGGTCTTTTGTGGTTCAATATAAATTTTAGGTTTTTTTTTTCTATTTCTGTGAAGAATGTCATTGATATTTTGATAGGGATTGCATTGTATCTGTAGATTGCTTTGGGTAGTATGGACATTTTAACAATATTGATTCTTCCAATCAATGAACATGGAATATTTTTCCATTTTTTTGGTGTTCTTTTCAATTTCTTTCATCAGTGCTTTATAGTTTTCATTATAGAATTCTTTCACTTCTTTGGTTAATTTCTAGGTATTTAATTTTATTTGTGGCTATTTTAAAGGGGATTAACTTTTTTACTTGTTTTTCAGATTGTTCACTGTAGGTAGATTTTTATCATTGCATGTTTTGCTGATACTTTTAAAGTTGCTTTCCAGCTGCTATCTTCTTTTGCATAATGTCATGGATTACAGTTAATCATCAGTCTGTATTTCCATTCAAGTCATAAATTTCAGGATTTTTCTACATTCTGTGCTAACATGGCCTTTTAGCTCCTAGAATCACCTCCCAAGGGAAAAGGAAAAAACAACCATTGCTAGAGAGAACTAAAACTGGACTGGCCTAGCCACTAAGATGTCTACACAACAGAGGGCATTTCCCTTGGGGAAGAGCTGACAAGCACTACTTCCTCAGATAAGAATTACTTTTTCCTTTATTTTTCTAACTTGCTTAGGCTCTGCAAATGTCACTTGATTTTCAAGTGGATGCATCACCAATGTTCTTTATCTGAAAGTGGGATCCACCATCTAAGCTTCAGGGGAAGTAAGTGTGTGGGAAGCAGAGAAGGGAAGTTGCTGCAGAACTGTTTTACCTTACACACACAAAGGAAGGCATTTTCCTGCTATATTTACGATATCCTGCTGAAAGCTAAATTTGTATTTGCTGAAAATCAACAAGGCTTTCTTTTGGGCTTTCTCACTTTTTTAGAGTAATTTTGCATTTGCTGGTTTTGGTGAGTGAAGCCCAAGATCTAGTTGTAGACTTAGCCTGAGTTAGAGTCCAGTAACTCCATCTCTTAGCCAATTGCATTCCATTATTAGCTATATTTTTACCTGAATCTGATTTTTCTTGGCAGGCTCTGGACTTGAATACTTCTTAAGACCTCATAGAAATATCCAAAGATGGATGGGATGTAGACAAAACAAATATCAATTTTATTTATCAGTGCCAGTTATTGTTATGATAGAGATCCAATGAGCACATACTTTTTGCACAAGCTAACAGCTTATTGAAGGAAATAAGCACAACTGGGTTCTGGTCCCAGTTTTGCCACTAGCTGTCCAAGTAACCTAGAATGAGTCATTTAGCCTCTCAGACTTGGTCTATAAAATAAAGTTTTAGAAGCAAATGATTTATAGTTTTATGGCTCTCATCAGAGTAGCATGCATGCAGCACCAGGAAGAAGTTGGGGCAGACCTCAACAATATTAGGAAGGTAGCAGAAGGTGGCTTGTCTTCCCTCTTGTTCCTTCCTCCCTTCCTGTCTTGGGTTGAGTTTTCCCAGGATAATATCTTGATTCAAAAAACTGGGTGCAAATTGTTTATTTGGGATGTGAGCAATAGAAGCACCAGTAGACAAGTGGAAAAAGGTGATGAGAAGGAAAGGAAACCCACACAGAGTACATTAGTGAGTAGCTGCTTGCTAAGGGCAAATAGGGTCCAACTCTGCCATGGACACTGGGAAGAGTGTATGGTTTATGCTTTGACGTTGTCCTATCAAACAACGAGGAAGCTCCATCCACCAACCCCTCCATCATCAGTCAAAGGCAGTTTATTTAATGTAAATATCTGTTTAAGCCTTATGTTAGGATCTGGGGAATGTAAATATGTTTTTTTCCTCAAACTATAGGAGAAGTAGAAGAAAGTCCACAAGTAGTTAAATGTTCGTGTAAGAGTTAAGTAGAAATGCTGAGAATTCTCACATATATAAAAAAAGAGACCAAAAACAGTTTCTAATACATGAAAAATAAATGGTATGATATGATCTATGCAACTGCCTTGAGTGCTTTGTTTCATACAGTTGGACTCAAACTGGCAGAAGATTTTGTCTCAGCTGAAGTGAAAAAGAATGCTCTGATTTTCCCCCCTTTATCCTGGTAACATGGTTACATGAAGTCTAAATGTGTGGCTTGTGAGAGATTTGGAAGCACATAGTACACGCAATTATGAGCAGCTATGGTCTTGACTCGAAGGTAGTGGAGAGGTGGTAAAAAGTCTGGACTGCAGGCATTTCATCTATTTCCTCATCAGTCAAAGGCAGTTTGACTGATGATGGAGGGGTTGGTGGCTGGAGCTTAGGCATTAACCCCTGGCACTCAGGCAGTCTCAGTGAATTGCGGTAAGATCTCATATGAGGGACAGTGATGCTGGGGGCTGTGGACATTAGCACTATTAGCTACACTCCCCATCTATCAACGCCTGTCCTCTACTTCTTGACCTAAATGGAAGGATTTGAAGAATAGCCTCAGTAATGTACAAATGACAGCTAAAACCTTATCATGTTTTTCTACATGGCATATCCTTACTTTAAAACAAAGTCTTATACCAGAGGAATGTCCTTTAGGCATCAGCCATGTGAGAAGAATCTTCCTAGCACAACTGAAATCCTGCCCATCCACTCTGCTTTTGAGTGAAGAGGGCCCTAGCAGTGAAAATGAAAGGGGAGAGCCTTGAGAGGTCCAGGTCATTCTCATTGTTTTATCTTGATTTGGCCTATAAAGCTTGGATCATTCAGATCTCTTTTAGGAAGACGGAATCCCCCTCAGGGTTTCCCTCCTTTTGTCAATGATCATTGTTAGTGACCCATGCCTCCTCCCATCCCATTTTGTACACACACACACACACACACACACGCACACACACACACATCAACAGCGTAAAGGAGGCAAAGTGATGCTGAAGACTCTTTCCACCCAGATGCTGAAGACTCTTTCCACCACCCCTTGGTGCCTCCACTTCAATTCCTCTACCTTTGCTGCTCTAACCTGCTGGACAATAGACTTTCTCAATTACTCTCATAGTTCATGCTTAACTGTCCAGGCTTATCTGTATATAAGACTCAACCTTTGGCCAGTCTGAGCCATGGTGTATACCAGCTCTCTACCCTTCTCCATTTAACAGATGAAATGTCTGCAGTCCAGACTTTTTACCACCTGTCCACTACCTTTGAGTCAAGACCATAGCTGTTCATAATTGCTTGTACTAGGTGCTTCCAAATCTTTCACATACCACACATTTAGACTTCATGTAACTGTGTTGCTATCCCAAAGAGACACCAGGACAAAGGGGGAAAAAATCAGAGCATTCTTTTTCATTTCAGCTGAGACAAAATCTTCTGTCAGTTTGAGTCCAACTGTTCATGAAACAAAGCACTCAAGGTGGTTGCATAGATCATATCGTACCATTTATCCTGTATTAGAGACTGTTTTTTATCTCTTTTTTGCTATATGTATTAGTTATCAGCATTTCTATTTAACTTTTATATGAACATTTAACTACTTGTGGCCTTTCTTCTACTTCTCCTATAGTTTGAGGAAGAAACATATTTAAATTCTCCAGATCCTAGTGTAGGGCTTAGACAGATATTTGTGTTAAATAAACCCATAGTTTATCAACACATATTTATCGGGCACTTGGTATTTGCTTCAACTTTGTTCTAGTTACTGTGGGATTTACAGAATAAAAGTTTATGATGCTTTCCCTTCCCTGGAGATTACAATTTTTTGCAGGGGAGAGGGTGGACATGATTAATGGGCATGAAACAAATGGAGATGAATGCACGACATTTTATGGTCAAGTGCTGAATTGTGGGCATTGAACTATGTGTGCTATAGAGGTATAAAAATAAACAAAAATCCCTGAGAAAATAAAATTTTTACAGTCATGGATTTGAGATGAAAGAACACAAAACAGGCTCATCCTTTAGTCCATGCCAAACTGTTCTCTACAATTTATCTCTTTATAATTCTGTTTAGTCTAGTCTTGAATGCTGCTAAGGATCCAGTTTCCATCACAGTCATTGGGAAACACCTTTGCAATCTAAGTGTCCTCAGTGTCAGGATGTTTGGTTTCTTGCCTTTATATTTCCCATAACAATAATGGTCATATTTCTGTCCAGGAATGTCCTCCACATTACATAAATGGCAAGTAAGGGTGTGATTCACAGGATCCGGAGAACTCTAGAAACAACAGGTCTGATGTTCTTTGACATGTGAACATTTGTAGTTCTTGATATCTTAGTGCCTGGCACTGGCACATAGTAGACATTCAATAATGACTGCATTATTGATAATGATCAATGTTTGAAAATGATTGCCCATTGACGTGTAGGCTAGCTCACACTCCTAAAAATATTCAGTTTCACCAACAATGGATGCCATGAGTCTAAAAGGGTTGATAGCACAGTGGAATAGACTGTGGTATCATCATGATGCTGGGGCCAGGAAGAGTGTGGTGAGGATAACTAGAAGGGTGGGAGCTCAGAAAATGTTGTGGAGTTAACAAATGAGGCCGCAGAGCATGGAGACTAAGAGGTCTGAACTTGGGGAGCAAAGTCAGGCTCTCAGCTCCATCTCCTATCAGCTGCATGAGGAGGATCAGATCTCAGTAGACTGCTATGACATACCCACCTACCTCATGTTTGAAAACGTGACTCTACAGGACAGGCCTGTGTCAGGATGTGTTGTCAGAATTTTTTGAATTGAATAACTGGAATTTTTGGCAGAACACTGAACACTAAATGTTCCTAAACAGGCTGTCCATGAGGAGAATGCATTACTAGTACGATTGGAGAACCTCCCAGTGCCCATAAAAGCTTCCACATTAATGTATGCATGGTTTGCCTGGTTTCCCTTCAGATCTATGTCTTGTTTGAGGAGACGTGTCGCTGCCCTGACTCCATTCTGTTATTAACTCAAAAGGTAGTGTCCTCACATGTTATAAAAAATGCAGGATGTTAGGCTGGTAGCTGTTTGATTACACACTATATTCCTTACCCCGACCTACAGCAAGAAGTACTCATATCACCCAGCTCAGCATTCGGCCAGACAGCCACAGCTATACAATTATGGGTCCTCAGTTGTAATGAAGTTATTGTACACGTAGCTGTATATATGATTTGGCAATGTGTCTGCAAAGGGTGATTGGCACCCAGAGAACTGCCACATACCAACTGATAATCACCAGTTTGTAGTGAGATTTTCACAGCATTATGGCCATAAAAGGCTATAAGGAAAGTATCAACAACTTGATTTTTTTTGAGGGAGTTTAGGTTGAATTTTCCATGAAAATAAAGCCTTGGCTAATAATTATGAAGAGGCCATGCACTCAGTAATGTGTAGTTAACTCTGTCTGGATGGAAGTTTGGAGAATGTAAGTGAAAAGATCCCAGATTTGTGCATAAAACCAATGGCTTGAAAGAGCCCTACAGTTAGCATGACATGGCCAAGACCACCTCCCCTTCTCAGGCTTTAGTGCAATGCGAGTGGGAGATGAACCCGTCAGAATTGAAATTCCAAACTCCCCAAATTCAATGTCATGAGATGCACCAGCACAGGTGGAATATGCCCACTTCTTCTCTTAACTCATTAGTCAGGACTGATGGCATGGCCTTACTGAAGCAGTAGGGAACCAGAAAGTACAGTTCTAATACACTCCTCAGGATGCACAGCAGGCAGCAATGACCTCCATCCTTCCTGTAGGTCTCAAGTCAAGGTCACCTTCAGGAGATTTACCCTGAACTCCGTTTCATTTTACACCACAACTTCCTACCCTGGCGAGCCTGATTCTCCTTACCTGTTTTTTGTTGCTGTTTTTGTTGTTAATCAATTTTACGCATCAACTTTAACCTACAATATACTTTAATTAACTACTGTTTGTCTCTGCCTAGTGGAAGGTACACTCCATGATGGCAAGGATTTTTGTTTATTTTGATAACTGTTCTCTCCCTAGCACGTAAAATGATACCCAGCACACATTAGGTGCTTAACAAATATTTGTTGACCTGAAATAAATTCTAGAAACAGTAACAACAGGGCAACTCATTCTCTGCTTATAAATTACCTTTGTCTCCACTTCTTTCCCAAATGATGGGCTTGCCTTCTCCTCAGGCTTATTCCTGAAGCACCTTTTACTCAGCCAGTGAATACTAAATGATGGCCAAACCATCCATTTTTAAGTGTCCAGGTTATAATTTTCTCTCCCTCTTAATGTGACAGAATCTGTTATTCATGTGCAGGTTTTGCAGTCTCTGATGGTGCTCTCTCAAGCCAAGTGCCTTTGACAAGAGTCCAAATAAAATGAAAGGGTAGGCAGACACAAAGCAAATGAATATCTGGCTATGAAGGGGTGTGTTATAGAACCAGAGAAAATCATATTTCAAAAGGACCTTAGAGGACCTTGTTTCCAACTTCCTAGCCTCTGACAGAGATTTCCAGTAATGAGGATCATAACTCTACAAGGTGGCCCATTTAATTGTTGGGCCATTCTAAGAATTATTCTTTCTTACTGAAATTTGCTTCACTCTAAATTCTGCCCGTTGGTCTTGGTTTGGCTCTGTGGAGCTAGTTAGGAAAAAGTTTAATTCTTATTCTACATGAGAGCTCTTCACAAGCTTGAAGAAAATTGTCATAACCTTACTCCAAACTTCTGATCTAACCTCAACAATCCCACTATTTTGTTGCTAATAGGATATGGTGTGTTATGTACCCCAAATAAATGATTTTTAATGGCTGAGTGGACCAGTGATAACTGAGTGAATGTACAGGTGCATACAAAGACATGGCCCACTCACTGGGTTAATGAATGTCTTGCTCCTGAACTTCTCACCATCTTAACCATCCTTTTCTGGATATTCTTTACTTTGCTGGTGTCCCTCTTAAAGTGAAATCTCTAGAACATAACCCTCCAAGAGAGATATGGCCAGCACAGAGAACAGTACAGCTGAAAGCTCAAGGTAAGTTTCTGTTTTTCAAAACTCAAAAATCATATACTAAGTGAAATGGTTTGGCTGTGCGCCCATCCAAATCTGATCTTGAATTGTAGCCCCCATAACTCTCATGTGTTATGGGAGGGACCCAGTGGGAGACAGCTGAATCATGGAGGCGGTTTCCTCCATATTGTTCTCGTGTAGTGAATAAGTCTCACGAGATCTGTTGATTTTATAAGGGGTTTTCCCTTCCAGTTGTCTCTCATTCTCCCAGGCCTGCCACCACGTAAGACATGACTTTGCTCCTCCTTTGCCTTTCACTGTGATTGTGAGGCCACTCCAGCCATGTGGAACTGTGAGTCCATTAAACCTCCTTTTATTAATTACCCAGTCTCGGATATGTCTTCATCAGCAACAAAAAAACAGACTAATACACTAAGGCTAAAGATAAAACGAACTACATAAAAATACTGTGATATAGTTAGTAAATTTATTTCTCAAAAGAGTATGGGTTAATAATTCTGAAAATACTTTATGTGTATTACAGTTTTGAGGAAGTAATATATTGTAGAAAATGAGAGTCAGATTGGAAAAACCTAAAGTCTTGTTGGTAAAAACTGTTCCTTTTCACTGTTGGTAAATGAATAAATAAATAAATAATGAGCAATAAAAATAAAAAAGGAAAATAGGAGGGCTAAAATGAACTCTGTGGTATTGGGTTAGAATCAGAGGAGTCAGTATGAACTGATATCTGATAGATAGATGATAGATTGATCTGACACATTTGATTCATACTGTTCATAATGACACCTTTGATTCTAATAGATAGAGATAGATGGATAGATACAAAAGATAGTGCATATGCTTGTGTTAATAGACATTAGTATATTTTTAAGCTCTGTCTGCTGAGGGGACTTAGGAGAAATGTCATAATAGCAGCAATGGGTATACCTAGTGCCCAGATCTTGGTTTCTAAATGCCATTCTCCAATAAAAGGAGTCCTGGTTCGTTGGTGTCCTTGGAGACCTGGTTGATTCCAAAGCTGTGGTAAGGAAAATACAAAATGATCCTGGAACATATTGCAGTGGCTAAAAGTAAGAAAGTGCTTTAAACGGAATGTGGGCAGATCAAAAGGGCAGAAAAACCAACCTGAAGGGGCTCTCAATGACCCGATCTGTAACAGCAGAATACAATAAATATCCATGAGTCCAAACTGATATACATAAACACTTAGAAAACATAGAAGCAACAGCTCTTCCTTCCAGAAGAATTTTACTTAGTAAATATAGAAAAATGAGGGAAATAAGGAATCATCATTAAAACTCTACATTAGAATTGGTACAGGCAAGATCCACAAATATGTGCTAAAATTTGTAGATGAAGGTTTGAACAGAAACAGGGTATTTGTATAATCTCAAAGTATCTCCTCTAAGATATCTATAAATTTCAAAGGGAGAAGAAAAGGAACTTTGCAGTGGAGCAACTCAGCAAACATCAATTTAACCAAGTGGTAAAGGTTAATATCGCCAGTAAATGGCTCTATCAATATCACTAACCCCTGATCTTATACACTGAGAAGAACACATCATTTCCTTGGTAAATTTCTTAGTAAAAATGCATAACCACAATCCAATCATGAGAAAACATCAGACACCCTCACATTAAGGAACATTCTACAAAATCAATGACCAAGACTCTTCAAAAGTATCAAGGTCATGAAAGACGAGGAAACACTGAGGACTTGAAACAGATTGGAGGAAATTTAGGAACAATGAGATCTCAATGTGACGTAGGTCCCTGGATTAGATTCTAAAACAGAAAACAAAAACTGGAAAAACTGATGAAATCCAAATAAAATCTTGAATTTGTGAATAATATTGTACCAACATTAATCTCTCAGTTTTGATATTTGTGTTATGTGTGTGCAAGATGTTAACAGTAGAAGCTGGAGGAAGCGTGCATGGGAATTTTCTGCACTAGTTTTCCAGCTTTTCTGTAAGTCCAAAATTCTTTCAAAATACAAAGTTTAAAGCCATGATCAAGGTCTCAGGGGTCGGTCACTGTTTCTGGCTCTTGCTGGATTTGCCTTTGTTCCATCCTCTCCTTGATGTTCAGTCTGTAGCAGTGTGCTCAATTAATGTTGTCGAATGAAGGAATGACAGTAAGACAGCGGGTACTCAGGACAGGGCCTTGTGCCTGGACTACAAAGTGGCTCCCCGATCCAGGGTGGGAAGCTCTGATTACCAGGAAGGGGATATTATTTCTATCGGGTTCTGGCTTCACCAAATTGTTGTTTGGAGTGGTATGACCTTGAAAAATTGGTCAATCCTTTCTATTGTAGGCGTGGGCATTAATTAATAGGGGCCTACCCTCTCTCCCTGGCAGGGCTATGGTTAGGCTCTAAGCACACAATGAGAGTTCCGACCAGAATGATGACTGCAGCATCCCCTTCCTCAGAATCCCTGCAGTGTGACTGCCTGGCTAACTCCCCTTTTGCTGGACGTCACAGTGTTTCACAAGGAGCAGCATGTACAGTGGTGGAGGGCCCAGGCTCTAGGTTTATGTTGCTGGTTCCCATCCTATTCCACTGCTGACCAGCTGTGTCATAATTTCCTAATCTATAAAATGAGGGTAGAATTGACCTCACAAGGTTGTCTTAAATATAAAAGGAGGCAATTTGTGAAGTTTTTATATTTTGTTTTTATTAATTTTTAAAATTTATTTTGGATTCAGAGGGTACACGTGCAGGTTTGTCACGTGAGTATATTGCATGATGCTGTGGTTTGGGGTACGGATGGTCCTGTTACCCTGGTGGTGAGCATCATACTCAATGCATAGTTTTTTAGCCCTTTCCCCACTCCCTTCCTCCCCACTCTAGTAGTGCCCAGTATCTGTTGTTACTATCATTATGACCATGTGTATTCAATGTTTAGCTCCCAGTAAATCAGTACATTGTTGATTCTACAACAAATGCCAGTAAAAATACGTGGCATTTGGCTGTTTCTGCATTGTTAATTCACTTAGGATAATGGCCTCCAGCTGCATCCATGTTGCTGCAAAGGACATGATTTCATTATTTTTTATGGCTGAGTAGTATGCCATGGTATATATGTACCATATTTTCTTTATCCAGTCCACTCTTGATGAGCACCTAGGTTGATTCCATGTCTTTTCTATTGTGAATAGTGCTGCAATGAACATATGAGTGCATATGTCTTTTGACAGAACCATTTATTTTCCTTTGGGTATGTACCCAGCAGTAGGGTTACCGGGTGTGAAGTTTTTAAAAGTTGACTTGCAACATGGTAAATGCTACATAGTGTTTGCTCTTCACATTTAAAGATCTCAGTAAGATCTTTCTTCTTGTTACTTCATGATGTGACTCAGAATACTATTTAATTCTTCTGGGTATAGCAACTGTGCCTTCCTAACTAAACTATAGGTTGTTCAAGGGCAGGGACAAATGTGCCTTGTGTTTATGCCTTCCCTAGTACGATGCATTGCACAGAGGAGCTGCTCAATAAATATCTGATGATGGATTGATTCATAAGGTCCTAAAGCCAATGTTCTCCTATTTCATGATTTTGCTTCAGGCTAACTTGTCATCTGTGTATATTTTAACAAACTTGAAAAATAGAAAATTCTCTAGTGCTAGAACTGGTCTTCCCTGAACTCTGTCAGAGTTTGCTAAGGCAGTAGTTAGCTTTTTGACATCCCTCCCTCCCATTCCCCCTCTACCAAAAAAATCATTCCATTAGCACCATATCTGAGAAGACAAATTCAGAAATAGTGAGCCCAATGCTCAAGCTTTGTGCTCTACCGTTATTTTTTCTCTTGTCTGAGGGACAAAACAAATGCTGCCATCTACTTCCCCAGATTATTCTTTTATGTTCTTTTCTTCTAAGAATATACCTTCAGAGTAAACTTGGGCTTCAATGCTTGGCAATTACTAAAGAAATAAAATATCACCCTTCTCGTTAAGCATTTTGGCCACATTCTTCTTGGTTCCATTTTCAATATCTAAAGTGCAGTGCTCCTTCAGTGCCCTTGAAGACATACTTGTTTCCTTACTGAATGCATTATTCCATAGGAAAAAAAAATCTTCATTCAATTTATGAATTACTCTTTACTCTTCACCTTTCCTTCTCTTTGTATTTCTCTCACTTACATACTTCTAAATTATTTCTGGCCAAACATAAGGCAGCCAACTTGGAATCCTGAGTCTGTAGCTATCTTTATGATCATTCTTTTGGTGCCATTTATGTGAAATGAATTCCCGTAGATTTGGGGCCCACTGCAAACTCCTTTCATTTTTCCAGACAGCAGCAATTGTGCTGTGGCGAATTATCCAAATGCTGTTTCTCTCCCCTGCCCTGGGTTGTCATTTCTCTCCAACATATTATTTCTTCCTGTTTTGCCTCTATGACCCTACAGTGGACGTAATTCATGATTCCAAGGAACTTTATTGCTGTCCTAACCCTATAAATTATTCCAGAGTGATAGGGATCTTTCTCCACCCTCTGAGCAGGAGAGAGGAGATAAGACTGTAGCACTGAAGTCTTCCAAACCTCCCTTTCTTTTCTTTTCTGCCTGATGTCTTACAGGCCAAAACCACTGCCTTCTATTTGAAGAGCAACTGTAGGGGTTAGAAGGCAGTGTAGCTCCAGAGCTCAGGGAAACCCATGTATGAGTATGCCAGTGTCAGCATGTGAAGGGACACACTCCAATAAGAATGGTAGTTCCTGGATGAGACGCTGCACTTCTCTGAACTGATGTAGAGATCAAGGCCCCTGAGAGAAGTGCAAGGCCTGGATCTGAGGAAACTACATTGAGTTCCAGTTCTTCCACCTTCAGATTCTCCTCAGGAGCCTGATCAAGTCATATCCCTAGTCGTCTTTGGAAAGGGGAGAGACAACTTCCACCTCCCTCACTGAGCT
Source organism: Hylobates moloch (assembly GCF_009828535.3). Classification (NCBI taxonomy): domain Eukaryota; kingdom Metazoa; phylum Chordata; class Mammalia; order Primates; family Hylobatidae; genus Hylobates; species Hylobates moloch. The sequence goes on from NW_026652280.1 coordinate 34,288,786, forward strand.
GTCGTGGGGATCAATGATCTCAGCACTGGTCAAAGCATTTACAAACTGCAAAGGACCGTGTGGATGACGTTACTGGAAAATAAGATACTATAACAAAGAATAAAGGGATGGTTATTAAAATGGCCATCCGAATAAACTGATCAATATAATTTGCACTTATTATGTCAGGAAGAAGCATTAAGAAAGGTCCTTGCCTACAAGAGGCTTAAAGTTCAGTTGAGAAGACAAAAGTACCTAGCTTATCCAGACTTACACAGCTGGATCCATAAGAAAGCAGATCAAATCAGGTGCTAAATTCTGGGCTGTAGCATATTGCAATGGTTCTAAGATTTCAGAGGTTTAAATATTTCAGATAGGAAATAATAATATTGACCAAATTTTCCTACTCCTGATACTGGTAGTGTTTTCACTATTGCAACAGGGGTGGTCTGTGAGATGCAGGCACTTCTGGGCATCTGTGCTCCTGGCTTGTGGTAGGCTCCTGGGCACTATGTCCTACCATTGTCAACCTCCCATCACAGAAAGGAGGGATGGGAGCCCAATGTGAGCGTGCAGAGTCCGGGCCTTAGTGTCAGTCAGCCTCGTTCAAATCACATCTCCAAAAGTAACAACAGGTGACCTTGGAAAAGTGATTTATGCCCTTTATGTCTTGGGGGTTATAACTGTAGCTCTCTCATAGTATGGTGGTGAGGATGAAACGGGTGTCTAGGATATGCCAAGTATGAAGAACAGTGCTTGGCATATACTAAGTGCTCAGTAAATGCTCATGACAGTTGTGACTACTGTTGTTGTTATTATTACAAGTGTTTTCCAAAGTGCTTCATTTGGGAGCAATAGTCCTTGTGCGTACCAGTTGTGCCTGATATTCCTCCCAGAGGGTGTTCTGTGGCTCAAATATGTGATAATTGCCACCTTTCACATGAGAAACAATGCACATAAGTATTGAAACTTGGGAGAAATCCTTAAAGAAAGAGATTTAACTTTAGCCAACCTAGGTAATATAAACATACTTGACTATGGGGCCCTTGGGTCCTACTTAATACCAGTGATCTTATACCTTCTCTGCAGGGCACACTTTGGGGAAACTCCTCTATGAGGCTGAAGAAATGGAGGAAATCTCCAATATACTGATATTTTAAGCTTGCCAAGAGCTACATAAAGAAATCAATTGGAAATAATATTAACCATATTGTAAGTTTTAAAAACTCATGACTTGCATATTTTAATTATTAGCTCATTATTTGATTAAAATTGATTGAAATATTGACTTTTTTTTCTCTCTGGCCAATAGCTGACCTACAACTTTATTAAAAGAAGAGAGGAAGAACTTAAGAATTAGCATACAAAATTTCAATAATGGCAGAAGGGCCATAAGGTATGCATTAGGATTACATGTGTCTCATGCACTGGTAAATACAAAAGTTAGGAATAACTTCCTAGACAACTTAGTCTATTACGTGTGGATTTCTCTAAAACTCCTCAGTGTCCATCATCCTTGGAACAATTAATTTCCAAAGTCAAATTGCCACTTTATAGAGTCAATGGATCCAAATGCAGTGATCAGTTTAATGTTCACTTCCATCTCTTTGAAAATGTGTCACCACAACCAGCTTCTACACAAGCCCATCTTGAAAACACTGTCACTCTTTCACATGGGTCCTTCAGAAGAACATGGCGGAGGCATCAGGAAAGAAGGTAAGGGTAGGAGGATCTGACAAAATTTAATGTCTGGCATTGTCTATAGAAGTGTAAACAAATACAATTTTTCCACATTACAGCATGCAATCTGCAGACAAGAGCAACACTGGTCCATGTAAAGGGGTAATATACGGCCATTTCATGGGCTTGACCATGAGCCCGAGGCTAAGGGACCTCACAGGGTACTTATGATGTTTGATTGACCTTTCAAGGTCTTTCCAGAGCTGACATTCCAAAATCCTAATTTAGGTTATACCTGAGATTTGCCCCTTTTCCCTTTCTTTCCCAACACAGTCAAGGAACATAGTTTTAAGAAGTAAAAACTGTAAACCATTAGGTTCTGATTTTGGTTATCAATTGGTGATAGCAAGTTTCCTGTTGGATTTGAACCTTCCAGAATCTGTCTTAATGTTAGTTCTATCATTGGTAACTAACCCTTTGTTAAAGTGAAATTATCACATCAGAGAAGCAACACAAAAGTATGATCCATTAAGATGCCTTCCACTAAATTGAGTTTAACTGTTCCTTAGTACAGGATTAGCTAAGAGGGAATGAGGCATTGGATTTGTAAGAATCACAGAGAAGGAGAGGCAGGACACAGAAGGCCATTCTTGGCCCTGCACAACACACCTATAAGGAGTTCTCCAGGCAGTTGGACTATCATAAAGAAGTGCCAGGTTTCAGTGGAATTCAAAGAGATGGAAGGGGGTGATTGAAATGAAGATGATGTCATCTTATTTCTTTTCCCCACAATTTAGCTTTGGGCTGGCCCTGTCGCTGACACCTCATTCTTCTGTGGCAGCCGTAGTTTATCTATTTCTGTTCCTTTAACTCCCAGTGAGACATCAACAATCCAAATACTTCAGTAAGAGTTTTCTCCTCTCTCCTCTACCGTCTGAGATCTAACTAGGAAATGTTAGATAAAAGGTACCACCAGTCTCTTCACCAGGAAAAATCAAGTACCCTGGGGATAGGGGTGGACATTTGTTCCGGCGCCTCCAGAACGCTGAGTCCCATAACCCAGCTTGTCAGTGGGCGAGACAAAGGCAGGTGTCAGGAATCAAAAGTACAATGACTGCCCCAATTATGAAAGGCTGAAGTCAATTCAAAAGGCTTAGTCTTTTAAGATCTCTAGAAAGCATACATCTGGGCCTTTCTATGCTCTCTGGGATCCCTCTGCCTGGAGGTTTCTGAGAGGTAAAGGGCGGAGGAGCTGCCCACAAAACTCTGCCAAGGACACTATTGAAGGAGGTGCAAGGGCTGGTGGATTATGCATTTCCTTTTTAAATATATATATATATGTATATATATATATTTCCCCCTGCTAGTTAAAACCACAAGTATTTGAAATAATCCCAGAGGAATGAAATCTCAGACCTGTGGAATGTCAGTCGTGGAAATTAAATGGACACCACGTGACCTAGCACATGCCACTGTGGAAAATAAACATGTGGTCCTGAGCAGACCTGCTGTTGACTCTAACATCTTGAGATGACAGGCAATCGCTTTCTGAAACGACGGCCAGAGATAGAGTTCTCCAAAGGTTTCAATCGAGGGTCTTTTAAAGCAAATTGACTATTTGTCTGTGATTCTCCGGCAAATTAGGGATCTGCTCTTGAGTGCTGGACAATGGAGCCCCGGACAAAGCTGCTAAACACACACAAATGCGCTCTCCCTTTTTGGCCACAAAAGACCATGCTGTAAAGAGCCATCTTGCTCAATCCTGCTTGCAGCTGTGCAAAATCAAGATCTCTCTCTCTCTCTCTCTCTCTATTTAAAAGGAGCAATGAGGATGGCTTAACTCTGGTGTGATGCTAGAGGTGATGTGAGCCAGCAGTAGGAAAAGAAAACAGCAGGGTGCTACAGCAAGCCCCTGGGAGAGGGAGAAAGTCTGGGTGGATATAAAGGCAGAGCCAAAAAAGATGCAGAGAAAGAGAAAGGGTAGCACAGTGTGTTTGGGGGGAATGAGAAGATGAAAAGTGGAGAGAGGGAATGGGAAAAGAAGAGAGAGAAGGAAAGAAGTAAGAAATGGAAGTGAGTATGGTGAGAGAATTGGCAAGATGGCCATGTGGAGGTAAAGGGGATGGGTAGGGGAGTGAGTGTGCTGGTATTCCTTTCCCTTCACACAGCATTACTAATGCAGAAGGCCAGGCCAGCCAGGCACTGTGCAGCTGGAATCAACCGGAGTAAATGTGGGCGGCTGCCCAGGCCTGCCCCAGGGAAGGGGTGGGAAGTCCTTCCCTCTGGTTTGGCAAAGTCCAGCTTGAGCCTGCCAGCCTCACTGGCCTCCTTGGGGCAGCTGTGGGGTGCAGGAAGAATGTGGCCCCCTCCAGGCTGCTGCAAATGGAAACCCAGGTCAGGCCCCTGAAGATGGCTTAGGGTCCCCCATACCCCAGTCCTCGGTGACCTCTTATTTTCACCAAGATTGCTGAAATAAAGAAGATTCAAATACAGGATTTCTCTCCTCAAACATAGAGACAAGGGAGTGTGGATTCTTCCCAGAGAAAAAGCAAAATCCAGTCAGCTGCCTGCAGGCCTTCAAAGCATGAAAATTGAGGTTGTTTCACAGTCTATGGAAGCAAAATCTTCACCAAATTGTGCAGTTGGATGGTTTATATTTGCACTTCTCTCCTCTTCCCCTGAGGACCCCTTTCCAAATTTTCAGCATCTCAGCTCATGTGATGGAAATATGTGTGTGGCCTCTAATATGTTAGCTCACTTGCTCTGGGCTGGAGATGCCCAGTAGCTGACATGTGCCCAGGGCTTGTCTTCAGGCTGCTTTCGAGCTCTTCTAGGTTCCTGTGTCTCTCCCCAGGGTGCTAGGACTTGGAGTCAAAACCAAATACAGGACATGACAATTTACCCACTTAACAGACAGTTTACCCAGTTAGTAGAGCTAGAGCTATATTGGTTCTTTGAGGAGGCACACGGCCAGCTGGCAAGAGTGTCCAGACTGAATGAGACGAGCTGGTTGACAGTCCCAGGATGGACACTGCCTGGCTGTGTGATGTTCAGCACAGGGATCGTCCCAGGACCTGGGACTCCCCACCTATAAAATAAAGCTATGTGCCTGGATGACCCCTAGGGCCCCTTCTAGCGTTCAGTCCTTTGGTTCTGCTAGGAAACTTCCTCATGTCCCCCTCATGTCCACTTTCACCAATTTCCAGCAAGCCTTGGATTCAAATAAGATACAATTTGCCCAGATTTCTTTCTAGATATAGAATAGAATCTCCTCACCCACTCAGGCACATGAGAACTCTATAGTAAAAACAAAACAAACTATTATTTTCTATAAAAATTTAATTTAGAAAATAGGAATTAAATCAAATATTTCTTAAATCACTTTAATGAGTTTACAAAATTGAAGAAAATCTATTTGTTCTCTGAAGATAAGACTTGGAGCCAGAGGTTCAGTTCCATCTTTCAAATGGCTTGGGTTGGGGTGAAGGAGAGGGAAGTATATTCATATATAAAAATGATTAAATGAAAAATTTAATCCTTGATTATCCTCCTAACAGCTGCTGATGGAAAATCATGCATGCTCACCAAATTTTAAAGTGCCTGGGCTCTGTGCTTTCAAATTAAGATTTTTTTTTTGCAGTCATTTGACTTTTAAAGTTGTAATGAATGTCTGTTTTTCAAAGCATCCAGCATAATGCAGAGAGCAACTATTTTAAGAAGCATTGTGTAGAAGTAATCTGCTCATATCCCCAAATCCCTGGATCTCTCTGCACTCTCTTGGAGCTGCTTCTTGGTCTGCATTCTGTCCTTCCTCCACTATGTTTTCTATCTTCCCATTTGCTCTTTCCTGCCTCTCAGTACTGGGTGGTCAGGATGCTCCGCTTCTCAGACTGTTGGAGCAAGAGTTCTCAAAGTGTTACCCTCCAGCCAGCAGCAACAGCATCACCTGGGAAATCATTGCAATGCGAAATATTGGGCCCTCCCCTGACCTGTGGAATCAGAAACTCTGGATATACTTTGGCCAAACAATCTGGTTTTAACGTATCCTCTGGGTGATTCTGATGCAGAAGGGATTAAGAATTGGAGCAGGAAAAGACTGTAGGGTGGATGGATGCAGGCTTTTTTATTTCATCAGTCATGGCTTTGTTTCCTGAGCACCCCAACATCTATCTTTTTTGAATGGCTGTCCTTATGTTAACTTGTCTGTAGAAATGTTCAAATCTCATATTTAAAAACACGATGGGAGGAAAGAGGCGTCTTTTGTGACTTTTGCTCTATCCCAGCCTAATCATGCTTTTTAATTCCTATCTCCATTAGGCTCTCTCATTTGAAAAAAAAAAAAAAAAAGTCAATATTGCTAAGAGTATGTTGCACCAAAGTAAAATTAGAAGTGAAACATATAACTTTGATTTTAATGTTTCTCAAATTGAGTTTGTAGAGTCTAAGCTTTCCCAAGTTTGAACATCATTGATCTAGAACAGTGAGGGTTTCAAATGTGAGTCAGCAGACAGCTCCTGATCCACATTGAAGTTCTTGTCAGAATAAGGCAAGATGTTTAAGTGAAGAGAGTTTTGTTTTTGTCTTGTTTGCATTTGTTTGCCTGCTTGTTAGGACAAATGACTCCATTTAAATATCTGTTTATGGTCTGGATTATATCCATCTAACTTTTTGTTAATATGTTCTTTACATTCATTGATGTCTATCTATATTTGACAAAGCAAACACTGGGAACCCTGAGGGACACTCCTCTTAAAAATTGCTGGTGGCAAAATGCAAAAAGTCCAGGAAACACAGACACAGATAATTTCCGAGGTTTCTGTGTGCTCTCAAAATTCTACCATCTCCTCATCTTTCTACTTTCCCAATCTCAGGTGAAAATAGATTACAGGGAGCCAAGATGGCTGAATAGGAACAGCTCCGGTCTACAGCTTCCACCCTGAGCCACACAGAAGACAGGTGATTTCTGCATCTCCGTTTAAGGTACCAGGTTCATCTCACTAGGGAGTGCCAAACAGTGGGTGCAGGACAGCCGGTGGAGCGCACTGTGCATGAGCCGAAGCAGGGCGAGGCATTGCCTCACTGGGGAAGTGCAAGGGGTCAGGGAGTTCCCTTTCCTAGTCAAAGAAAGGGGTAACAGATGGCACCTGGAAAATCGGGTCAGTCCCACCCTAATACTGTGCTTTTCCAATGGGCCTGGAAAACGGCACACCAGGAGATTGTGTCCTGCACCTGGCTCGGAGGGTCCTATGCCCACGGAGTCTCGCTGATTGCTAGCACAGCAGTCTGAGATCAAGCTGCAAGGCGGCAACGAAGCTGGGGGAGGGGCACCCGCCATTGCCCAGGCTTGATTAGGTAAACAAAGCAGCTAGGAAGCTCAAACTGGGTGGAGCCCACCACAGCTCAAGGAGGCCTGCCTGCCTCTGTAGGCCCCACCTCTGGGGGCAGGGCACAGACAAACAAAAATTCAGCAGGAACCTCTGCAGACTTAAATGTCCCTGTCTGACTGACAGCTTTGCAGAGAGTAGTGGTTCTCCCAGCACGCAGCTGGAGATCTGAGAACAGACAGACTGCCTCCTAAAGTGGGTCCCTGACCCCCGAGCAGCCTAACTGGGAGGCACCCCCCAGTAGGGAGAGACTGACACCTCACTCGGCCAGGTACTCCTCTGAGACAAAATTTCCAGAGGAACTATCAGACAGCTGAATTTGTGGTCTCCTGAAAATCCGCTGTTCTGCAGCCACCGCTGCTGACACCCAGCCAAACAGGGTCTGGAGTGGACCTCTAGCAAACTGCAACAGACCTGCAGCTGAGGGTCTTGTCTGGTAGAAGGAAAACTAACAAACAGAAAGGACATCCACACCAAAAACCCATCTGTACATCACCATCATCAAAGACCAAAAGTAGATAAAACCACAAAGATGGGGAAAAAACAGAGCAGAAAAACTGGAAACTCTAAAAAGCAGAGCACCTCTCCTCCTCCAAAGGAATGCAGTTCCTCACCAGCAACAGAACAAAGCTGGACTGAGAATGACTTTGACGAGTTGGAGAAGAAGGCTTCAGACGATCAAACTACTCCGAGCTATGGGAGGAAATTCAAAACAATAGCAAAGAAGTTAAAAACTTTGAAAAAAAATTAGATGAATGGATAACTAGAATAAGCAATGGAGAAAAGGGCTTAAAGGAGCTGATGGAGCTGAAAGCCAAGTATCGAGAACTATGCGAAGATTGCAGAAGCCTCGGTAGCAGATGCGATCAACTGGAAGAAAGGGTATCAGTGATGGAAGATGAAATGAATGAAATGAAGCGAGAAGGGAAGTTTAGAGAAAAAAGAATAAAAAGAAATGAACAAAGCCTCCAAGAAATTTGGGAGTATGTGAAAAGACCAAACCTACGTCTGATTGGTGTACCTGAAAATGACGGGGAGAATGGAACCAAGTTGGAAAACACTCTGCAAGATATTATCCAGGAGAACTTCCCCAATCTAGCAAGGCAGGCCAACATTCAGATTCAGGAAATACAGAGAACACCACAAACATACTCCTCGAGAAGAGCAACTCCAAGACACATATTTGTCAGATTCACCAAAGTTGAAACGAAGGAAAAAATGTTAAGGGCAGCCAGAGAGAAAGGTCGGGTTACCCACAAAGGGAAGCCCATCAGACTAACAGCTGATCTCTCGGCAGAAACTCTACAAGCCAGAAGAGAGTGGGGGCCGATATTCAACATTCTTAAAGGAAAGAATTTTCAACCCAGAATCTCATATCCAGCCAAACTAAGCTTCATAAGTGAAGGAGAAATAAAATACTTTACAGACAAGCAAATGCTGAGTGATTTTGTCACCACCAGGCCTGCCCTAAAAGAGCTCCTGAAGGAAGCACTAAACATGGAAAGGAACAACCGGTACCAGCCTCTGCAAAAACATGCCAAATTGTAAAGACCATCAAGGCTAGGAAGAAACTGCATCAACTAATGAGCAAAATAACCAACTAACATCATAATGACAGGATCAGATTCACACATAACAATATTAACGTTAAATGTAAGTGGGCTAAATGCTCCAATTAAAAGACACAGACTGGCAAACTGGATAAGGAGTCAAGACCCATCAGTGTGCTGTATTCAGGAAACCTATCTTACGTGCAGGGACACACATAGACTCAAAATAAAGGGATGGAGGAAGATCTATCAAGCAAATGGAAAACAAAAAAAAGGCAGGGGTTGCAATCCTAGTCTCTGATAAAATAGACTTCAAAGCAACAAAGATCAAAAGAGACAAAGAAGGCCATTACATAATGGTAAAGGGATCAATTCAACAAGAAGAGCTAACTATCCTAAATATATATGCACCCAACACAGGAGCACCCAGATTCATAAAGCAAGTCCTGAGTGACCTACAAAGGGACTTAAACTCCCACACAATAATAATGGGAGATTTTAACACCCCACTGTCAACA